>NW_027531899.1:4108626-4131430 GCF_008692635.1 Crocuta crocuta
GCACGAAAGAAAAAAAAAAAAAAAAAAAAAAAAAAAAAAGTCAAAACCAACACCCATAGGAGTCTGGGGGCAATTTTAAAATTAAAAACTTTAATTTCCAAGATGACCCTGGGCATCTTTAGAGGAAAATGAAAAGTCTGGGGCCACTTAGAAAGCGGAACATAACGCTCTACTGGGCGGGGAGATGAAGTCCAAGGCTGGAGCAGCCAAAAGATGTGGGGCATCGTGGGAGTTGTAGTTCCAGTGCGGTTGAGAAAGAGACTCTGGACGTTAGCAAATTTGACCGGAGGCTGTGTTCATCTGACTCTAGGTCCTCCCCAGGCTTCCTGTGGTCCCCGGGAGAGAGATCGCCTCACCTGCAGTCCATCCCGCAGCTACCCGGGCCCTTCCGCCTGCTCCGCTCCTTCACTGGGTTGGCCCCGCGCACATCTTTGTCGCTTAGCAATGCCCTGTCAGGCCCGCCCCTTTCTGGGAGTGCCGACGCTGAAGAGAGCGGCCTCCAAGGCGACCAATGATGGAGAGGAAAACAAAATTGGAACGTGGCCAAAGGGAGGTGTCCCACAACTGGCTGTAACGTCCGCCTGACTTGAGAGAGCATGTGTGATTGGAGAATCGTAGCGTGCTGCAGTAACTGGCAAGCCTGTGGGCCAGTGGAAAGCATCTGAGGGTGAGCGCGAGGTTAGGAAGAGTTCCAAAGTACACTCGCTCTCGAGCGGGGTGTTCTAGCCACTCCCCCTTCTGCTGCAGAAATCTTGTCCCGACTCGAGTCTAACTACCGTTTTTCGCTTTGCAGAGCAGTAAGAGAATCCGTCCCCTCTCTAACCGCCGTCCCTCCATCGGTCGGGACCAGCCAACCAGTCCCGCGGGGTCATTAACCACTTTTGTCTTGCTGCAGGAGCAGCTGGTTGCGCTAAGTGCCAGGCCTGGGCTCCTAGCCGAAATGGTGGGATCAAAATGAGCTATTTCGGGCCGGGCCCGCGGCCCCCGGGGGGCCAGCCTGAACTGTTCGTGCCTGCGCCCTCTGGCTGCCGCTCACCTGGCAGACCCCGCCACCCTGGGCACCCGAGGCTGAGTCAGAGGCCCAGAATTAGGCTCGGCTTGCTGGGGGGCTGGGCCCATGGCCCTGCTCAGATGGGAGTAGGGTCTGTTTTGTGTCCTCCTGACAGCCTGGCCGGCTACCACATTCCCTGTACCCAAGAATCTGCTCCTAAGACCGCCATCTACGTCATCCCCGGAGCTGCCTGCGGGGCGGGGGTGGATTAAAAGGACTGCGAACCCTGCGGTGGCCCTGGGGCCCAAATGCCGCGCCGTTCCACCTACCGGGAAGACTCCGCCTCCCCAGCCTCAGTTTCCCCTTTGGGACATTGGGGGATCACCTCTAGCATCCAGCAGGCGCTTAATAAATGGCCGAGTCATTGTTGGGCTTTCTAAATAAGGCTCTATTAATGGCCGGCGCTGGCCGCGGTCCCAGTGTCCCCGGGCGGCCCGCCGAGGGGCGGACACAAGGCGTACTATAAGAGCGGCTGCCGCGCACGCAGGGGCACTGCGGAGCCTAGGGGCGGCGGCGGCGGCGGCGGCGAAGCAGGATGGAGATCCCCGTGCCTGTGCAGCCGTCTTGGCTGCGCCGCGCCTCGGCCCCTTTGCCCGGGCGCCTCTTCGACCAGCGCTTCGGCGAGGGCCTGCTGGAGGCCGAGCTGGCTGCGCTCTGCCCCGCCACGCTGGCCCCCTACTACCTGCGCGCACCCAGCGTGGCGCTGCCTACCGCCCAGGTGCCAGGCCTGGGGGAGGGCGGTAACCCGACCACCTCCAAGGCTTGGGGCCCCGGTCATCCTTGCGGGGGGGGGGGGTGAGGAATGCCCCCTGACTTTGAGCGGGGTGGAAAGTCCGGCCACTCGGAGGGGCTTCTAGAGTTCCCGGACAATGGAATCTCAGTGGCCGGATTACTGAAAGGGGTGGGAGGTCCCTGACCCTCTGAGGAAGGGGCCCAGCTCTGAGGGGCTGGAATGGCTGAGTCACTGATAGGGTGCGGCGGTCACTCTGAGGGGGAGCGTTGGTGACTCTGAAGGAGACCGGTGGCCCAGGGAATCTGGGGGAAAGGGGGAGCTCAGTCATTCTGAAGGGCGTGTGGCTTCCCAGAGACTCCTGCGGGGAGAGAATGTTTTGTCATTTTCGGGGAAGAGTTTGGAGACTGTATGTGGAGGAAGGGTCCTGTGACTTGAGAAAGGGGGGCCTGGCCACTCGGGGAAGTGGAGGATGAGTACGGGTAACTGTTGAGGGCGTAGGCGGCCCCGTGACTCCAGTGGGAGGGTAAAAAGAAGACTCTGGAGGCTGAGGGAAGAGGCATCTTGGAGATNCCTTGCAGAAAGGGGCCTCATCACCCTGCGTGAGAGGAAAATCTGTGATTACAGGGGGAGGGGTGATCCCTGTTACTCCGGGTGAAGACATCCTATGGGGCTAGGAGTAGGGAGACTGCCCAGTTCCGGAGGCCTGGGGCAGGGGCAGCCCCGGAACCGACGGGGGAGGGGCCTTGCTGGGTCCCGGGAGCCTCGCCCCACCGATGACGATCGGGCTGTGCTTAGGTGCCAGCGGAACCTGGGCATTTCTCGGTGCTGCTGGACGTGAAGCACTTTTCCCCAGAGGAAATCGCCGTCAAGGTGGTTGGCGACCACGTGGAGGTGCACGCGCGCCACGAGGAGCGCCCGGTGAGCCCGCTGCCAGGGGTGGGGCCAGGGCGCGCAGGCGGGACCCGCGGGCGTCTATAGGGAAAGGGCGGAGCCACTCAAACGTCTCTCCCCCGCCCCCAGGATGAGCATGGATACATAGCACGCGAGTTCCATCGCCGCTACCGCTTGCCGCCTGGTGTGGACCCTGCCGCCGTGACGTCTGCGCTGTCCCCTGAGGGCGTCCTGTCCATCCAGGCCGCTCCCGCGACAGCCCAGGCGACGGCCCAGGCTCCACCGCCGCCGCAGGCTGCTGCCAAGTAGGCGTCTTGCCTGAACCCTGGGAGCCGCCTCTGGCCCCCACTTTTAAAGCTGACCTGACTCCGCCCAGCCAGATGTCCCGAGCGCGCCAAAACCACCCACCCATTCTGGGATCCTACCCTTGACCCTTCCCAACTAGACCTTGTCCTGGTAAGATAGACTTTTCCACTGACACTCCCCCTCTCATACCCCCTCCAGCTTTCAACCCCCGACACCTGCCTAGCTTCCAGGCCTCACAAGCACAACCCTTCAGCCTACAGTCTCCCAGCCCCACTGACCCCTTTCTTGGCAATATAAACCCACTCAGAACTCCCTCCTCTGCTTCCTCTGACTCATCTGTTAAAACATCTCCAAAGCCCATTTTAGTCCTCTCCCCACTCTGACACTATATGGTGGTGTGGCCAGCCCTGCTCCCACCCTAGCCAGTCAAGCATAATTCCTCTCCACCCCTCAAATATCCCAGACTGCCTAGACCTCCCACCCCAGACCATCCTGGCCTGGTCCTCAAGGCTCTGGATCCTTCCCTCATTCCAAATGGACACTACTCTCCCCGTCCATCTTGTGACTTGAAACCCCAGCCAGCCACCCCCAGACTTTCGAACCCCTTTTCTGACCTCCCACCCTTGGAAACCTATTCCAGGCCAAGCAGGACCCTCGGGCTCAGACTGTACAGATACCCACCCCATCTCCCCAGATTCTGCACAGATCTCCTAAGCCCCATTCTCAACTCTAACCAGGATCCCCGATCCTCTTGCAGTCCCTCAGTCTCCAACCGCATATCCCAGGCAATCCACCTGCCACACACCTCCCCTTATTCTCCAAGACCCGACCAAGCAGCCACTTTTTCTTTGGTTCCCTACAATCCTTGTCCCTCCTTGAATTTCCTGCCACCTGTATCCCCTCATACTACCTAGAGCCCACTCCCCGAATAAATGTGATAGAGCTATGCCAACTGCTTTATGTCTGGGATGGGAAGAATGGGCTGGAGCAAGCAGAGGCCAGTGTGAAGGTGTGAAGGAGGGGAGTGTTTATTGGGGGGATGTGGGAGGGTAGAGGAACATCACTGTCGCTCATACATCTCCCGTAAGATCTTCATGCTTTCTGAGTACCGAAGCTGGTTCCGATGAGATGCCTCCTTCCACCTGCGGTAGGGTTGGGGAAGCAGGGGGAGGAGTCAGCAGGTGGGGCAGAGGCCACGGGGGTGCAAACAGGATAGGGACGCTCACCTCTGGCGGATGCGTTTCCAACGCTGCATGTTGCGGTAGATGAGTGTCGATGGTGAGGGCTCAGGCTCGGAGGGCTGTGTGGACAGAGAGGCCAGGCTGGGTGGCCAAGCCCAAGCCTCATAACATACGCCCCGTAGCCCTGGGTCAGCTTGCACACCCACCTCATCGTCGGGGGTACCCTGCGTCTCAGGCTGCAGGGGGGATGGAATTCGGGATCTGCAAGCATCTCCAGGTGGCCCAGCGGCTGTGGGTGGCGGCAGCTTGTACACGTCTCGACTCTTGCTGCTCGTGACCTCTGAACTCTGGGGACACAAGAGCCCCACCCCAGGCCCAAGAGACGTAAAGAAGGCGAGCACTACACACTTCACCCCTCCTGCCTGGCCCAGTGACAACAGACATGAGGGTCTCACAGGGACCTGTCTTAAGAGCCATGCCAAAGGAGTGTCTCCTGTCCAATCCAGGGACCCCCACCCACCTCTGCCCAGCCCACGGAACCCGTCATTCCTGCCCAGCCCAATGGCCCCCATCTGCTCCCCTAGGCCAGGTGGGTACACCTTTTTGCACTAAGGACCCTTGTTGAGCCCCCCAGCTTTTGGGGACCTCTGACCTTGTGGGTCACATCTATCTGCCCAAGGGAGCCCTGTCCCCTCTCCTTCTCAGGCCAGGTAGCTACGTCCGTCTGCTTTAGGGAGTTCCATCCATACCCTCGGCAGAAGGGTTCATGTCTGTGTGCCTCATCAGACTAGAAATCATGGAGGGACACAGAGACCTGTGCCCGTCTATGCCACTAGCTTTGGGAGGACACCCTGTGGCCATCTACCCACTGCCCCACTGCCTGCTGGGAGGGGCAGCAGGCACACATCCAACCTCCTCGTCCTCAGGCAGCGGGGGCAGTGGTGAGCTGGGGGAGCGTTCACGCTCGCGCACTGAGGGGCTGTTGCGCATCCAGGCACGGCAGATCGGGTACAGTGGCGTGTTCTCGCTGAACTGAGCCAAGTCCACACTCCGGTCAAACAGCTTGATCACGTATGTGTCTAGGGCGACGAGAGGGGAAGGCGTGTGAGCACCCTCCCACAGCTCCCCACCATGGCCTGCCCTCCAGAGCCACCGCCGACTCACTGGATCGCTGCGGCCCCCCCTCAGCCAGCCCGTCATCCATCTCCCTCCTCTTCTTCCTCCGCTGGTGGGGGAAGCGGGCGGACGGCCTGTGTGGGGCAGGAGAACATCAGGACCGGGGCAGGGGCTGGAGACCTCGCATCACTTGGCTGGGGCCCCTGCCACCTTACCTTTTGCCGGTAGCCGCGATCGAACAATCCCTGTGGGGAGAGACAAGACGTCAGCAGGCTGACCCTAAAACAAATGCCTGCTCAGAACCCCCAGAGGGCACCCTGGGGATACCGAGACGTTCACAGGGACCCCACCGAACTCTCAGACCCTGTGTCCCACCCACGCCTTCAGAGCTGGAAGTGCCAACCATGAGGAAACCTAAGCTTCTGCGGCCACAGGGTCTCTCCACATGCAGGGTGGTCAGGACTGCGGTGGAGGAAGTGCAGGGCACAGTGGGCAGGGCCTGGATAAAGGAGGAAGTTATCCGGCACAAACCCTTGGATACAGATCCCATTAACATAACTTACTTGTTGTGGGTGTCCGAGGGGGTTTTCCCAGCTTCCTCCTCCAGGCGCTCCCTGCTAGCGGAAAGGAACTGTGGGCTCAGGGTTCCCAGGGGCGAGTGGGAAGGCACCGAGCAGCTTTTCCATCGGGCCCCTTCCTGCCTAAGCCAGCCTCTAGGGTCCTACCCAGATCCGCCCAGGACCCATAACGTATGCTGGCCTAGGTCCCAACCTGTCCATGTGACTCTTCTCCAGGAGACACTGCAGAACAGCATCAAGTTGGTTCCGGGCCTTGGCCATCTCCAATTCTGGGGAAGAAGATACCAATCAGGAGTCGGTTCTCAGGCCCAACGCAGGTGGGCTGCCAACGAGGCCGGAGAA
Source organism: Crocuta crocuta (assembly GCF_008692635.1). Taxonomy (NCBI): domain Eukaryota; kingdom Metazoa; phylum Chordata; class Mammalia; order Carnivora; family Hyaenidae; genus Crocuta; species Crocuta crocuta. The sequence continues at coordinate 4,114,825 of NW_027531899.1, forward strand.
GAGCATCCATATCCAGGCGCATGGCCAGGCCCAGGGATACGGAGACGGTGCAGTGGGCAAAGACAACTGATGACATGAGCAAGAGCTCTGAGTTCCAAGGTTGTCCCAGTGCTCATGTGTGACCAAAGGCAAGTTGCCTTACCTCACGGAGCCTGTTTCCTCATCTTGAAAATAGGTCTCCCAATGATACCTATCTGCAATGACTGTTTTGAGGTTTAAATAAACCCATGTTGGGGCGCCTGGGTGGCTCAGTTGGTTAAGTGTCCAACCTGGGTTCAGGTCATGATCTCGCTGTTCCCAAGTTTGAGCCCCACGTTGGGCTCTGTGCTGATGGCTCAGAGACTGGAGCCTGCTTCATTCAGGGTCTCCCCCTCTCTCTCTGCCCTTCCCCCACTTGTGCTCTGTCTCTCTCTCAAAAATAAATACAACATTATCTATTAATATCTCTCTCTTAAAAATAGAACATTAAAGAAATTTTTAAACAAACCTCTGTTATATATTAATTTCTTAGCAAGATGCAATTACAATAAGATGTACAGAGTACTTATTATGTGCGAAGAATTGTTCCAAGCACATTGCATGTATTAACCCACAATAAATTCTCACAATAACTCTGGCAGGTAGATAGGATTATCCCCATCTTATGGATGATGAAACTGAGGCACAGAGAAGTAGACACAGTTAGGAAATTGCGGGGCTGAGGATTTGCACTCAGGCTCTCCACAGCTGAAGTTATAAGGCAGAGACTCAAACTAGGTGCAGAATCTAGCCCCCAGATGTGGTTTGTTTGGCTGAGGCAACGGTGTTATCTCAAACCTGACCTGAATCTAAATGCACATTTAATAATTGAGAGATTGCACCTAAAATATCCATTTTTGGCTCCCTCCTATGCCCCCTTGCCCGAAATTAGACATGGGGCCACCTTCCTGCATTCCTGGCTCTGCTGGCCTCCCCACATCATAGAACTGAAGGAGGTGATGATGTTACAAATATTCTCTTGCCTTTGTGGGGTATTTGATCTCCTATTCCAACTGGTACCTAACATCACTCTGGCCCAGGGCTCAAAGCCTGGAAGGACACTCTGGGGACATGCTTTGCCAGCCCTGGGATGAAAGAGGCAGGGATTCCCAACAGCACTGAGGAGACACAGGGTGGGGGTGAAGGGATGCGGGCAGCATCTAACAAAGATGTTAGAGATTCTAACAAAGAGTCCTGGATAGGAGCCCAGGTGTAAATCATACCCACATCTCTTTCCCTGGGCCCTGCTTCCCTCCTGGACCTCAGACCTTGGGATCCCATGGTCTCCTGGATCCCTCCCCCTGGACATCCCCTAGGCCTCACCAATTGCTGGGTCCACACTGGCCTCCGTGTCTCTCTAAACTTTACCACTTTTCCTGGGGCCCCATCTCGGGGGTAGCCCCACTGTCCCCCAGTCCCTCACTGGGCCTCATAATAGACCTCTCTCGCCCTCCTCCACCCCAGCTCACCAAACCCAGGGCCTGTCCACTTGGCCTCCTGAGTGTCTCTCTACTCCCTCCCTACCCTGGTCCTCTCCCTTCCCCCAGGCTCCCAGCCTCAATCTCCTCCACTGACCTACTCTGCACAACACGGCCAGGAGACTCGTTGGAAAACCAAACCCACCCTGATCCTCCCCTGCATAGAACACTCCGCAACTCCACAGTGCCCCAGGACTGAGTCTGAGCTCTTCCGTCTGACGTTCACAGGCCTCCACGACCCTGCCTGCCCCTCACCCCCACCACCATTTGCAGTCAGGCCTTTATTCTCTTTCACTCACGATTTTTTTTTTTTTTTTTTTTTACATTTGGTGGACATCTTTCTGAACTCACTCCTCAGTTCAAAACGCTCCTTTGGCTCCCCATTTCGCTTAGAACAAAAGCCAAAGTCCTAAGTTGGACCCACAAGAACTGTACTCCTCCCTCTCCGTGTTGGCCAGCATCTCACACTCTCCACCTGACTCCCTCTGCTTCAGACACACTGGCCTCTCTGCTGGGCTCTGAACGTAGCGGCTGAGTCTTCCACCTCAGGACCTTTTCAGAGCTACTTCCTTTGTCTGATTTGCTGTTCCCTCATCTATCCTCACTTTTAAAATTATTTATTTATTTTTGAGAGAGAGAGAGAGAGAGAGAGAGAGAGACAGACAGACAGAATCCTAAGCCGGTTCCGGGCTCTGAACTGTCAGCGCAGAGCAGGACATGGGGCTGGGACTCATGAACGGGGAGATCATGACCTGAGCTGAAGTCCCGCAGCTCAATGGACTGAGCCACCCAGGTGCCCCACCTTGCCTCACTCATGATCTTAACCTTCTCCTGTTTTGTTTTATTAGCACTTATACCATCTAACACCCTACACATCATGTTACTTTTCTTTTGGTCTGGAGTCCATGCCTCTCCCACAGTCTAACATGCCAGTCCTGGGTTCCCATCAGCTCAGACTCAACCCAAAATGACTTCTTCTCTCTCAGCTTCGGTTTCCCCATCTACCAGATTTCCTACCCTAGCATTATTGGGATACAGTGACTGTGAGGATTAAAAGCTTCTCTGTACTTCAAGTGCTGAGCACAATGCTTGACTCATGACCACTGCCGGAAACGGGGAAACCGAGGCAGAGGGAAGGAGAGTCCTTTTCAGGGTCACACGGCTTGGGATCCCTAGGTCTTACCGTACACAGTCTGAGCCACCACCATTCCATCTCAACGCCACCTTGAACACAAACCGGGAGGGTATGAAGATGGCAAGAATCGTTCGATGCCTGACATTATCGCGATAATCCTATCTATCGGGACTCCCATGCCCTGATCGGTCCGGTGCTCCCCTACAGGCCCCTTACCTCGGGGTCCTCACCTGATTTCTCCACTTTCACCTTCACCGGGAACATGGTTTGGGTCTGGGGTGTGGCTAGCTGGGTTAGAGCAGCCCCAAAGAGCCCAGAGTCATTAATGGAGGCCGAAGGCAGACGGGAAGAGGTCAAAGATAAGCTCTGTGTGCGGCCGGTCCTCCGTGCTGTGTAGTGTCCGGCGGCGACCGCCACTGTAGCCGCCACCTCCTCTAGTTTCCCTTCTGTGGGCGGGCCCCTTTGGCAATTGCTTGTTCCCATTTGTCAGTGCCACCGTCGATCCCGTCCCTGACCAATTGACACTGCCGCCATCTGCTCCTAGCTTAAGTCCCACCTTTCTGGGGGGCCCCGTTTCCGGAAACAAACCAACGCCATCTCGGGATGCTTCCTGGGAGGTGTAGTTCTAATTCCCGAGACCCAGCCAGAGTAACAACGCCTGCGCCGCGCGAGGCACGGTGGGAGACGTGGGATCAGGGCTTCGCGAGGCTTCTTGGAACTTGTAGTGTTAGGAGATTTGAGGACCACCAATTTAGCTATTAACAAGACTTATTAACCGTGGGAGTCCTTCTTGTCCCTGAGAGGAAGGCAAGTCAGGAGTTAGGCCTAGTTCAGTCTTACTGAGCCCTCGCTAGGTGCCAGCTACCTGTTAATCTCTCTTCAGGCGCAACCTCATTTATATAGCAAATATTTATTAGTGTGCCAGGCACTCTTTTCTACACACTGGGAACATTGCACAGAACAAAACCGACAACAACTCTTGCCATAATAGAGCTTATATTTTAGAAGATGTAAAATTATAAGAAAGAAGTAAAACATCTTAAATGAAATGTAATAAAAGAAACAATACAACCTGAAGGCACTTAGGGAGTATCAAGGGTTGGACTGAAATTTTAAGTAGGATGGTCAAGGAAGCCTTCTGTAATAAAGCTCTTGGCTATGTCTGTTGCTGCAGACAACGTCTCCTTCAGAAAATGGGAAACTTCCATTTACCACGGATGCTTTGGGTCTGATAAATTCTAGGAGTTAGCATTGATACCCGCAGAGGCCAAGTGGGAAAGTACATTTTTCAAATTCACACACCCCCAGTACCAGATAGCAGCGCCTAGTAATGGAAGCATTGTTTCTTTCTTATTCTGCATCTGTAAAATAGGGTTCCTGAGCAGGAAAATTCCTATTTCAGAGGATTCAGACAGTGAAGGATTGCACTAATGTGCGAAGCACTAAGCCTGGCACAAAGTGAGCACTCAATACTTGTTTTTGAATATTGATAATCATTTTATGCTTCAACCTCCAAAAGATCCAGGAAGTCAATACAGAGGATTAGAGTCCTTTATTGGGGGATGTCAGCAAAGAATACAGGAGATGGGAACAAGTCTTAGGGGCTTGAGAGGGGGCTTAGAGTAGAGGAGCCCATTCTGGGAGAATGAGCAGGTCCCAGGCATGTGCAGAGGAAGCTATCAGGGGGTACCCAGGGGTATGGTGAAGGAGAGATAGTCACCAAGGGCACCCCAACGGGGCCGGTAGATCTGGAAGATGGTGATCCAGGTGGTGAGTACAATCACCCAGAAGAGGAAGCCCACAGCTGAGCGCCAGACATCTGTAAGAAGGAACAGAAATGGGTAAGGTTGGCCTCCAGCTGCCCTCTGGTCTCCGCCAGACTGGCCCTCTCTTCTCTTCCAGAGCCCCAGAATTCTGGAACCTCCATCATTCCCTCTGGACACCCAATGGCTTCCCTTCATCGGTACCCTAGACTCACAGCCTTTAATTTGGCTCTGCTCCGTATATGCCGGGACTAGGAAGGCCTCTCGAAAGAACCAGAAGATGTTGACCAACCAGAGAAAAGGCAGGAAAGCAAACCCACCTAAGAGAAAAACAGAACAAAACAAAACACAAACACAACCAACCAACCAAACTGGAACAAAAAGCAATGGCATTCTCCCCAACGTCTACGTAGAGGACAAAAGGCCCTCTCCTATGTCCAAGTTCAAATAGCGACCTCTGCTCTCAGAGACTTAGGAATCCTGGCTCCTCCTTGGGACCCAAAAATCTGACTCCTCAATCATCTTTTTCTCAGGACCCAGAGTCCAGCCCCACAACATCCCCCGTCTCTTGGGACCCAGAAGTTGAGTCCCTAGCTTCCTCTTTCCTCAGGTCCCAGACCCTTCCCTCAGACCCAGGAGTCCGCAACTTAGACCCAAGAGCCCAAATCCCCAGGTCCTCTTCCCTCAGGCGCTCTAGTCCGGTCCCCGTCCCCTCTCTTCTCCGGGGACTCGAGGTATCGGCCCTTACCCAGGTAGTACTTCCGGCACAGATTCAGCTTCTCCTCGTTGGACACCCGCTCCAAGTTCATAGTTGCGCTGAGGCCGAGTCGTCCCGAGGGTCTGTAGGGCAAGAGCCAAGCCTTGACCCCAGGTGACAGATGCAGGGATCGCGAACAACCACGCCCCTATTACGACAAAACGGAGATAAACTGAAGGGTCGGTTTGCCTCAAGAAGGGTACTCCGGCCCCCATCAGTAAGCTGACAGGGTTGAACGCTCTTCATGTTGACTGCGGTGCGCGAAACGACCTCCAACTCACCAGTGAAGTCTATTTCCTCCGCCTGGAAGCCTTTGCCACTTTCAACTCCGGACGTTTGCGCGAGATACCGCAAGTATCTCTGGAGTTTGTAGTCTTTTTGGGTGAGGCAACGCTGCACGCATGCGCCTTCAGGGAACTCCGGGGGCGGGGCATGGTTTTGCGGGGAGGGCGCCGGCCTCCAACACGCAAGCGCAGCCGACCGTTTCTGAGTGCGTGCTGTGTCGGGAGGCAGCTACAAACTACACTTCCCAATACTCTTAAGCAACGGAAATGACGTAAAGAGCAGACAGGGTTGGAGGGTTCGAGTAAAAATGGCTGAATATTTAGCTTCGATATTCGGGACTGAGAAGGACAAGTGAGAACGGGCGCAGGGAGTGGCCCCTTGCAGGGAACCGGGGCCGGGCCTTTTGATTCCCTGGTGGCTGGGAGGCGTTGGGCGGTGTTTCTGGGGTGTCCGGCCTCCCCGGCCCTCGGTTCACCTCTGTCTTTGCCCCTCTTCCAGGGTTAACTGCTCTTTTTACTTTAAGATCGGGGCCTGCCGGCACGGGGACCGGTGCTCCCGGCTTCACAACAAACCGACTTTCAGCCAGGTGAGACCCGGCACGGAGCCTTGAGGGTTAACGCCTCCCGGCCATTCCCCATCACCACGAGGTCCCGCCTTTTCCGGATTTCTAAGGCCCACCCTACCACCGGCTCTCTTGCAGTCGGGCCTCTGCAGGTTCCTCGCCTTCTTTCAGGTCCCTCTCGCCACGCCCCCGTATGTACGAACTACGCTGCTGGGCGATCCCTGACTACTAGGTTTCCCCTCTTCAGGTTTCCTTAGGGACAAGCATCTGTGACGCGCTCAATCAGTCAAGGTGCTTAGGCTTCTTCTCTGTCGCCTGGTCTCACCCCCAACCTTCATACCCCACCCCTTTGCATGAGCTCAGTCCCCCGCCCCCTTTAAATTCTGTTCAGACCATAGTGCTGCTCAACCTGTACCGGAATCCACAGAACACTGCCCAAACCGCAGACGGATCACACTGTGAGTGAGGGACCGGTCTTGGGGGTAGGGCCGACACCCCCTAGGCAGGCCACCGCCTGATTTCACCCTGCTCCCTCCTCCAGGTCACGTGAGCGACGTGGAGGTTCAAGAACACTATGATAACTTCTTCGAGGTGAGGGTTGCCAAGGGGTGGGTTGGGTTTCCTGTGGGCCAGGAGCTCAGCTGAATTCCTCCTGATCTTCCGCAGGAGGTGTTCACGGAGCTGCAAGAGAAGTATGGGGATATTGAAGAGATGAACGTGTGCGACAACCTGGGGGACCACCTCGTGGGCAATGTCTACGTCAAGGTACCTGCTTTCCCCCCAGTAGAGCCTACAGGTGGAGGCATTTCAGTGCCACCACTGAAGCTTCACATCTTGCGGTCCATCATTAAATCCAGCCCAGCCCCAAACCTGATAACTAATCCCCTAAAGGCTTCTGAGTTTGATTGCCAACCCCGATCCACTTTCCTCTCAGTTTCGGCGTGAGGAGGATGCAGAGCGGGCGGTGGCTGAACTCAATAACCGCTGGTTCAATGGGCAGGCAGTGCATGCTGAGCTGTCTCCTGTCACCGACTTCCGAGAGTCGTGCTGTCGGCAGTATGAGATGGGGTATGGTAGTACGGGGGCGGGATGGGCACCAGGAGTCCCAGACTCCTTATGTGTTGGGCAACTGTCATTGACAACAGCGTCCTCCATCCGTCTACCCCCTACCCAGGGAATGTACCCGCGGTGGCTTCTGCAACTTCATGCACCTGCGGCCCATCTCCCGGAACCTTCGACGTCAGCTGTATGGGCGAGGACCCAGGCGCAGGTACCTCAGCATCAGCTTGTCGGGACGTCTCATACCCTAAGGTCTTTATGCCCTGGGATGGACCTGATCCCGTGTCCCGATAACAGCGTGTCTCGTTTGTATCCTCAGACTAGCTCTGAGCATCCTCCCAGGACCAGCACCTAAATCTCAACCCCCAAACGCAAGACCATTCTGGATCTCCAGCCTGGAGATCAGTTCCTGAGCACCTGTCCTGATACCACTCAGTAACTCTGGTGGTTTCGTCATCTGCCCTGCCCTACGCCAGAACTGAGAGGCAGGCCCGGGGAACTGTGCGACACTTCTCACAGCGCTAACCCTCATCTCTCCTCTCCTGTCCCCAGGTCACCCCCAAGGTGCCATACTGGTCACCGCCCCCGAGAAAGAAACCGACGACATTCCCCAGACCACCGGCATGGCCGCTTCTGAGACCCTGGCTCCCTTGACCTCCACCCTGACAGGCATAAATGTTCCTGGCCAGGATACCTCCTGAAAGCGTCCTTAACTCCCCTTTCCCCCAGGCTCCGGGGCTCCATGATGTAATCTGTTCAACACGGGGACCTTCTCTTACCACCCCTCCCCTAATAAAGTTCTGTATTGAGGGTTTAGAACCTGTTAGCTTGAGCCTAGCTGTGGGCTGGAGTTTCCTTCCACCCCCGCATCTCCTGACGAAAAGAGGAAGCAGGCTGGGCTCTGGCCACATCTTTAGCTGAACAACTTCCAACAACAGGTGGGAAAGCAGGCTCAGGGCCCAAGGCTCTAGAAACCCCTCAGTGGGACTGGTAGGGGTTGGGATGTTTTTGTGCCGGTAACTTCAGGACATTTCTCGAAGACTTCTCAAGGGAGAGGTGCCTGGTTGTGGCAGGTTGGAGGATTCCCAGCCCGGAGGAGATTGGGGTTAGGAGCTAAGGTAAGGCCACTGGGAATTGAGTGGGAGTCTCCAGAGGGTGAGGGCTGGGTCCTCGTGACAGCTGCCCTGGGATGGGAGTTGATGATACCTAATACTTGAGCTTACTGTATGCCTGGTGTTGTTCTAAGCAATTTACTTCTAGCAATGGTTTTAAATCTTTGAAATAAACCTTTGAGACAGGTACTGTTCTCCTGTTTTAGGGGTGAGAAAAGAGGTAAGGAAGATGGCAGAGGTGGGATATGAATCCACTCATTGTTCCAGAGTCCTCATTCTAGCCATCTTGAGGCCTTGGTGGCCCTTCTTTCTGATAATTATGGGTCAGGAGCTGGTTAAGGGGCTGGAGGGTTGGTTCCCCGTCTTCCAAAAGGGTCGGGGTATCCCAAGCCCCCACATCACTGCTTCCTTCTTCTGCCCCGGTTTCCTGGAAAGTGTGACAGGCGCTGTGGCCGGAAGTCCTGTGGTCACAGCCCCCCAGGCTGCAGACCCGCCCGGATGGGGCCCCTACGCCGCCTTCTGACTGCCATGCTACTCCTGGCTCGGGCGGTGCCTCAGGAGGCCTCCCAGCACTGCGGGCGCCTCGAGTACTGGAACCCTGATAACCGGTGCTGCAGCAGCTGCCTGCAGCGCTTTGGGCCGCCCGCATGCCCGGGTGAGGAGCCGGGGCCCGGTAGGCGTACATCCGTCGGGCTAGGTCGGGCTATGTTGGGGCGGAGCCAGGAGGTGATTAGGAGCTCGGGAAGGGACGAGGTCTGTGGATGATTGTCTGCGAGGCCTCCTTCGGGGTGGGAGCGGCGGGCATTATGCAGATAAGACGGTGGGGGCGCTGAGCTTGTGAAGGAAGGGGTGGTATGGGTTACCTTAGTGCCACGCTCAAGAGGCCCTGCCAGTGAGAGAGGCCGGATCTCAGCGGTGTTCTGAGGATGGGCTGCGCGGTAAATCGGGAGTGGGCGGGGCCTGCGTCGAGAGGGTCTTGAGCCTGCAGGAGAGGGTGGGCACGTCCACTGACTGATAGGTTGGGCGAGTAGAGTACAAGGTGTGGGGCCTGCTGGGATAGGACAGAGGGGGAAAGGGCGTCGCCGGTGCAGAAGAGGAGGGCCAGGGCGGCCACACCTAAGACCTTGTTTCCCACCAGACTACGAGTTTTCGGAAAACTGCGGATTCAACGACTTTGGCGATCACGTGACGTACCCCTTCAAAGCGTGCCCCTTTGGCCAGTGCAACCCCGACAATGCGGAGCTATGTAGCCCTTGTGGCGGCGGAGCCACAGCCCCCGCTCCCGCAGGGAGCCGGAGCGGAACTCACCATCGCTGCAGAGAGGTGCGGGTCAGGCTCCCCAGGGCCTGGTTAGGGGTGCAGCTTGCCGGAGGCGGAACAGAGGCTGGAGGGCGTGGTTTGGAATTAGATGGGAGGGGATGTAGTCCCACTGAAGAGAATAGGGTTGGGGACATAGTATCAGGAGACCTACCTGGGTTAGGGGGTGGTACAGGACCAGGCAGGGATTTGGTCCCACTGAGGGATATAAGGGTGGGAGGTTCAGGCTGAGGGGGCAGAAGTGGGGCACGCCTCCAGCTTTACGCCAACCTGTTTGCAGAAGCCGGTCCCTCCCAAGGAGCCCTGTCCCCTGGAGTCGGGGAAACCAGGAGTCTTCAACTCCCAGGAGCCCAGCCCATCAGCGATTTCCAGTCTCTCGAGGACACCTGAGCGCAACGTCACTCAGCAGGCCTTGCCGAACCTTGCCCTGCCAGTGCTGCTGGTTCTGGTGCTGGTTCTGCTGGTGACCTCAGCAGTGGGCCTGCTCGCGCAGCAGTGCCACCGCCGGGCGCAAGTTGTCCTCCATCCCTACCCCGGCTTGGTTTGTGGCGACACCAATATCCATACCGTCTTCTTGCCCTCGTCCTCTCCAGGGTCCCCGGAGGCATCGGAAGTCTCCCTGGTACCACTCCTGGGCAGAGGTTAGTTGGGGACGTGCCAGGGAGGGAAAAGGTAGAAGGCTGCCCTTCCTCTCCCTCACCCCGTCATCTGTCTCCCAGAGCTGCCGAGTCTGGCATCGCAGCCCCTGTCTCGCCTCCTGGACGAGCTGGAGGTGCTGGAGGAGCTGATAGTGCTGCTGGATCCTGAACCCGGGCCAGGTGGGGGCATGACGTGCGGCACCACTAGACACCTGGCGGCGAGGTACGGAGCACCTGCTGCCTGGTCCACCTTCGCCTACTCACTGCGACCCAGTCGCTCGCCACTGCGGGCCCTGATCGAGATGGTGGTGGCGAGGGAGCCCTCTGCTTCTCTGGGGCAGTTTGGCACGCACCTGGCCCAGCTGGGGCGGGCAGATGCGCTGCAGGTGCTGTCCAAACTTGGCTGATCTGGGGCTTGCCCAGCCTAGTCCTCAATAAAGTTTCCCATGAAGTAAGTGCCTGCTGCCTCTGGGCCTCATTAAGATGCCCTTTTGAAATACGGTCTTAACTGGGCCAAGACCCAGGAATCCCCTCATTCCACCGTGCACGATATGACCGGATGCGGGAGAGCTGGCCTCAGGTGCCCCTGGGCACCCACGGTCCTCTGAGAAATGGCCCTGCTACCCCGTGGAGAGCTCATTCGCAGGCGCCCAGCTGGGTGCTAACTTGGACTATGTGGAACATTTGTTGCTCCGAAGCCTTGACAGGCCCTCACAATTTACTAGTAATCGTGAACGATGGCCTCACCCTCCTAATGAGGCTGACAGGCTTCCTGCGCTCAGGATTGGTGTGGGGCATGGTCAAACGGGAGCCCCGGGGCACCTGGGTGGCTCAGTTGGTTGAGCATCTGACCTTGGCTTGGGTCATGATCTCACGGTTTGTGGGTTTGAGCCCTGCGTTGGGCTCTGTGCTAACAGTCCAGAGAACGGAGCCTGCTTCAGATTCTGTCTCTCTCTTTCTCTGTCCCTCCCTTGCTCACGCTCTGTCTCTCAAAAATAAACATTTAAAAAACAAACAAAAAAGCCCCGGGAGCCCCTAGCTGCCCCCAGCACCACACAAACGGGAAGACCACCTCTCCAAACATTGACAGACTTTATTATGGGGGGTTCCCACCTGGGATCCCACCCTCTTAAATAAAAAAGTGCATAGAAAAGAAGGGATTTAGAAACCTTTGTACAGTATCTACATCCTGGGCCCCCAGGGCAGGAAGGGGGCGATTGCTGGGTGGGATGGAGGCAGGGCCTTTGCCACCTGCATGCCCACATCCACCCTGAACGTGAGGGTGGGGGTGAGATGCTCTGGGAGGGGCAAGGGAGCCCCCAAACGAGGGGCAAGATGGCAGCAGGGGGTGTGGTGGGCAGCCACAGCTTCAGTTAAGGAACCGGCGGCAGCGCTTGGCGCCACAGTTGCAGGGCAGCTTGTTGCTGGCATCCTCGATGGGGAATTTGTAGTCATAGGTGAGCTCCTCACCACGCAGGATGCGGCGCAGGGCGAAGATGACGATGTGCTTCTGGCCCTCCACGTGGATGACCCGAGAGAAGCAGTTGGGCTCACACGAGTGGTTGATGAAGCGGGCAGCGTTGCCATGCATTGTGGCATCCACCACATCAAAGTCATCCATGCGGAACATGTAGCACCCAATACCCTGCAGGGGTAGGATGGGGGCAGTCAGGTGCTCTGCTCCCACGGACCAGCCCCGCTTTACCCACCTCCTTCCCATGGCCTGGTGGAGCCCACCTTCCCATCGTAGAACTTCTCCCGCTTGTCAGTCAGCACAGAGCGAATGACAATACCAGAATACTCAATGACCATCTCGCCGGCATCGATGTTTCGCTTACAGAATAGGCCCCGCCCATGGATGGCAGATCTGCAGGGTAGGATGGGGCAAGGGGAAATCAGGGGGCAGGGGGACAGAACCAAGGCAGCCCCACACCAGGGCACCTGTCCATCCACCCAAGGGGCATCCTCCCCCCAACCCCACTAACCTGTAGACACCCACAGCCTCTTTGGATGTCTTCTTGAGGTGGCGAAAGCGCATGGCCATGGGCAGCTCCAGGCTGGTGGCACGTCTGGTGGGGTCAGCAGTGTCACAGGCTGGTACCCAGGAATGACCTCTCTTGCCCCTGGTCACCCTCTTTAGGACCCTTCCATAACACCCCCAGCACCCTGGCCTGCCCTCCATACCTGGTTGACCTGAGCTGCACCTCATCCTCTTCCTCGTCACAGGTGGCTCCCTCAGGGAGCACCCGGTGCTGGGAGGCCAGGAAGTTGAACATGTCAAAGGTGCACTTCCTGCAGCAGAGAGGGAGGGAAGAAGGAAGGATCACAGCCATTCCTTCAAAGAGATGCCACCTACCTATCCTTTGGCTTGGGCCTGCTGCTGGCAAAAGAAATACTGCTACCACTGAAGCCACAGCAAAAGGGGAAGGGAAGGGATGGGGTTCATTTTTCTGAGGTGAACTTTAGGAATAATTCCTGGACTGGCCTGGCATCTTCTCCCAGGCCTCAGTTTCCAATCTCTACAGACTTCACTCCCACTCTGGAAAACTCCCACAGGGCTCCCCACACCTCTCACCGGAGATAGACCTCGGCACGGGCTGCCCCGTGGGGATTTAGGGGTGGTTCCTCCTGGCCCTCTCCCTGCTGGTGGTAGCGGAACTTATAGTGCTGGCAGCGCTGGGCTCCGGGCAGCTGCTCTGCCAGGAAGATGACAGCATCGTGGTGGATGCCCAGGAGCCTTGCCCCACTCATTCCTGGGGAGAATCAAAGGTGAGGACACACAAGTCATGTCGGAGGCCCATCTTGTCCTCTGGGAGTCCTCCCAGCTCCCAGCATCCCTGTGGACTCTCTTACCGCTGAAGGAGAGATGTCGGAGGCGGGCGTGCCCTCGGGCCTCTTGCACCTTCTCAATCAGAGTTCTCCACGCCCCTGAGGAGGGAGAGGGCCAGAGCAGTCAGGACGGTGCTCTACCCGACACCTTCCCTCCGTCACCACTACTCCCGACTCACCCTCCAAGCTCTCTGCCTCCACGCTGAACCCATCCTCACTGCTGATCTCAAAGCGCAGATGTGGGCCAGCCCGTTTGGGGGCCTGGTTCTCTTTGTCTTCTGGGGATGGAGGCTCTTCCTCGGAGCTCGAAGCCTCACCTGGTCCCAAGCAGCAGGTCACAGTAGGTGAGGGTCACCTCTCCTAGACTCCAGAGTCCCCAGTTCACCACAACCCTCCCTTCCTTTCCCTGCACAAGCACAGGTACTTGGTCGATGGCTCTCTTCCTGCTCTAATTGCCCAGTGAACCCTAGAGGATGGACTTTATTTTTTTTCTAACATCATTTATTTACTTATTTTTGAGAAAGAGAAAGAGAGCATGAGCAGGGGAGGGACAGAGGATCTGAAATAGGTCTATGCTGACAGCAGAGACCCTGATGCAGGACTGGAACTCACAAACCATGAGATCATGACCCAAGCCAAAGTCGGACACTTAAGTGACTAATCCACCCAGGAGCCCCTGAACATGTTTTTTTCCTAAAGGGCCTGCGGTTCCTTTTCAACAGGAGTTGTTGGCTAGATGAGCATTTCCACAGGGGCCTGGAGTGCCCTGGCTCTAAAAGACACACTTCTGGCTCACTCCAACTGAGTTTACAAAAATACCCATCTATCCCTCATTCTTTCTCTCACAAAAAATTTAAAATACCAGAGAAGTGCATTTTACACATGTATTTTTATATATGCAGCACACCTGTATACATATTACAAATTTATTATTATATAGGCCCCTACCTAGAGAATTAAGTACACGTATCTTATGAGCTATTTAAGGGATTTCTCAGGGGCTAAAGATTTTGAAGACAGAGAAGATAGAACCTGTTGCTACAGGAGATATGGATGTGAGACATTGGAGGGTCAAGGAAAGCTCAGGTATGGGGCCTGAACAACCAGAAGGATAAAACTGCCAATGACCGAGATGATAAGGGAGAGGGAGGAACAAGTGTGGGCTGAAGGTCGAGAGCTCAGTCTGGGACATGCTGAGTCTGAAATTCCCCTTAGAAAACCTGCCTTTGCAACCTGCTGGGGGAGATGGCGAGCTGGTGGCAGGATCTAGGAGCCTGGCTACTGATCTGGGGGCCGTCAGAATTAGAGATGGGATTCAGGGCCTGAAGTAGCTGAGAACATCTGAGAAGTCAAGATAAGATAGAGAAGTCAAGATAAGATAGAGAAGTCAAGGCCAGGGCCCTGGGACACGCCAAAGTGACAGGCTGGGGCAATGACAAGGCATAGCTAGATTGGGGAGGAGAGGGGTGGGGTTCTGGAAGCCAGGGAAGGAAGTGCTTCAAAGAGGGAAATCAGTGCAAATGCCCCTCTGCTTGCTCAAGCAGGCTGTGGACCGAGGACTGTCGTGTCTGGGGGGGTGGGCGTGGGAGCAACCTAAATTTGAGTGGAGCGTACTTTAGGAGAGAGGCAGGACCCACGTGGCCACACTTTGTCCCCACATCACTTCCCTGGGCCAACCTGACTGCGTGCCCTCCCAGCCCTAGGCATGCCTCTAAACCTGATTTGCCGTGTGACCCACACCATCTCCAGGCCTCAGCGCCCCTGTGTCCACCTCTGACAATTTCTTCCACCTCCTCCTTGCCCTTGCCCCATCCTCACCTCCATTCTGTTCCCTGAACCCGACAGGCTGACTACAGGGGCCTCAGCCAGGCGCTCTCATTGCCTTCTTTCTCACGGTGCTCGTTCTCAGCTGCGGTACACTTGCTAATGTACGTGTCTGTTTCCTCTACCAAAATATGGTGTGGTCCCTAAGGGTGGGGACCTGTCCGTCATGGTCACTACCATGACCTCACGCCACCTCTGATCCCCATATGCAGTCTTTCAGTTAAGCAGTCTCTGTCTCGCTCCACTTCCACACTCAGTAACTCGGCGCTATGGAACGAGACAATCCACACGTGCGGACAGGACTCGGGCCAGGAGAAATTCCGAGCCTCAGCTGCTCGCCTGCCAGCTTGCTTGGCTGCAGCCTGCCCCTGTGCCGCGGTCCTCTGTAACCGACAGAGCACTGCCCTCCTAGCCCCAGAGGCTGGCAGCCCAGTCCACGCTGCGTGCCCCCATCCTGTGTCCTGGTGTCTCTGCAAGCGCACTGCCCTCACCTTTCCTCCATGGCAGCAGTCTCCAACCCAACCACCACCACGCCTCATCCCACCTCTGCCTCCATCCACGAGCGCCCTTCCCCCTCCTCCGTGGCTGTGCTGTCTCCGTTCTCACACGAACCCCTCTATGCTGCTGCCCACTGCCTCCCCTCAGACCCTCAGGCAACCTTGCCGGCAAGAGGCCTAGCTCTTGTTTTGGCTTCCTCATCAACCGGTCTTCAATTCCGGACCCTCATACAACATCCTTCTCAGCCAGTACACCGATCCTAGACCCCACGTGCCTGGCGTCCTCCGGGGCAGTTAGGACTACCGACTATTCCCTTACGGGGCCTCTGGGACACCACTCTCCCGTGATCTCCTCCCTACTGCTCCTGCCCCTCCGGGTCCTAGGTGAGCTCTATCCTCACTGGCTGACACCCAGGTGCTCTCGTCTAGCTGCATGGCTCTGAATCCCATCTCTAACTCGGACAGCCCCCCAAATGCTCAGCTTTACCAGGAACCTAAGTCTCTGACCTTGGCAGATTAGGTTCTGAAGCTGACCCCCGGGCTCCTGGGCATGCTACACAGGCACTTCAAAGGGCCTCTTACTGGAACTGAACTTCCTCTCTGTTTCTGCCACGGGGACACAGTCTCCCCGAGAGTCTTTCTAGAACTCTTCACACACCTAGTCTTGGGCTTATAGCCAGGTGGGCGTGCAATGCATGTTTTCTGAAGTGGACTGATTCTGTACTGACCATCACCCAGCTGAGGCAAGCACAAGGAAGGCAGACAGACCAACAGGCTGGTTCCTACCTGAGTAGTGGTGCCACTGGGACTCAAGCAGCAGGTCAGGGGGACCATCAGGGGCCCGAGGAGGACCACCTTCTGGGAGTGGCAGCAGAGGGGACCGGTCCTGGAAGGGCCTGTAAGGAGAGACCTGTCAGAAAAAGGAAGGGACAGAGTTCCCAGAGACTCCAGGGAAAGGAGACTGGCTACTCACCTTGGGCTTTCCTCCCCTGTGGGCTCCCCAGGCTCATCCAAGTCAAGAACTCCACGCACTGTGGGCGTTTTCATCCTTACTCGGCTAAACCTGGGGAAGGAAGCCCGAGAAGGCTGAGCTGCCTTCCCCTGCCCACCTCTCACCCTCCTCCAGACTCGGCACACTCACTCACCCGCTGCCACTAAGCCCTGGACCTTGGGGAGCATCCTCCAAGGACTCTCCATCTTCCTCCAGCCGGGGAGTCTTGTTTGGGGGAGGCGCTGGTGGGGAACGGCCAGAGAAGGTGGACACCCTCTTGACGCGGATGGCCTGATGGGGTGGGCTGGGGGGTCCACTGCTCAACACCAAGGTCAGTAGAG
>NW_027531899.1:4131435-4146193 GCF_008692635.1 Crocuta crocuta
CACCCCTACCACTGGCAACACACCCAGCAGCGGTCCTGGGGGCAGAGTCCAGGAAGCAGGGGCTGTAGAAGGGATGGGAGGGGGTAGAGGTGGCTGCTTCACTGGGGGTGAGACAGGTTCGCCCTCCCCAGCCATCTTCACAAACACTTGCCCGAGCTTGTTGACAAGGATGATTTTGGATGTGGCGGGGGTGGGGGGCTCAGGGGCAGGGCCCAGGCTCAACACCCGGACCCCTGGAGCCCCAGGGAGCCAGGCAAACGTCCGAGTGGGGTCAGCTGGGCTAGGGGGTAGGCCCTGGGAAGGCTGGCTGCCATTGGCCAGGGGAGGTGCTGGGGGGAGTGGCTCCTCTCTGGGCCCAGCACCTCCCTCCCCAGGCCCTCCTAGGTTCTTCAACACAAAATCCACAATTTCTGATGGCAAGTCCTCAGGAGGTCGGCTTCTGTCCCCTGCAGCCCCGATGACCCCAGCCCGGCCTACTCCTGGCCCTGAAGGAGGCGTCCCCTGGCCCCGAGGCTGCTGGACTGCCTCTGCCTCGCTGTCTGTGCCGTCATCCACTCCATCCAGCTGTTCGATGCGGGGGGCTCCAGGGAGGGCACCAGGGGCCAGGGCAGGGCCAGACACCACAGTCACAGGGAAGTGGACATAGCGGGGGGTAGGGCTAGCCTCCTCCTCTGAGCTGTCCCCTGGACCCCCATGGCTGCTCCCCACTGCCCCTGCAGCCACAATCTCTTCCTGGAAGGGCTCAGTCCCCAGCAGGCTGGCCGCAAAGTCCAGGTCAGCAGCACTCAGTCCTGACACCACCTCCATGTCCTCAAAGTCTGGGCCCAGGTCTTCGGGGGGTGGTGGAGGAGATGGGGCTGGGCCAGGGGGAGCCAGCTCCCCTGAGGTAGGTGTGAGGGCTCTAATGACTGAGGTAGGAGGGGGCACCCTGAGCTGTGGGGAGGTTCTGAGAGGGGGAGAGGCCCGCCGTGATGGTGGCAGCCTTGGGGCCAGGGGGCTGGGACGACGAGAACGTCTGGGGGGAGCTGGAAAGTCCAGGTCTCCCACCGTGGGGATGTGGTGGGTCAGAGAAGATGGACTTCCTGTGGGAGGGAAGGGTCAGTGTCAGCCACAAGCTCCTGCCTCATCCACCCACCGCTCTCCCCAACACTTCCAGGTACTCACCAGGGGAGGGCAGGGGTCCAAAGGAGACACCCCCCAAGGGCCTCCGGGATGGTGAGTAGTTGGGCACTTTGATTCGAGCCCCTGAGAAGGAGCGGGGGGCTGAAGGAGGGGCACTGCTTAGATCTGGCCGATGTGGGGGGTCCAGGTTCTGAACAGGTGAGTGGTGCTCAGGAGCTCCAGGGATAAGGGCATCTGTATCTGGTGGGGGGTCCACATGATCTGGGGTTTCTAAAAGGCAGGAGAACGGCATTAGGAACAGCAAAGGCTCTTTGTCAAAGCCTCTCTTTACATACCCTCCCTTCGTTTGAGCCAGCCGAGGCTTCTCTGCCCCCGCCCAATGGTCGGTCACAACGTGCACTGGTTCCCAGTCATCACCCAGGTTCCATACCCCTCTGTGGCTTCTTTAAAACTTCCACACACACCTGGGTCAGGGTCCCTCTGTAACTCCTCCTCACTCATGTCTGCCATCTCCCCCATTCCTGGCTGCCTACTGTTCTCTGACTCAGGCCCCTCATGCCACGAGGGGCACTGCCCGCTCTCCAGCAGGGCCAGTCCTACCACTTTCTCACCTGTGCTGTGCATCCCTGCCACATCAAACGCATCTGCCTCATGATGGCGCTTGGGGCTCCCCATTACCTGGCTCCACCCAATCTGTGAGAACAAATCTCTTCCACCTCCTCCCAACACACTCCCCTGCTTCCAGCCAGGATGGCTGCACCCTCCTCCCCTCTCTATTTCATGTCATTCCCCGACCTGGCACAAACCCCTTTCCTGCAAACACAATCCGAATCTCTTCTTTCTCCCTTTCAGCCCACCTCTCCTTTTGCCGATCTCTAAGCCCAATCTTTGAGGTGTGCCATCCAGAGCTTGGCTACACCCCTCGGCACTGTTATGGCTATGAGGGGATCAATTTGGTTTGAATCCTGATTCCAGCACTGTGTTAAGTGGAGAGCAACTCCCCTTTTTAAGCTGCAGTGCAGCAGAGCTTGCAGCTTCCTTGTAGGGCTGTGGGGAGCACCATGGGAGCACATAACCCCAAGTCAGGTGGCTGTAAACACGCCTTATGTTTGTCCAGAAGCTGCCACCCTCATCACCCTCTGAACCATAAGCAAGTAGCACGGTGATCTTCCTCTCACCTGCAAAATGCTGAGCACAATCCCTAGCACATAATGCACAGCCACTAAGCTATCAGTTACTACTTCCTAATACACAGGTAGACAACAGACAAATAGAAGAAGAGCAAAAAACCTAGGGTTTCTTTAGGGGAGAGGGAAATTGGGTTGGTGGAAAATCATTTGCAGAGGGCAGCATTCAGGGAAGGAAATGAGGGAGTTCCAACACCCATACCTGAGGAAGGGGCAGGGCTGTGCACAATGGTCTGGTTCTCCTCTGCTGCCTCCAGGTGAACTGGCTCTTCCCTTGGACCCCATGGCCGATACTCCAGAATACGACACCGATACCAGCAGCGCCGCCGAGCATCCACTGTGCTCCAGTACAGACGGGAGCACCTGTCAGGTTGGTGTGTGGGTCAAGAGAGTCAGGACAATCTGGGAAATGGGATCCAGTCCTGAAGTCCTTCAACCCCACCCAGGCCCCCTGGGCTGCTCACTGGTAGCCAATGGGGAAGAGCCGTCCCTCGCAGTCTGAGAGATCAGACAGGGTACCCAAGGAGTCAATTCGGATGGAACCTATAGTGCAAAGAAGTGATCAGAACAGTGGGGCCAGGCAGAGTCAGGAAGACCAGGGTACAGAGCAAGAGGCTTACCAATGAGCACATTGATGGCATCAGGTTCGAGCCCCGTCAAGAACTTTCGCTTAAAGTTGATGCCCTCAAAGTCCACATAGACTCGGCGGAGAACATCAAACCCATCAGGGGTCACAATCTCCTGGGAGGTGGGTAGCAAACGGGATTGTTGGATTGATGGGGGGCAAGGAAGCTGTGAGGGAAGGCTCTGGACACAGGGACTGGACAGTTGGGGACCTGGCTCACGTATTAAAGAAAATAAGGAGGACACCAAGAGGTAGCTGGGGACGGCGCTGAGGAGCTAAAGGGGTCTATGAGTGGAAAGGGAAGACAGAGCAGTGTGGAGCTGTCTCTCCCATGGTCCTGACTCACTTTGCCATCCAGCAGGTCTGTGTGTTTCTGGCAGAAAACTTTCTTGTCGTCCTGGAAGATGCAATAGCTGGCCCGGGCACACATGAAGTGGAAGTTGCTGAGGCAGGAGGAAAGGCAGCAGCCCACCGTGGCTCCAGGCTTCAGGCAGAGCTCACAGCGCTGCGGGTGGAAGGGGCTGCTGAGGGGAGAAGCCAGTGACCGAGACCAGGGTCTGACGCTCAGCATCACTGCCTGTGAGACTCTGCTTGGGCCCCTGTCTAGCCCAGCACCTCGCGTAGCAAAGGCACTCACCAAACATAACCTCTTCCCTAGATGTATCCAATGCCAGGTGCATATCAAAACTATTTCAAATTTTCTGAAGCAGCGTGTTGCAGTAGAGAGAAAAATAACAACAGCTAACGCTTACTTAGCAGCATTTACCATCTTTCTCACACCATTTCTTAAAGACTTATTTCAGTAATCTCTATATCCAACATGGGGCTCAG
The DNA here is from genome assembly GCF_008692635.1 of Crocuta crocuta. Classification (NCBI taxonomy): domain Eukaryota; kingdom Metazoa; phylum Chordata; class Mammalia; order Carnivora; family Hyaenidae; genus Crocuta; species Crocuta crocuta. The sequence continues at coordinate 4,135,201 of NW_027531899.1, forward strand.
ACTCATGACCCCGAGATTAAGAGTTGCACGCTCTTCTGACTTAGCCAGGCAGATGTCCCTCTCACACCATTTTAACGCGAAACCTGTATCATTTCATTTAATCTTTACTTCCCACCCCCAAGTAGATATCCCCTATGTCTCATTTCCTGACCCCGAGGCATTCTACAGCACCTGACTCAGGTCCCACACTGGTGAGGAGAGGTTCTAAGTCAGTCAATACCTCATCTCATAGGGACACAGTAAGAGCCAAATGCCATACTGTAAAGAAAGCATCCAGCACAGGTTGAATCAACAGAAGGTCTTCCAACTTTTAATCTCCCAGACTTTAAGCCCAAATGGGGAGGGGTCCCAAATAGGGGGGAGCCGCTATTGCTGCAGCACCAGAGTCTTGGGACAACCAAAAAACGATACCCAGGACCAGCACTGAAAGGACACATTGGGGTAGGGACTGAAACAAGAGCTGTCTCCCCTGCATGGGGGCCCTACCTGAGACCCCAGGGCTGCCCACCTCTCTAGGCCCGGGCTCTCACCATCTGCCTCCCTCGAGCTACAGCAGCATGCACGTTTTTGAGGGAGCCATCATTTTCCTCAAACACTTCAGCTGACCAAATGGCACAGTTGACATGTGTCCATTCATTCTGCCCAATGTATAGGAGCCGTCCTGCCTCCTGGGGGCAGAGGAGAAATGGTGTGAGGGGAGGCCCCAGGGACTAAGCCCCACAACCTGGGGCTTCACAAGGTAGCCCTCACCTTAGAGTCCGCATCACCATATTTGAGGCAGAGTGCACACTGACGGGGGTCCTCCAGGTGTGAGAAAGCAGCTGGATCCTTGCCCTGAAAAGCTGGAAGGAGTGTGGGAAGGGAGGTCCCAGGATCAGGACCTAGAGCTTGTCCCACCAAATCAGGGGTCCCGGCTTCAGCCCCATTTCCCAGTACCTGCTGAGGGGTCCCCTGGAGGCTGCCCTGATTCTGGGGTCTCTGGCTCCTGCTGCCTCCACTGAGCGTAGACATGGTCCAAGGACGGGGGCAACACGGCATTGGGAAGAACTCCGCTGTGGACAGGCAGGGTCAGCACCTGACATGTCTAACATGGGTGGCCACCCAAATCTTAGCCTAAACATGCCATGACAGACTTGGTCCTCTCTCCACATGGCATTTCTCCCAGTCTCCCAAATGTGACACGTGAAACGCTGTTCTGCATGCCTGTAATGCTCTTTTTCCACATCTCAGCTCAGATGTCATCTCTTCTGGAAAGTCTTAGGCCCTAGGCCCCTTCTCTGGGCTCTCATAGTAGCCCCCTGGGCTTTCCCATCACCACCCTGACAATCTGGCTCATCAGGCATTGATGTGCCTGCTCAACCCCCACCCCCACCAAACATGGCTTACTCACTGCTGTCCCCAACACTACCTTGTACAAAGTAGAAACAAAGTGGGCTAACTGCACAATCCGAGTTTTTGCTGGCCTAGAATCTGAGGACGCTCCTCCTGGTTCCACCACCCTCTAGATGCTAACTCTTCCTCGTCCATTCTCAGCCCACACTGACCCTGGACTCCCAGGCGCCCTTGCTTTTGCCCTCATCCCGTAGATCCCCTCCTGCTACCCAGCCTTGCTCACTTTGGCAGCCGGGTACTCCGTCGCCAGTACTTGGGGTCATGGGCGTCGAACCAGCCGAACGCAGACTCTAGCAGCTGGGGAGTGGGTTAACAAAATGAGAAGAACTGGCTTCCCCAGGCAAGTTGCTGGGGGCAGGGTCTGAAGGACCCACTCTCTCTTCCCCACTTCCACTCAAGCCACCCTACAGGCTTTCCCCAAAGTTCTCACCTTCAGTAGGAGCCCCTTCATCTGGCCTCCAGCCCGGCGCTCTGGGGTCTCTCCTTCTTCCGAGTGCCTCATCAGGATGGCCACCATGTCCTCCATAAAGCTGTGCTGTAAGGGAGCTTGTCAGATCAGAGCCCCCACCCCGGCCCGAACCCCCCTCCTCCTGACACCCACCTGTTCCTCTGTGTCCCACTCACCACGGACTTGTAGTGGCCTTCCTCAAAGCGCCGACTCACGGCTTGCAGATCACAGGGCCCTGGGTGCAGCTGCTTTCCAGCCTGCCCACACTGCAGAGACAGGAAGTCAGCAGGGCTGGTGCTGGGCCTGGCCCCACCCCGTCCTACCTCCCGAGCCCCCCAGACCTGAGTGCACAGCAGCAGTGGGCCCGCCACTTTGGAGCTCAGTAGGCCCTGGAGCACCTGGCGTAGGCCCCCCTGCAGGGCCCCACTCAGGGCCTCTCGCCAGCGGGGGTGTGTGGCTCCTGCACATGGTCCGCAGGTATATAGCACAGAGTCTGGCAGCCCAGAAAGGATCTCGTAGTCTTCATCTAAAACAGCCAAGGTAGGACAGGAGAGAATGGTTTGGGAGATGTGAGGGCTGGCTCTCGGCAGCCCCTAGAGATTGCCAAGGACATTTAGCCCACTTGTCCCATGAGTGCCTGTGCTATGGGTAGGACAGGAACCTCCCAGGGCTGAGGCAGCAGCCCAGGCACTCTGCCTGCTCACCCGAGAGTCCCTCGCACTTGGCATGCACCCAGTGGTCACACTGTGCGCACTGCATCATCTTGCTCTCATAGTCGTTGTCTTCATAGCAGCGTGTGCAGATTGGGCAGAAATTTCCTGCAAAAGAGAAAAGAAAAGGGCAAGTCATAGGGGCTGGACCACTACCTGTCCCTTAGAGGTCCTCTCTGGGGCCACCACCTCTTAGCTGCCGTAAGGGCTGCCTCTACTATGCCCCATCTTGGGTCCCTACTATTCTCAAAACGCTGGCTGATGGGGCGCCTGGGTGGCTGTCGGTTGAGCGTCCGACTTCGGTTCAGGTCATGATTTCACCGTTCGCGGGCTCGAGCCCTCCGTCGGGCTCTGTACTGACAGCCAGCTCAGAGCCTGGAGGCTGTTTCAGATTCTGTGTCTCCCTCTCCCTCTGACTCTCCCCTGCCCACGCTGTCTCTCTCTCTCTCTCAGGAAAAAAAAAAAACGCTGGCTGAGGATAAGGCCTCTTTTAACCCTGTGGCCTCACAAAGAACCTTGCTAAATATGTTGCCTGAGCAAAAGGGGAAAGCCCAGGTTTTCAAAGTGCTCAGTAGAGTCTTGAAGACCCAGGAGGCAGGTCAGGGACCACTACAACAATGGGGTCTAGGCCCCCCACTGCCATTGCCCTCAGAGAAACTGTGTCCCTCTATCTCAGGTACTGGATAGGCTTCTGTGGAGAGTACCCTGAATGAAAGAAAGGTTCCATGGCTAGAAGAGGATGCAAAGCCACTAGAAAAACACTTCGGTCTTGCCTGTCTAGGAGCCTGGCCCACTGCCCGGTGTTCCCCAGGGCCCAGGTCCCCTGACAGGTTCCCACCTTTCTCATAGAGCTGGGTGCACCTGGGGCAGAGGCTGTAATCTCCAGACCACTCGACGTCCCAGTTCTTGCCTGGAGTCGCCCCACAGCTCTTACAGCGTACGCAGGCTGAGCAGATCTGGGGGGGCAGGGTGACGTTAGGGGAAGCAGCCTGGAGCAGTGTTGGGAGGTGAGGTGGGAGGAGGTGGGAAAAGAAGAAAGGATGGTAGGCAGGAGACAGATGAGGGGACAGGTAAGAGGAGAAAAGGTGAGCAAGAGAAGCAAAGAGAAAGGAGAGAGAGGAATGAAGCAGGGGAGACTGGCAGAGGGAGACAGGGAAGAGTGGAGATCAGGCAGGAACGGGGATTCTGAGCCCAGGACCATGGAATCCATGAGTCCCTGCAATCATTCTGTATAAAATCTGCACATAAGTCTTATTTATACGAAATACGGAAGAGAAAATGTCATTTATCAGATAAACTCTCACGGGGACCTCCGACATTTCCCTCCTCATGGAAGCCCTGGCCTGGAGCAAGTCTGGGGGTGGTAGCAGCCTTAATGAGAACTCCAAAGTGAGGGGTGCGGGCCTCATCTCTCACCCAGTGACGCCGTTTGCGTGTGGCCCGGGTTGGGTAGCTGGGCCCCAGGCAGGCTGGGTGATAAGCATGGCGGCAGCGCTCACACTCTAGGAGGTGCTGTTGGAAGTTTGAGAAAGACAACAATGGCAGAACCTACTGGCACAAGAACATCCCTCTCCTCCGTGCCTCCACCCACTCACACGGCTCCTGGGTCCAAACCTTGGATCCCCGGCCTTTGCGTCCACAGACGTGGCAAAACTTGCAGCGGCGGCAGCACCAGGTGTCATGATGTTGGGGCAGGGGCCGTTCGGCCTCCTCCAGACAGAATGGATGGAAAGGGTCACAGCACACTTGGCAGAACACCAGCTGGGGGTGGGGAGGGTGAACAGTGGGCACAGTGTGAGGCCAAGAGGCCAGGGGATGAGACCCTGCTGAGAGGGCCCAAGAAATCAGGCAGTGAGGGCCAATGGAGACCTGAGGGGCTGTGGAAAAAGGCGGGGATCCAACCTCATGCAGGCCTTTACTGGCACACAGTAAGCACACCATCGGCGGCCCCCCTGGCACGGACGTGAGCACGCTGAGGCCGCCCATCAGCCACACGTTCTCCAGGTCACAATCCTCCTGAGGGCAGAGAGGACACGGGGTCAGAGAGCAGTCAGGAACACAAGCGAAATCCACCTTTAAAGCCCTGGTTTCTCAGATAAAATCAAGTTTCTTCCAAACATAGTCCTTGAGACCCTCTCCCTCAATGCCATACCTTAAAATCCACACGGACCCGGTATACTCCATCAGGGGACTTCTGCTTTCCAGTCCAACCATTGGGAAAAGAAGTAAAGGGGCCAGGAGCCAGAGCATCCTAGGAAAGGCGGTGGTGGTCAGAAGGCCGCCAAGCCACGCCCTCTGCAGGCTTCCCCCCACACTGCCCTTTCCCCCAGCCTGCCCGGCCCAGTCTTTTGCCCAGATCCTACTTTGCCTTCTAGAAGGACAGGCCTGCCTTACCCCTCAGGACCTGTACTCTGCTGTGGACAACCCGCACTCAGGTAAGCCCGCTAACCCTGATTTGCTAGGAAGCTCCCGAAGGGCAGGAGCCGTGCCTTCCACGGGGCTCAGGGCTCTGGTGTGGGGCCTTGCTGACCTTGTCCAGGCGCCTTCGGGCCTTAAGCTGCAACACAGGCTGCAGGGTGGGTTTGCGGGGCCGGCTCTGCTCCTCAGGTTCTGGCACTGGTAGCTCTAGGCAGGACACAGAAATGTAGTGAGTTTCCCCCTTTTCCCTGCCCCATCCCATTCCCCTTTCTCCACAACCCCCTAATGTCACTTGGATCTCCAGGGCCATCTTTAACTAACCAAGATACAGCAGGATGACCTGTCTTAATAAGCTACTGAAAATCCCACGCACCAGTTCTCCTTCTCCACCCCAAACTACCTCCTTCCTTGCACTCACCTATGTTCTCTAACACACTGGTACAGCCCTGGGTCTGGGAACCCTGCCCCTTCTACACAAAGACACAGGGCTGACTGAAAGAGGAAGCAACGAGCAATTCGCACCATTCTCTCGGGGGGTCCGACGCCGGGGAGCAGGGGGACCCCCAGGCTCTGAGTCATCCGAGTCCTCGAAGATATCATAGGAGGGTCGCTGTTTGACGCAGCGCCGGGCTGACTTGCGCTGCAGTAGGAGGGAGTCCTGCTCCTCGGGCCCTGGGGGGGCCACCACCTCCTCCCGGGGCCCCCCAGCTCCCGCCCCCCGGCGTGGGCCTGGAGGACCAGGGGAGGCCTCAGGAGATTCATCGGAATCCCAGGGCAACAGCGTCTTCACTATCGTCCGGCCTGTGGGAACAGGGGACTTAGTAGGATCTGAGCTCAGCCAGGGACACGGGACACTGGGATGGAGAAAAGCCAAAAAGAAGTGGGGCAGAAGAGAACGAGTACGGGAGAGATATGAAAGCACACGACGGAATGACAACAAAGGTAGGAGACTGCAAAGATAACGGGAAGAGAACAAAGAAAACATGGTTTCCTCCACGCCACGGATCTAAACACGGTTGTATAAAGGAATATTCCTCAAACCGTTACCTTTTTTAGCCAATCGTTCCATCTTCCGAGCCTCTATCTTGTCACACTTCCGGTATCTGGGGAGGGGAGCAGCACGTCACCAGGGTAGGGGACTGGTGGTCTGGGGGAAGAGAGGAAGCTCTCCACAAGGATGCCAATCCCACTGCTCTGGCGGGGCAGGAGGCCTGGGAGACTGACAACCATGGGTGGGAACAGAGGCTCCGCCCTGGCTACTCACACACAGCACTGCTTCTTGGTGTTGGGGCCCCCAAACTTGGGCTTGTCCAGGCAGTTGACACAGGACCCACAGTCCTGCACACGCAGGCAGCCCCGACAGTGTCCACACCGTGCCATTCGCATCTTCTTGCCATGATGGGAGGGCAGAGAGCGCCGGGGCGTTTGGGCCAGGGTCCCTCCAGACCCTGCAGGCTCTGAGTCTCCCCCAGGGCCCGCTGACTCCGCCTTTCCCCGCCGAGACCGCGATGGGACACTCTCAGTCTCAGATGCTGACGATGTATCTAGCGTAACGGAGAGGAAGCAATGGAGCCCCAAAGCCACTAGGCTTTTTACCTAGATCCCATCTGACTGGTCCTCTGGTCTCCGCTGTCCCACAGTGCTCAGGTCCCTGGTGCCCCCGAATCTGCTCTAAGACCTAGCACTCCAACCCGCTTGCCACCTGCCCCAAGTGTCCAACTCAGCTCCCACTCCTATGCTCTTGGTGCATTTGCTCGCCCCCAAACTTGACACAGCTGTCAAATATTCCCACAATACACCCGCCCCTACCCTCCGTGGCGAGGTCCTGCCGATCCCGGAGAGGAAGAGCACTGAGGCGGGGGACGTCTTCGGGCACCATAGCCCGGGCCTGACCTAGGGCCACAGCAGCATGACGACAGACGTGTTTGATGCGGGGGCCTTGCACGGGGGACTCAGGGCCCTACAGGGGGAGAAAGAGGAATACATGTGGCAGTTGCCCCTTGTGCTCCTGCGACCAGCCTTCTTCAGAGGGCCTTCCTCCCACTTCATACCGACGGTCTCTCTCTCTTAGTTTCCATCGATTCATCTTCAGACCTGACAGAACCTCTATCTGAGAGTTGCTTGACAGTCCCCACGACTTCCTCCATCTGCCCTCCAGGGCTCGGCTGGTGGGGGTAATAAACAGGGTCACAGGCTGGAAAGTGAGGAAAGATAGGGCCAGGGGACACCATGGGGGAGGGACGGGGCCAGGGAAGGAATACAGGAAGCTGAGAGACAGCAAAGGACTGGCTCTGAGCATTCCCTGAGATACTGGAGATGACTGAGGAGGCAGGTAGTTAAGGAGAACTGAAAGAATCAAGGTTGGACGGTGGGTGCAGGAGCCTGGCCAAAGCACCATGCTCACCGGCATCAAAGACGCCACCTTCTGCTGCTGCTGCTGATCGATCTTGAACAGCTGCACCTTGGCTCTCTTGAGGAGGCTGAACATTTTCTCCTCCACACCAGACAGTGGTAAGGAACCCAAGCCTGCAATACGGGCCTTTTCCAGTGGTGGCGGCTGCTGTGGTGGTGGCTGTGGCTGCAGTTGTAACTGTGGCTGCTGTGGTGGTAATGCCTGGGGCAGCAACTGGGTTTGCAAGGCCTGTAGGGGCTGCTGTAGCTGAGCCTGAGGCTGCTGCCCATTGCTCAGAGGTGGCGCCCCAGGAAGGGGCACCTCGGCCTTAACAGGAGTGGCGACCACAGGGGCAAATCGAGGCAGGCTGAGGTGGTTGGTGCGGCCCACTGCCCGTGGCTCAGGCTCAGCTGGAGAGTCATCGGCAGGAGGCGGCTCTGGCTCAGGGGCTTCAGGGGCCCCAAGAGGAGTAGTAAGCACCGATTCGTAGATCTTCAGGTGGGCTTCACTTGGGGTAAACTGAGGCGCCCGAAGGAGCAGGGGCCTCCGGGATGGAGTGACAGGGGCAGGAAGTGGGGGTGGGGCCGGTGGAGGAGCAGGAGGCGGCGGGGGCAGTTCCCGGGTCAGTGAGGTCCAGCGAAACGTGGGTTCCCTTAGAATGGACCGTCTCTTTTCAGGAAGCGGGACTGGGGTAGAGGGGGGAGTTGGGGCACGTGGTGGAGAGGGAGCTGGTGCCGGTTCCGGGGGGGCGAGTGGGGAGGTGGCAACAGGAGGCCGCAGAGTAGGTGAGACTTCTACCTTTAGGGGCTTGGGGGGGTCTTCATCCATAAATCGCCGAGGTGTCTTGATGACACGGGAGGAGCGGGCACTCACCACGGGCATGATAAACTGCCGGATATTCTTCAGGAAGGTGGTACTTTTGGGGGCCACAGTGGGGCTGTCTTCCAGAGGGCCTCCCGTGGTGGTGCTGGGGGTTGGAGTGGGAGGAGTACCTTCTGGCACTGCCCGAGCAGCTTCTCGCTCTGCCCGCTGGCTGGGAGTCAGGGGAGGCCGGCCCCTCTTCCTGGAGCATGTAGCTGGAACCACTGGAGGAGGGGATTCTTCCTGCTCCTCTGGGACAGGAGGCGGTGGAGGCGATGGTGGGGGCAGAGGAGACACTGGCGGTGGTGGAGAACAAAGCGGGGATGAAGGAGATGTTGAGGGAGGAGGAAGGGGAGGAAGGGGAGGAAGGGGAGGAAGGGGTGGAGGGGGTGGAGGAGATGGAAGAGACGGAGGAGATGGAGGGGGTGGAGGGGCTGCATGGGAGGGAGGAGTCGAGGGTGGGGACGGCAGCTTCGCCTCTTCCTTTTCCTCCGCTAGCATCATCTCTTCTTCAGGTGCAGCTCTTTCTACCTTCTCTTCCCCCTCCTCCTTGCCTTTCTCCTCTTCTGTCTCCTTCTCGCCCTCCTCCTCCAGCTTTTGCTCTTTCCTCCAGCAGGGGCCCTCTCCCTGCCCAGATCCAACTCTTCCTTGGGGGGCATCCTGCCAGCTTTCCTCATGTTGATCTTGACCCTGACCTGATTCAAGTCCCAAGGACAACTGTCCCATCTTCACTTTTTTGGCCTTTGAAACAAACTTGATCACGAGAGGGAGCCCGCCTCGGCCTCGGCCTCTACCTCCACGGCCTCCTCGCCCAGACTGTCCTCCACGCTTAGGGGTCCCAGGTCCTGGGCCGGGCCCTTCCTTGCACTTCCAGCTGCCAGTTCGGTGTTTTACTGGAACCACAGGAGGTGGGGGCTCAGGTTTGGGGATTGTCACAGCTGCTTCTGCCACCACTACTGCTTGTTGCTTCTTCCTGCAGGGGCCTGCTGGCCGTCCTGGGGGCCGTCCCCGAGACCGACGCGGAGTGGAAGGCTCACATGCCCGGCCCCGGGGGGCTGGGGGTGCCTGGGCCCGCCGCAGAAGTTCAGTCAGTGCCTGTACCATCCGTTCTGTGCCTTCCTCACCCCGTTTCCGGGCAGGAGTCTTTGGGGGGGTAGGAGCAACATCTGCTAGGCGAGGAGGCGGAATGGGGGTCGTCTTATGCTTGCGGCCCCGACCTCGGGGGGCTCGACCTAAAAGGAGAATAGGTGTGGGGAGATGGGTCAAGCTGGCCCTGCAGACTGAAGAAGGCACTCCAGGAGGGCAAGGACTAAGTCTTACTTGTCTGTTGCCCCCACAGCCCAGCCTAGCTTGGGCTTTGAACACAGAACACACTCTGTAACTGATGGAGACTCTAGTTGAACAGGGAAGAGCTGACACAAAGAGCAAGAATAACATTCCTGTGAAACTATAGAGGTAGAGTTTCCCCATCACTCACCTCGCTGGGATCGGAGCGCAGAGCGCAGGGAACTGGGGGCCACATCTTCATCTGAATGAAAACCCTGAAACTCCTGATTTAGGGGACCAGAGGTGGAGGGGAGAAACAGCAGTCAGTGCCAAAGCCCTCGTTTCACCTGAGACTCAGGTACGGAGGTATATCCCCGGTTTCCCTCTTAACATAACCCTACCTATTTACAGAAAAACTTAAGGAACTGGAGAATGTGAGAAGAGCAGAAAACAGGGTCTCTCCCTAGGGATGGAGGCACGGGGTATTTTGATCCCCCATCCCCTGTGCCAGACCACACCAGCACAGCCACCAGTGGTTCACTGGCCCCAAAGGAACAGAACAGGGTCTTCCCAGGCCAGGAAGTACACGCTACCCTCAGATTCCCTCACCCTCTAACTCAGAAAACGGTGGGACTTGTTTACACACTCTCAGAATGTAGCTTCCTCCTGAATGAAAATGGGAACAGGGGCACCCAAGTCGGGAGTGTGTTTCAAATGCTTTACTGTAACAGGTTCTACTCGGAGCCCTCTGGTTACTACACGCTGTCGCGAGTAATACAACTCACACCTTCCTGACTTTTCTGAGAGGCCGAGGACAAATCCTGAGCTGAACTCAGACCTGCTAGAGTTCCCAGTCTCAGCCTTTATTCCATTTCTCTTCAATCTGTGCCCCTGAGAGGAAGCCTTCCATCACGCTACCATCTCTCCACCTCAGGAGAAAGAACTGGGGTACTGGGGAAAAACCAGTGATGTGTCAGAAATTATAAGGCGGAGCAGCCTACAGGCAAGAGCTCACCCAGAGAGCCCTAGCCTGGGTCCACTAAAGCCACGCTGCTGCTGTCAACCACCACTGGCTGGGCATGCAGTACCCAGAGTCGTCTCGCTCAAACCTCTACAGCCATAGCTTTGCCAACTACCAAGATCATCAGCCCAGGACACTTCAGCAGGATGTGCCTCGGGCCCAAGTGCCCAGCTGCAGCCCCGGCTTCTCTATGCACTTTCAGAGGCCTTTTACACCGACAGCTCCGTGCAGCCTGTCTCTTCCCAGTCCTATCTGCAGGGCCCCATCCCTCCGCAGGGACCCTGAGAACCTCGCTTCCCCCCGCCACCCCTCGGGGCGACCCAGACCCTCGGAAGCCCCCCGGCCTCCGCCCCGCCCGGCGTTGGGGACGCCTCCGACTGCCTCACCTCATCGTCGGATTCCTCGTCACTGCTCTCCTCAGGCACGCTGCCCCGGCTAGGGCCCCAGCCCCGGCCCCGGCCCCGGCCTCGGCCCCGCTGAGCACG
>NW_027531899.1:4146233-4168213 GCF_008692635.1 Crocuta crocuta
CAGCAACTAGCGCCGCCGCGGGGCTAGCTGGAGCCGGGGGCAGGGCCGACCATGCGCGGGGCACCACGGGAGCGGGAGTCCGAGGCCAGTCGGCCGTCACCCTTAGACCGCGCCTGAAGAGCACAGACCCCGCGTTGCGGCCCGAGAGGGGTGAGGCGCAGGGACCCCCGGGAAATGTAGTCCAGGCGCCTCGCTCCTTCCGCCGGGAGCTGGGGCCGCGAGAGCTGGGACTATAGAGTCCTTATCCGACACAGAAAGCCGCCTCTAGGGCTGCCGGGAGGTGTGGTTCTCGCCCCAGACTCCTCCCGTTCTTTTTGTAGAGACCAGCGGCACGCATGAACTACCAATCCCAGGGTGCAATGGGCTCCAGACCCTGGGAATCCCAAAGACTCTGGGAAATGAAGTTTGCGACTGTAGGAGGCGTGGGCTGCGAAAGGGGCCGCGGCAAAGGATTAGTATCAGTTAGAGGTGCGACCCGGCGGTTGTTCAGCACAGGATGAAGGCAAGGTGCTTGAGAGGCCGCGGCTTTGCGGACCCTGTGTTCAAGGAGTAGAGGCGGGTGGCGGAAAGCAGGGTAGTGCACACGTTCCTCGAGCCCTGGACTGGGGGTCCCAGACTCAGATTTTGCGCGCCGTTGCTTGCTGTGGAAGGGGCGGATAACTTGGTGTCTCACAGGGTGTCTCCCCCCACAGGACTTGCTGCTAAGTCAGCCTGGACTTCGTGGCCTCGCGGGCCCCTACCTCTGGGGAAGGACTGGGAGACCCGGGAGATGGAGGTGTCCCTCCCCTCACCCGCCCTCACTCCCCCACACTCCCGCCGACAGCGGATGCACGGCCACCAGGGGCCGCTACAGGACAAGGGGCAAGGTTATCCTTCCTTCCCTCTCCCCCTGCGCGCAGACTGAAGTCTGGATTCAGACTTGTTCTGAGAGGAGGGCACAGGAAACTCTTTATTTTGGTGATGATATTTTCATTCATGCAAACTGCACTGCCCACACCCCACACGGACTCGCTTGCCCAGGCTTCTAGGGCCCGCGGTCATCCGGGAGAAGGCTCCCGGCACCCTTGCTGCGGTGCTTCTTGGACCCAAACACGCTAGGCTGCCGTACCTGCGGTGCCGGGTCAGAAGCCTAGCCAGCCCGGCGGCCCGTCTCTCATTCTTTTATTGTGTTGTTGGGTGAAGCCAAAGAAGGTACCGACACTGTCAGGTGGTGGAAGAAGGGGATCTACAGGGAGAAGTCGAGGCCCGGGATGGCCTCGAAGAGGAGGAGTAGAGGAATGTGGAGCGAATGGTCCATCCAGGTGGGAGCTGGCTGGGCGAGTGGCTGCGCATGTGCGCCTGCATGGAGGCTAGGCTGGGGCAGCCGGCCCGGCACAGAGGGCAGCGGTAGGGTGCGACCCCATGCGTCCGCAGGTGTTTGGTCATGGCTGAGAAGTCCCGGGAGCGCTGGGGACATAGGCTACAGGAGAAGGGCTTCTCTCCTAGGGCAAGTGGAGAAGGAGGCCGGTGAAGGAAAGAAGAGGCGAAGGCTGGCCTAGGGGTTGATCTGGGCGACTGGACAAGGGAATTGTGTGGAAGCCTAGGAAGCAGAGGGATTCAGGGACAGACCGGAGTTTGTAAGGGAGCAGATAATTCGCAGTGGGCGGGGGGCCCATACCTGTGTGGACTCGGTAGTGTGTCTCCATCTGATGCTTGAGTGAGAACCTCTTTCCACAGACAGAACAAGAATAGGGCCGAGACCGAGCAGGAGGGGGTGGAGGAGGCTGTTGGTGAGGTGGGCCTGCTGTGCTCACCTGATCCACACGGGTTGCAAGTGCACCTGTGGGGACAGAAAAGGTAGGGCTGGGGATCCCAGGCAAGACATCAGGAGCTACAGTGGGGTTGAAGGCAAAGGTGCCCTCACCCTACTCACCTGTGTACCTCTGATTAGACTTTTCCATCTCCCCAGGGCTGAGCTTTTCGGAGCCCTGGGGAGGGAACCTGGAGGGAGCGGAGTGAAGTAGGTGCCCTACTGGGGCTGGATTTCTCGATCTCTAGCCTCAGGAGAGAGATCCTGTTATAATATTTGTACAGGGCACTGCGGGGCTTACCTGGGGCAGGACTGGAGGAGCCCGACTGATTCTGGTTCCAGAGACCTTTCTCAGCATTCAGGGACAGTGGGATCCTGGGGATGGGGTGGGGAAGAGTTAGCCTTGGCGAAACCTGGCCAAACCCTTCCTGGGGAGGGAGGTGTCAGGAGTCCTCCTCGGGGACGGGGCTCTGACTTCCCCTGTGGTGAAAGCTTCTTGTCCTATCAGCAGCTCAGGAAATGTACAGTAGAGATAAGAGATGTGGTGCCCTTCCACCCATCACTGCTGCCTATGCTGAGCCACTCCCTCCCAGCCAGGGAGGTCTTCCACTAGGCTCTTCACTCACCTCTGGTCCTGAGGCCAGACCTCCTGCCAGGCTCCAGTGATGGGGGTGCTATGGGAGAAGGGGGTGCCATATCTGGGTGGCAACAGCAGGATGCTCCACAGGGCAGGCTGGCCCTCCCCGAACCAAGGGGTCTCAGCCCACCAGGGCCTAGGGATGATGCTGGTTTGGAGGGAACCTGGTGGGGGAAGGGGGCCAGGGAACTCCCGCAGTCTTTCCTCAGAGACCCCTGGACTCTCTGTCACCCACATAATCACTTCTTGCTTTCCATCTATTCCCCCATGGCCAAGAGGGGATTGCTTGATTTTCTCCTTTGATCTCATCTGCTCCCCCCGACCCTCCTGCATTGGCTCTGCTAGCTCAGGGCTCTCTCTTGGTGGCCTTTGCTCATACAGTGTCTCCCATTCTCTTCCACCAGTGCTAACAAATTTTTCTGGTCTCTGCTCTCCAGGTCCCCCCAGTCCTCTCTCAGAATCCCTTGTGGGTTTCTCTGGCTCCTCCTGATGTTCCCTCAGCCCTGGACCCAGCTCTCTAACCCCATCCCACCGAGCCCTCCTGCAAGCGTCTTCCAGGGACTGCACCCCCAAGGCCCTGGCCGCTTCCTCAAGGGGCCCCAGTTCCCCAGGCTGCAGCTCTATAGTCTCCCCATAAACAAAATACAGAAGCTGGGCAAAGGTAGAAGGGCTGATGCCTTTCACCAGAGCCCAGCGGCCCCTGCGGCCCAGCTGCTGGCTCGCACCTGCCAGCACCAGGCTGTGGGCAGGGAATTCCTGGCTCCCCACAGTGATCAGGGCATCACACAGTGCTGGCCGGAGCCTGGCTGCTAGCCGTACCAGCCGATCAGAGCCATAGGGGCTAGGCAGTCTCGTCCGGAACAAGGGCATGGTGCCTGGCCTGGGTACCAATCTCAGAGGATCTGAAAGAAAGGCCACAGTGTGGGGTCCATGGTGGAAAGGGGAGAGAGCAACAGCATATTCTCAAGCCTGTGGAGGTGAGGGGAAAAAGAGTGAGTTGCTGGTTCAGAGCTCTCTTGTGTCCTGAATGAGGCACATAAACTAACTCACAAGAGGATCTAAGCTTATCCAGAATCATAACAGACCAGGGGGTAGGGATGAGGGTGAGGATGGCAGGAGGATGGAAATTAGACCAAGTTCAGGACTTAAAAGAGTAAGGACCAGGCAGTTAGCAACCATATCAAATGGCGGGTTTAAGGCTAGTATAAGATGGGTCCAGTCAATTGGCAGTCTCTCTGACTTGAAGGATAGCAGAGGTTGATACTTGTGCTACTTCAAGCCTTTCTGTAGGGAAAGACTTTGGAGCAGGCCAGGCTTTCTTCTTTCCAAAGAGATCACCAGTAAGACCCACTCAGCCCTGGCACTTAGGGATGGAGCAAGACACTGCTTCATGGGAGAGTTTAGAAAGCTAGCGTGCCACCCCCTCATCCCCACCCCAAGCCCATCACATGGAGCTGAGTAGTCCTGAGAGTCAGAAAGGGCAGCGAGACTGAGGTCATAGCTGCAGGAGGGCATGCTCTAAGGCATCAATCGATTATCTCCCTACAGCTGAAACTTCTAGAACACGTCCTCAGAGAAGGACCTAGAAGAGATCAAAGAATCCCATCCAGTGGGTTGAGAGAGCAGGTGCAGAAGCCACAGAAGAGAAGGTTCCCAACTCAAGGATGGAGAGAGATTTTGGAGAAGAGTTGACCCCTGAGGAAGTGGGAGAAAGAGAAATGGGAACTATCAGGGGGGAGGCTATTTCCTCTCCAGATTAGGATAAGGAGATGGTTTAATTTTGTTTTCCAAAAACCAAAAGCAAAGAACAGATAGAGCCCCAAACAAGGTGGAAAATTATCACAGATCAAAACTACCACATTGGATTTAAAGAAGAGAACTGGGAACCCAAATACTAAGAGAGACAGACCTAAGTGTCTCAGCAGGCATATGCCTAAGTGTGGGCTCACTGTAAGAACCCTTGTTGGGAGAATTACTGCTTGGACACCTCAGGAAGAAGGCTACTTGGCAGGAAGTGAACAGAAAAGGGGGTGTAATGGGAGAAAAGTCTCAGCTGGGGAGAAGCCACCACTCACCAGTTGTAGCTTCCTCCTGGACACCGCATGCTCTGAACTGCTGTTGGGGCTCCTGGGGGCCCCCTGGAGCTAGCCACGCCCCTGACCTCACAGTCTTCCATTGGGTGTCCCAAGTACTAGTCTGCTACAGTCCCCCAAGAGGGTGTGGTTTTATAACCCTGGCTTGGCTTCACACCACCCCCCCTCACCCCAAAGGAGAGAACACCCTCTCTACTTCCAGATTCAAGACATTCTGCCTGGCTCCTAATTTCATTTGTGAACTTCTAGAGTCGAAGAAGTTCAACTGGCTCAGTCGGTAGAGCATACTACCTATGGTCTCTCCATGGTTGTAGGTTTGAGGCCCATGATAGGGGGTAGAGAGTACTTTAAAAAATAAAATAAAAATCTTAAAAAAAAAAAGTTCTGAGGCAACAAGGAGATTGGAATAATCAGACCTGCATTTGAGCCTCATCTCTGCCATTTACTAGTTGAGTCACCTTGGGCAAGTTGCCTCCCTGAGCCTCAGTTACCTCATCCATGAAATAGGGGTAACCTTTGCTTACCTCATTTGGAGGTGAGGGTAAAGATAAAATGACATGATAAATGCGAAAGTGGTTTGTACATCATTCAAATAGTATTAATTCTGCTTCTGAGAAGCATCAGTAGAGCTCCAGCAGCTGGAAGCTGTTTCTACTACCTCAGAAGTAAAAAGGACTGAAACATCTGGATTCCAAGGAGAGCATGAAAGAGGGCCAAAAGCATGCCTTGTCCTTCCTCACCTTGACTTAGTACTAGGAAGCTTTAACTGCTCTGTGGAAATGACCCCTGTCATCTGGGCCACCACTGGGGACTGAATGTGCAAATGACTCAGATTCTCCATCAAGCTTTGAAGGGGGCAACCCCAGGAAGGGCCTGCGGTGGTCTTCGAAGAGAAAACTCCCCTTTCTTGGGTTGATGACAAATGACATTTCTCTGAAATCAGAACTCCGGGGTTTCTTTCACTTCCTGCCAAAAGGGTCAAGCTCTCAGGAGATTTCCCCTGTTTTCACACTTTAGTGCTTGTTAACCTGGGGAAAGGATGAGGTCTGAGAGACTCAAATTTCTTTTTCTGTTTTTTATTATTGCATTATCCCCCATCCTGTGGCACATTTTCCATTCTTTCAACAAATGTAGAGAGATCATTTATGATATGTGCCTGCTGCATCATATATGCCCAATAAATAACTGGAAGATGCGCAAGTCAGGCACTGGTAGGCTGCTCTGGTGACATGACACAGTCTGGTTCCCCCTATACTTCTCCCTTAGACTCTGGTCTGCTTCTAGACCCAAATGTTGTGTCTCTACACTTCTGTTTCTCCTTTTGGCTCAGGACCCCAAAATACTCAGACCAGTGTTCTACTTTCTCCCTCCAGACCAAACATGCCTTCCCTCTACTTCTTGTTCTAGCTTGGGTGCAGGCAGATGTTAATCCTTCCTATATAGACAGGGTGTGCCAATGGGTGGGGCTGGTGGAGGGGCAATAATAGGGTGGGGAGAGGGGAAGATGAGTCAGAGTGAAAGGGAAAATGCAAATGGACAGGCTGTATTCATGTGCTACTCTGAACGTTAAATATTTTCCATTTCTGAGCTTTCTAACTCCTGGTGCAACCGCACCCAGGGACTCACTAGACATCCATATTAAAGACACTTGTCCTGAACATATAAAAGCACCAATCCCTGATATGTATGTATACAGAGAGAAGCATCCTTTCTTCAACACAGAAATACAATCCCTGGAGACACGGAATAAGTGGGGAAAGCCATGAGAGAGAAACCCCAAGTGTAGAAGGAAGGTACAGGGGTCTGGATGATTACATCATCACCCCTTGCCTCCCAGACCTACTTCATGTGCCTATGACTCAGCTCTCTCACTGGCATGATCTGCTTCACTGATGATCAAGAATGTTGGAAACTGTGCTCAAAGGGCAGCATTCTCTGTAAGCCAAGTGTAGTTGACAGGGAGTGCCAGCAGGCTTCCAGGAAACTTGGAGGAGAAAGGACAAGGAGATTCCCCATCCAGTGAACAAAAACCTCCAAGAATGGGCAGCCTCATTTTGCCTCCCATCTGGTGTCTACCTAAGGATGTCCTTTTAGAGACCACCCCCTTAGAGGCATCTCCACACCTTAGCCCTCAGGCTGGTGATACTCCAAGCCCTTCTCTCTACCTACATTCTTGGCTACACAGCCCAAGACTTCTTGCATTGAGCAGTAACAGCAGGAGCACGAACAGATTGCACTTTGATTTGGAAGGGTAGGGACACTGCTAACTAATTGTCTATTCTTAAAAGGTCTCCCATTCACAGTCTCAAAACTCTTGTCCACCTTCTACTTCCCAGGTTGACTCCAGAAATCACTTGCAGTTGTCTTGTGGGGTGGACACAGAAAACCATGAGGCTTGTAGCCTGCATCCTGGGAGAGGGTAGAGTGGGTAGAAGAGATTAGGTAGGATATAACTGGAAGGAAGTTTGTGGAGGTATGATTTTTGCCTCTTAGTCCTAATACATTACTAAATAAAGTTTAAAATCTGATATATATATATATATATATTTTTTTAATGTCTTATTTATTTCTGAGAGAGAGTGAGAGAGAGACAGCATGAGCAGGGAGGGTCAGAGAGAGAGGGAGACACAGAATCTGAAATAGGCTCCAGGCTCTGAGCTGTCAGCACAGAGCCCAACGTGGGGCTCGAACCCATGAGCCATGAGATCATGACTTGAGCCAGAGTTGGACACTTAATCAACGGAGCCACCCAGGCGCCCCTAAAATCTGATATTTTAAATTCTTACTGATAGGCATGATGATAAACTCCTTCATAAGCCCCTGCAGGTACATCCCAACTTGATATGAAAATGTCAACACAGCAATACAGGTATGGATTCTCTTCAAATATAATTAAAGCTAGGCCATCAGAATAGACCAATTAGAGGGATGATGACTTGTTTTATGAAAAATGTTCTCCCATTATTTGTTTGTTTGTTTGTTTTAAGTAGGCTTCCAGTGCAGAGCCCAACACAGGGCTTGAACTCACAACTCTGAGGTCAAGACCTGAGCTGAGGTCAAGAATCAGATGCTTAACCGACTAAGCCACCCAGGCATCTCTATCTCACTTACTTTGAATATTGAGTACCTCCAAAACCAAGGTAAACAAGATTCAATTTAGAAAAATTCTATGAACTTTCTGCTCTCCAGGAACACAAGTCTTTCTGCAAATTAAGATGGTTAAACTCCCCACAGCATTTAATACAGATTTAAGACCAGTTATCCAAATCTTCCATAAACTTTCAAATGCTCACTCTTTCTAGTTAAGTACATCCAATATAAACCAAAGAAGAGACACCATGGAGTAAATTAGTTTCTTCCCTTAAATCTGTGCTTCATATAACCCAAGAACCAGATATAATCATAGCCAGTGAGCTGAATCTAGGCAATAGAGACCCTATCGTAGCATATCTTTTATGGATCGAGTGGAAAAAGAACTAGAAGTAAAAAACAAGAAAAAAGAAAAAAAAACCAACTTAGGTTCCACTGCATCCTCCCTGTGGACGGCCTTTTTCTTCAGCCCTAATACGGAGCTAACTCTTCTGAGACCCCCAACTTCCTCACAGGAGCTGTCTTGAAGACCAGTACTGTATACCAATATTTCCTTAAACCCAGGAAGAAGACCTCACTCTGATCCCCTCTGGCTATGTCCCTCCCCTTGGGCCAAGAATCCCAAGGACACCTAGGAAGAGCCCACCTAGAACATGTATCCCTCAACTCTAGGCCATGCTCTGGAAGCTTGGAGTCCTGAACCTCCTTGCCCAAACGGCCCACTTCCGGAACCTACATGGCCCTCAACCCCAGGTCTATACTCATGAGAATGAACTGTGTGATGGTGTACCTCCCAAGCCCTGGTAGGTAGACTGAGCTCAGAAATGCAGTCTAGTATATGAGATGCCTTGAAGTGTGCACCAACATCAGGTGTGGGAAGAAAAGGGGACATCATTTCTAGTCTTGCCTAGGCCCTGTAAACAATACAGCAGCCTACTTTATTCCAATGATTCTTAACCTCATCAATTAAGGGTGCCCCCAAACCCTTTTAAAACTGTAAGCCATGGAATCAACTGTGTACATCAGAAAGTTGTAGATATTCATACCATTTTGCATGTGAATGACAAGGGATTCACAGATTGTTCTGCAGTCAGTCCTTGGACAGGTTAGATACTTGTTGCTTATCCATGTGGCTGCTTTGCACCCCCTCCCAATACAACATGCATACAATTTTCCTTATCATTTCCAGGAGTTCAAAACCTCCAGAAAGCCACTCATAGACCACTTGCTTGGATCCCCCACCCAAGGACTCTAGGTGTACATGAAAGCATTCTGAAAGCTTTAATACCATATAGAACTTGAGCAACTGAGTAAAATTAGATATAAACACCCTGCCCCATTAGTATAAAAAATTTTCTATAATGACAGCCTGCACGATTTCCCAAGGAGCAGGATATCTCACATATCTCTTTCTATGCTCCAGTACAAGAGCCATCTTCCTTATGGATCTGGCCCCATTTTTATAGCTTGGTATCTTCTGGGAATGACCAGAGTTTGGAGAAGAGTGGGGACAGGGACCGAAAGGCTCCAAACATGACCCAGTCCTGGTTTTTGTCTAGAGACATCACATGGCAATAATATTTCATGGAGGTCAAACAACCTGAGATTCAGACACTCCCTCCTCAAGAATCTCCAGACGACCATGGGCCTAACCTTCTGGGCCAGGTTGTCTAACCTGGACCCGATACTGGAAAACCTGCTAACAGCACGTCAACCTGGAATCCAGTGACTCACCCCCCCCCAAAAAAAAAAGCCTTGCAGCCACATATTCTCAGCACAGCCTGGATGCAATAGCCCTTGACAACTTCCCATTGAGCTTCAACCCTGGCAACACTCATTTTCAGCCCAGGCTGGATCCAAAGACTCCAGAAAACCTCTCAAGTGCACATTAGTTTCATCTTTTGGCCAGTGACTCCCAACAACCTCTGGAGAGTCTCGGGTCTCTCCTTTCAAGTCGCTGCATCCAGACTCAGTCCAGAGACCTCAGACAACCTCTCACAGTTCAGAGGCCATACCTCATGGCCAATGACACCACGCAGAGCTCCAAGGGTCTTCAACTGCCCCACGATAAACGTCCAAATCAAGTTAGCCTCAGGGACCATGGACCAACTCATAGGGCATGTTGGCCTAGCCTCTGCCCAGCTTGGGTCCAAGGGTGCCCAGGAGGCCCCGTTTCCAGCCTTGCCAGGGCAAAGGGAGCCTCCAGGGACTAAAGTCCTCAGCCCTCAATTCTTGACCCTCACGGGGACCACTGAAGCTCTCACACCCCAGCTTGGCTTGGGTCAGCTCAGGCCTGAAGAAGTGTAAGAAAAACCATGGCACTCACCGACTCAGACCCTGCTCCTCTTCCCGCAGCCTCACATGTACTGAGGGCGGTGCAAGATCAAGTGTCCGTTAGAAAGTAGGGAGCGGCGAGAGGTCACGAGCGAGCTCGAAGCCCGAGCGCGTGCCCAGGTCGCTTGTCTCCCTGGATTCTGAGACGGACGCTGATTGGCTGCAGCGTTGGCCGCATCAAACAAGCACGCTCACTACCCTAGGAGGCACCTAGGACAGCTCCACTTGCTCCTCTCCCAGCCTCGCACCCACCGCGGATTGGCTGCGGAGCTCCCTCCTGCCCAGCTTGCTGTGCGGAGTGGCAGGACCTTGAGTCCAGTTGGTCCGCGGACTCGGGTTTCAGGTCTCTAAGACTGAGATATCACCCTCCAGCCCGCCCTCCTCCCCTTCTAATTGGCTGCGGAATTTGCTCTTTCTTTCCCTCGCTGTGAAAAGACTGGGCCCTGAACCTCCTTCGCCAACAGCCTTGGAATCTGCCTCTGCAAGGGCCCAGGATACCACCAATTCTTTGCTCCTGTCTTTGCCACCCTGAGTGGCTCTCGTTGCAAACCCTTTCACCTCTCTCTCAACCCCTGACAGTCTATGAGATATATGTCTGTGATTGTTTGGGAGGCCCCCAGGAGCCAGCCTGGCTTCAGGCGCCTGTAGGCAGCTCCCCTTTCCCGCTTCTTGCCCAGCTTCACCACTGATTGGCTGCAGGGCGCACTGCCTCACCTGGAAGTACGCGGGGACAGGGGAGGCACCAGAGGGGCAGTGCCTTGACCCGTGATTGGTCTAGATGCACGCGCTTCAAATGCTCATTGCCTGTCTGCTGAGCCTGAGTTAACAGCGCACTTCACGTACCAGCTCCCCCTGCCCCCGGCCAACACGCCAGAGAGAATGGTCCATTGCTTTGCCCTGCCATTAAATTGGTCAGGGCTAAGAGCCCAGCCAGCTGGCTTTCTACCCAGGAAGGGCTTCCGTGCTGACAGGCGGCGAGCTCGAGCAGAGCGGGTCGGTGAGCCTGTGCCTTTTTCCTCCCACGAGCTCCGCTGCGGTTGTCCTGCTGATTGGCTAGCTCCGCTCTCTTCTCAGTGGCTTAGCCTTGCCGTTTGTGCTCGGACACACCCAATGAGGAGCGAGGGCGCTTTAAGGAGGCGGGCATTGCTCGACCGCTTCCACTTATGATTGGTCCGGAGGCTTGCTTCTTCTCTTTTGATTGATCAGAGGGGCGGGAGGCGGGAGACCAGCCCAACGGTTTCAGGCTGTAGTTGGGAGTTCTGTCTCCGTGCTTCAAAAGCTCTGTCCAGGGCTCGGCGGAGTGTTGTCTGGCGCCTACTTCCCCGCAGCTAGCTGAGGAGCTGGGGAGGGAACACGGGGACAGGAGGACCCTCCTGCGGAGGGCCTGGGACAGCAGCTGCAGCTTTGAGGCGGGATGGAGACAGACTGAGGCGAGTGGCCAGCCGGCCGGTGCAAACCCCTCAAAAAGCTGAAAAAGACAGGCGCAGGTACTGTTACATCAGTAGAAACAGCAGCTCCCGCTCACTGAACCCTTTGGTGTGCCGCGCTGTGTGCATCATCTCACTGACTCCTAAATAACCCTGTGAGGGAGCAGATTACTCTGCCGGTTAACCTCCGAGGGTTATTTGTCGCCCATGGCGAGAACGGGCATTGCTGGGACTCCGACCTCGTTCTCGTGAGAGTCCGGCATTCGAGCTACACTATGATAAGTAGGGCTGATCTTGTAGATGGGGGTGGGTCCTGATGTGATCACCTCGGCCCTGGCTTACCTCATCCATACATGAGGGGTTTTTGGTTTGGGTTTTGGACTTTAATCTGATCCTGAAGGCTTCGCTCAGTACATATGTTCAAGTCCTCAAACTTTTGGGTAAATGCATTTGCATTCTGGGAGAGGATATTTTAAAAATCATCCTCATGGGTGCCTGGGTGGCTCAGTCGGTTGACTCTCGATTTGGCTCAGGTCATCATGATCCCAGGATTGTGGGATGGAGCCCTGCATCTAGCTCAGCTCTGAGCGTGGAGCCTAAGATTCTCTCTCTTTCTCCCTCTCCCCCTCTCCTCCTCTTGCATATGCTCTCTCTCTAAAGTAAAAACCAAAAGAGAACAAAACATTCTTATAATATCTTTGCCACTTACTTGGCCATTTACACTGAACCAGGCCAGTTTTAAGTGCTTTTCGTGCATCCTCTAATGGAATTCTTACAGCAAACTCTATCAGGGTATTTACTGCTGTTATTCTCACTTCACAGATAAAGAAATTGAGGTTGTGAGAAGAAATTCATTTCCCTAAGATCTCACCAGGACTAATTGTCAAGCTGGAATTTGAACGAGGCCTGTTGCAGTCCCAACTCCAGAGACCAAGCTCTTTTTAATGTTTATTTGTATTTGAAGGAGAGACAGAGCATGAGCGGGACAAGAGCAGAGAGAGGGAGACACAGAATCTGAAGCAGGCTTCAGGCTCTGAGCTGTCAGCACGGAGTCCAACGCGGGGCTCGAACTCACGAACTGTGAGATCATAACCTGAGCCGAAGTCAGACGCCCAACCAACTAAGCCACCCAGGCGCCCCCAGAGCCTAAACTCTTAACTCTTGGTATATACTGCCTCCCGTTGTAACAGATTCAAGGTCCAGAATGTGGCACACGTGGTCCTGGAAAATCGTCATAGCCACCCCACGAATAGGAATGGTGACACCACCATTAGAACAGACAGCCAAGGTTCAGAGAGGTGAAGACACTCAGCTCACAAAGCCAGGCTGTGGCTGAGCAATGAGTACAATGAATATTACATAACTTTCTGAATCCAAACTCACATTCTTAATTATTCTTAAGACTACTCTCTTCCCAGGGCATTCACTTTTGAATGTCCCCTCTCTGTAAAGAGAGCTTTCATGCTATTCTTCCTTTCTAACCTTATAGTCTAATAAACTTTTGCCTGCTGCTCAAACGCTAGTCTGTCTCTTCCCATTTGGCAGATGAAGAAACTGAGGTCTTGAGGAGAAATCAGAGCTGGAATTCAGAGCCAGGTCTATCAGGCCCAAGAGATTATTCCCCTGAACCATATTGCCTCCAGGAAGTACTTGTCTGGTGGATCCTGGGTTGGATCAGGTGGGGAGTCCTCTCACCCAGCCAACCTTGTTTACAGACACTGAGCTCATCCGGTCCCAATTTTGGGCCTCAAGGTGGTCGGGAGTGTATTTCCCAGCCCCAGAACCTTTGGGAGATTCTCACTGAGAAGTTCTAATCATAAATGCTACAATTTATTGAGCCATTTTTATGAGCCAGGCAAGGTGGAAACCATTTTGCATGCATCATCTCACCAAAACCCTTTAATAATTCTTGAACACAGGGGTTGTTATTGTCCCCACTTTACAGGTGAGGAAGCTGAGACCCAGGCAGGAATGTAACATTTCTATGTTTACAGGGCTAGTGAAAGGTGGAGCCTAGATGGGAACCCCGAGAACCTGTGGAGCCCTCAAATCTAGCTACCTAGCTTGTGCAGGCATAAGAAAGTGGACTGAGGGACTCTGGGCTCTGCAAGATGGACTAGGGAGAGCTTGGCTCTGGGGGTTGGACTGTGAAATTAGGAGAGTAAAATATCTGACGGGAGTAGAGAAATGACTACTCCTTGTTGAGCAATGCCCCCATGCCAGTTCCTGTGTTCATTAAGCTTTAATGCATGTTGAGAGGCAAGAAAGTTTGTGGTTAAGAAGCTGGACATTGCATCCAAATCGCCTCGATGCATATCTTGGCCCTGCTACTTTCTAGTTGTGAGACATTTAACAAGTTACTTAACCTCTCCTGGCCTCAATTTATTCATTTGCAAAATGGGGAAAATGACAGTAAACCGTTTTCAAGACTCGAGAGAATTAAATGAACTAATAGAACAGTGGCATCTCTTATTATCTCCAGTGCCCAGACACTGAGTTTCTTTCTTGCAGTCACCATCACCCCTCCTTGACTTTGGCATAAACATTGAAAATTAAGGTTGTTATTTGCAATGAAAACTTCTGGGGGAAGTGTGTTCTCAGAAGAGATAGCAAGTGCAAAGGCCCTGAGACAGAAGTGAAGTTAGCATGTTTGAGATATAGCAAGAGTCTGGCTAGAGCTAGGCAGATGGGTAAGACTCAGGAGCTCAGCTCAACTGCACGGGTTTTCCTAACATGTAAAAATGACCCTGGACTTTATGGTTGTTAGAGCATAAAAGACTTTTTCCCCAAGCTCTGATCTCTGGAGAAACACAAAGCCATGATTACTTTTGAGGTTTCCAGTGTCCCAAGGTTGCTCAGGAATTTAGAGATGAAGCTTAGAACTCAAGCTCTCTTGCTCTCCATCCAGGACTTGTGTGTGGAGGTCAGAAGACTTACATCAGTCAAGTATTTATTAAACTCCAATGGTATATACCATCTGTGTTGAGTCCTGGAGCAGATTCAGCCCCTTTTAAATCTTTAGATCCAGAAAGGAATTAGACCTCAAAACATATCCTTCCAAATGAAAAGTGCACCAACTAAAGCCCAGAAGGGACGCTTAAGCCAGGGGTAGGAGAGGGAGAACAGCGAGTGAAGACTTTCCAGCTGAGTATATATTTTTGCAGTACCTGCTATGTGCTAGGCATGGTGCTTGGTACAAAGTATATAATGGCAAATAAGAAGAGACCAATGCAGGGGCGCCTGGGTGGCTTAGTTGGTTAAGCGTCCGACTTTCGCTCAGGTCATGATCTCGCGGTTCGTGGGTTCGGGCCCCGCGTCGGGCTCTGTGCTGACTGCCAGCTCAGAGCCTGGAGCCTGTTTCAGTCTGTGACTCCTGTCTCTCTGACCCTCCCCTGTTCACGCTGTCTCTTCTCTCTCTCCTAGAAATAAATAAAAAACATTAAAAAAAAAAAAAAAGAAGAAGAGACCAATGCACATGTACTTCGGCTGCCCTCTCAAAGTTCCATAGATGGGGTAGTTTATTTCTTTTAATGTTTATTTTTGAGAGAGAGAGAGAGAGAGAGCGCGCAAGCAGGGGAGGGGCAGAGAGAGAAGGAGACAGGGAATTCGAAACAGGCTCTGTGCTGTCAGCTCTGTGCCCCGCAGACATGGGGCTTGAACTCACAAAGCATGAGATCACAACCTGAGCCAAAGTTGACGTTTAATCGACTGGCACCCCAAGGGGGTGGTTTAAAGAACAGAAATTTATTTCCCACAGTTTTGGAGGCTGGAAGTCCAAGATCAAACTGCCAATGGAGTTAGTTTCTCCTGAGGCTTCTCTCCTTGGCCTACAGACGGCTGCCTTCTCACCGTGCCCTCACATGGCCTCCCCTCTGCACGCACACTCCTTTTGTCTCTTCCTCTTTTTACAAGATGCCATGTAAGCTGAATGTTTGTGTCAGTTCATATATTGAAACCTAACCCCCAGTGATACTTGGAGATGGGGCCTTTGGGGGGTGATGAGGTCATAAGGGGGTGGAGCCCTTATGAATAGGATTAGCGCCTTTATAAAAAAGGCCCCAGAGATCTCCCTTGCTCCTTCCACCATGTGACATTACAGTAAGTTACACCGTCATTCATGAACCAGAAAGTAGGTTCTCAGCAAATACCAGATCCACCAGTGCCTTGATCTGGGACATCCCAGCCTCCAGAAAAATAGATTTCTGTTGTTTATAAGCTACCCAGCCCGTGGTATTCTATTATAGCAGCCTGAGAGGACTAAGACATAAGGATTCTTGTCCTACTGGATGAAGGCCCTACTCTATGACCTCATTTATTTTTATTTTATTTTATTTTTTTTACAAATAGTTTATTGTCAAATTAGTTTCCACATAACACTCAGTGCTCATCCCCACAAGTGTCTATGACCTCATTTAACCTTAATTCCCTCCTTAAAGGCCCTCTCTCCAAATACAGCTGCGTGGTGGGTTAGGGCTTCAACACAGGAATTTTGGAGGGGACGCAATTCAGTCTGTAACACAGAATATCTACCACCGAAGGCCTCGCGGTTTGGTAGGGGAGAGGCAAATTCTCCACTTCAGAGGGAGGGAGCACATCAGAGTGGTTAAGATGTTAGCTCTGGAACCAGACTGACAGGTTTGGGTCCTGCCTATAGCACTTATCAACTGTGTGAACTTGAGCAATTTTCTCCACTTTCTGTGCCTCATGAGAATCAAATGAACACACACGGCTGATGTTCTTAGAATAGCCCCGGGCACCGAGTGAGCGCTGATTGGCTATTGTTGGCTCTTGTTATTAGTTGCAAGTAAACTTAAAACTATACTAAGTGCTCTGAAGAATAATCACAAGAGAGATACGTTAAGAAAGTAAAACAGGACTAACCTGGCCAGGGTTTTCAAGAAAGGCTTCCTGGAAGAAGTGGATGCTTGAACTAAGATTTTCTGAATAAATTACTCACTAACCTGACTAGGAGAAGGGACTCTTCCAGGCAATAGGAAAATAGGTTGCAGAGCTCTGGGGGGGACAGGAGGCATGGCCCTGAAGTCCAATGTTGTTGGAATGGAGAGAGCAAAATGAGGGGGAGCAGAGGAGATGAGGCTGGATGTGGTGGGCGGGGCCTGGCCCAGTAGGCCATGCTCAGGAGGGCTGGCATTGCCTAAGAACCGTGCAAAGTCACAGGAGGAGGTGTTTATAATTTTTTTAAAAAATTGTTTTTATTTATTTTGAGAGAGAGAGAGAGCGAACGTGGGAGGGGCAGAAAGAGAGGGAGACAGAATCCCAAGCAGGCTCCTTGGCAGAGCCCAATGCAAAGCTCAAACCCACAAACTGAGCTGAAATCAAGTCTTGAAATCAAGATGCTCAACCGACTGAGCTACCCAGGCGCCCCCCCCCCCTTTTTTTTTCTTCAAGAGAAGAGATTAACTAACCCTTCCTGGCAACGCTGTGAGCACTGCCATGTGAACAAGCTTGGGCTGGCCTGCGGTAGACATATGGCCCAGTTCAGAGCCATTACCCCAGCCACCTACGCCAACTGCCAGCCAGACATACATGTGAGGGAAACCACCCTAGACCAAACAGCCCCCAGTCACCCCACTAGCTGACTGCAGCTGGAAGAGTCACCACAGGTGAGATCAACAAAAACTGAGCTGTCTGGCTGGGCTCAGTCACAATGGTCCCAAAGAATCAGGAGCTACAAAATAGTCATTATTTCAAGCCACTGTGTCTGGGGTGATTAGAANTCTAGGCAACAAATACCACTTGCCTTGATTCTGCATCTTGAAGGTTGAATGATTCCTTCTGTTTCCAGACTTGTTTCTTCAATTTTCTGAATGAATTTTTATGAGATGAACTTTATTTAAAAACTTTTTTTAATCTTTATTTATTTTTAAGAGAGAGAGAGAGAGAGACAGAGCAAAAGGGCCAGGGAGGGACGGAAAGAGAGGGGGGAGAGGAGAGAGAGAGANTCCCTAAAAAAATTTTTTTAATGTTTATTTTTGAGAGAGATACAGAGCATGAGTGGGGGAGGAGCAGAGAGAGGGAGACACAGAATCCAAAGCAGGCTCCAGGCTCTGAGCTGTCAGCACAGAGCCCGACGCAGGGCTTGAACTCAAGGAACAGTGAGATCATGACCTGAGCCGAAGTCAGCTGCTTAACCAACTGAGCCACTGAGGCACCCCTTATGAGATGAACTTTAATGCCTTTTGATCATTTTTCCCCCAGTAGGACTGAAAGTGGCTTTTCAAAACAAACAAACAAACAAACAAACAAACACTTGCTCTGTTTTGCATCTTTCTATTTTCATTTGCAGAGTTTCTGAATAGACGGTCAATTAAGGGAAAAATCATGATTCTATTTCATATTTTCAATACATCTTACTTGGGTTAAATGATATGTCCCTAGCTGAGCTCAAGGAAGTGCTAGAGGTGGCCAGCTACAAGGTGGAGGGGAGTGACAGCCACCTGCTGGTCACAGCCCAGTGCAAACAGGAACAAAGCACTGGAATCTGGAGAGAAACCCCTAACTTGCCGTGTCCCTCCAGCACTCTCTACTGACAAGGCCTGACCTCATGCCAGCTGATAAATATTGGAATTAAGAGACAATCAATCGATAACTGGCCCAGTGAGTAACGGGCTCCCCAAATATTGATAAAATGATAGTCATGAGAATGGCTAACACTGAATTCTCAGTGCTTTTTGCATTATTTATCTCTGAATCATCAGGAGAAGGCTTATGGGGAGAGAAGATAGTGGTCCTTTCTGCTTCTGTGGTCTGTTCACCCTCCCCTGAGCTCACAGCCTGAGTCTGCCTTGGGTAGCCAACTTCCCCCCTTGGCAGGCCAGGCCCACTGGAGGGAGCTAAGTCCATCCCTGCCCCTAGGCAGGCATGTGCCCCAGGGGTGGTCAGTCAGAGCTCTCTCCGCCCCCCACACGTAGTGATGGGACGATGGGAAATAATCCAGAGGAGCTGCCCTCCAAACAGGATGTGGAGGTGCTGCTGACACTCCTTGCCTCTCTTCCCTGCTAGTTTTTGAAACTCTTTTCTTTTTCTCGCTAGCACTTATTATCATCTGATATGTATGTTTCCCTTCTTGGTTTTCTTGATCTCCTCCTTCCAAAGGTAAGCTTTTTTAAAGGGAGAGACTTGAGATCTGATTTTTTCCCTGCCGGGTCCCCAGACCTAGAACAGTGTCTGGTGCACATGTTAGGCAAGCAATAAATATTTGAATGTATGAGTCATTATTTTACTGGAGAGACATTAGCAATTTTACCACCTAGGACAGGGACAAATGCAACTTACCTCAGCATCGCTTGCTGGCCCCCCAGTCCCCGGGGCTTAAGGTATTCTTGACATTTTCTGCATAAGATTGGTTCTCACTGGATCTGGAAAATTTGAGTCTTCTCGTTCTACAGTGCCTTGAATACCCAGGGCTTATATCATCGTTCTGGAAGAATTTACATAACAATGTAAGCTTTTCCATTTAAGAGGGGTTAACCCACACTGGACTCTGGTACTCACCCCTAACTCAGGATAAGCAAGGCCACACGGGGGACCCAGCAAATTCAGTGGCCAGATTTTCCTGAAGACTGTTACTGCCTCTGGGTTCCTCCCTTTCTGGGAAGCGGGTGTAGTCAGACGTGCGTGCCTGCTTGATCGCTAGTACAGTTTATTCTTTCCATTCTAGAATCTCAGATGGTGAAATACAGATTGGCCCAGTGGGGCAGGAGAGGGAGATAAGCCTGGGGAGGTGGCAAGGGGACAAGCCATAAGGGGCCTTCAGTGCCAGGCAGAGGTGCTGGACATTATCCTGAGGGCACTGGGGAACCAAGCAGGATTCCGAGGCTAGAGCAAGCCACGGACAGATGTGGTCAGGCAGAGATGCGGTAAGAAGAAACATCAAATGGCTACCTCTCCTTGGGTGGTCCTGGGAGCCTCACCCGTGCCCTCACATCTCTCTACTTCCCTCTCACCCACAGGAGTGGGCATCTGAGTGGAGGGACCAGGGCAGACAAACCTGTTCTGCCGGCCAAGGCCTCCTTGGCCAGGCCACACTGCTGCCAGTCCGGCTGAGTGAACTACATATGTTCTGCAGGTATGTGACCAGACGGAGCCAAGGAAGGTGGTGGCCGATGTGGGACAGAGGTGGCAGCCTGCCTACTGCCCTGTGAGAAGCGAGCTCAACCCCCAGGCCTCAGCACTTGCCAGGGCTGACCTGTTTTTACTGCTTAGGTAAAATTTAAAAATGTTTAGCAGAACAATTCTTTCCTAGATGCACATCTCATGTCTCATGGTGACATTTTCCTTAACACTTATTTATTATTTTTGGAGGACAAGCAATAAGTACAGAATATTGGAAAATACCAAAATACCCAAAGAATGAAATAAAAGTCCCCTGCAAGTGTCTTTTCTTCCTTAGTAACTAAGGATAACCTTTGGGACACTTTGTTTTACTATTTTATTTATTTGTTTATATATTTATTTATTTACTTATTTATTTATAACGTTTATTTTTGAGAGAGAGAGAGACACACACACACACACACAGACAAAGAGACAGAGTGTGAATGGGGGAGGAGCAGAGAGGGAAGCACAGAATCTGAAGCAGGCTCCAGGCTCCCAGCTGTCAGCACAGAGCCTGACACAGAGCCTGAACCCATCAACCGTAAGATCGTGACCTGAGGTGGAATATTAACTGACTGAGCCACCCAGGCACTCCTGTTTTACAATTTTAATGCTAACGTGCACATATTTATATTTTATCAGAAAAGCAATCATACCTAGCATATTCTTTTGTAATCTTCTGCATTGAAAAATTTCCCAAGTATTTTCCCATGACATTACATATTCTTTTGCAATGTGATTTTTAAGGAAACAACTGATTTTATGCATACCAATTTCCATGAATTCCACAAGCACTGTTTTAAAGATCTTCAGATAAAAAACATTACCTCTGGGGTGCGTGGGTGGCTCAGTCAGTTGAGTCCGACTTTGGTTCAGGTCATGACCTCACGGTTCATGAGTTCGAGTCCCATGTCAGGCTCCGTGCAGGCAGTTCAGAGCCTGGAGCTTGGCGCCTGCTTCAGATTCTGTGTCTCCCTCTCTCTCTGCCCCTCCTCTACTTGTGCTCTGTCTCTCTTTTTCTGTTTCTCAAAAATAAATAAACATGAAAAAAAATTTTAAGTATATTAACTCCAATGTATGCTGAGCCCATGGGTTGAACATCCATCAGCAAAAGCACTAAGCATTTTCAAATATGACTTTACTGTTTAAAGCACAAGTATAGCAGTCACCCTGATGAATCAGCTTCTGTACATTGAGCATGGTGGAGCCCCAAACATTTGAAATTGGGGCTCATGGGGCACCTGGGTGGCTCAGTTGGTTAAGCGTCCGACTTCAGCTCAGGTCATGATTTCACGGCTCATGGGTTTGAGCCATACGTAAGGCTCTATGCTGACAGCCAGCTCAGAGCCTGGAATCTGTCTTCGGATTCTGTGTCTCCCTCTCTTTCTGACCCTTCCCTGCTCACCTCTCTCTCTCTCTCTCTCAAAAATAAATAAAACATTCAAAAATTTTTGAAATTGGGACTCATCAGAGATGGTAGTAGCCTCAGCAGATGGTGTATTTCTGCACTTGATTCTGATTACACAGGATTGAGGAAATTCCCAATTCATAATAAAAAGGTCTATTAGTTCCTGAATGAATTGGGACCCTTAGAATGAATTGGGACCTATGCCCTGAGGTAGGGACTGTTAGAACACCCATTTCACAGATAGGTACACTGAGCCTCAGAGAGTTCAGTGGGGCTTGTGAGAACCTGGTGCTGCCTCTTTGCCTCTCTCTGAGAATCTAAGTCACAGACGGGTCACCTTGACCTTGCTCATGAGGACACACCTAAATTTAACATTAGGTTAAGCTGGAATTCCCCCCTCTCTTTGACATGTTTACAGTGTAGTCAACTATGTGCCCAGGATTTGGGAGAATTTTCATTCCAGAACTTGCAGGAAAGCCAGGTAGGTCAGTTAACAAGGAGCAGTTAAAATGTGGTGTGTATCACATCTGTGTGGTGTTTTAAAGCTCTGGCTTCCAAAGTAAAGCTATGTGTTGTTCAGTATTTTAGAGACCACTTTTCTTGGTTTTGAAAAATAATAGATACTCTTTATAAAAAGTTTTTTAAACATTAAAAAGATATGTATGGTATGCAGACCCTTCTCCTGTCAGCCCCCCCACTCTGCTCCCCTCCTTAAAGGAGTCCTTTGTAAGAAAATTATATTTGTGTATACTGTGTGTTATATATATATAATATATATTATATATAATATGTTTAATTTTTATAAAAATGAGATCACTTATGCATCCTGTTCTGCTCCTTGCCTTGTTTACATAAAAAGATGATCTGTGACACATCTATACCCTGGAATGCATTGCAACAGTAAAAAATGAAAAAAAGACGTGAATTCATAAATACTGACTGGAGCGTGACCATAATATATAGTTAAGTGAAGAAAGCAAGTTACAAAGCAGTATCTTAAAGCATGATTCTATTAAATGTGTGTATGCTTATATAAATATCTATAGATGTGTATATACAAACTTTAGAAAAGCTAAAAAGGACA
>NW_027531899.1:4168289-4227986 GCF_008692635.1 Crocuta crocuta
GTACTTTTATTCCTAGGAAATATGGGATGCTTCCATTTCCAAATTTTTATAATCTTTAAGTAGAAGGGTTATAAATTCTTTTAAACATCATTCTAAAAACATTGACCCATTTCTTTAAAAAGACCAGCCCTGAATATGTTTTCCACAGGAATAAAAGTACTGTATGTGCAAGTTTTTCTACTCTGCATTTCTTGGAGATTTTTCCATGTTAAAACATTATTTTCAGGGCGCCTGGGTGGCTCAGTCGGTTAAACGTCCAACTTCAGCTCAGGTCATGATCTCACGGTTTGTGGGTTCGAGCCCCGCATCGGGCTCTGTGCTGATAGCTCAGAGCCTGGAACCTGTTTTGGATTCTGTGTCTCCTCTCTCTCTGCCCCTCCCCCACTCATGCTCTGTCTCAAAAATAAATAAAAACTATAAAAAATTTTTAATTAAAAAACATTATTTTGTACTACTGTGTGGTATTCTAGAATATAGACATAGCATAGCTAACTTAACCAGTCCCCAACAGAGGCTCATTTAGGTCGCTGTAATGAACATCCTTACATATACTTTCCAATTATTTATATCATTATGACATCTTTCTATATTGGCTCACGTAATTCTGTCTTCTTTTTTAAATGTTTTTATTTATTTTGAGAGAGAGATAGAGAGAGAGAGAGAGACAGCATGTGAGTGGGGGAGGGGCAGAGAGAGAGGGAGACACAGAATCCAAAGCAGGCTCCAGGCTCTGAGCTACCAGCACAGATCCTGACGTGAGGCTTAAACTCACAAACCGTGAGATCATGACCTGAGCCAAAGTCGGGCACTTAACAGACTGAGCCACCCAGACACCCACTCTACCTTCTTATTAAACAGACACAGAGAATCCGGTCTAAGGATATAACTTGAGTTGTACAACCTGTCAATGGATGTGTCTCATTTTTCACCCTAACAAAAAAGCCTCTTTGACCATTACAAATTTTTTTTAAAAGTTTTAAATCTTTATTTTTGAGAGAGAGAGAGAGAGACAGACAGAGAGAGACAGAGTCTGAGTGGGGGAGGCAAAGAGAGAGAGGGACACACAGACTCCAAAGCAGGCTCTGGGCTGAGTGGTCAGCACAGAGCCTGATGCAAGGCTCGAACTCACAAACTGTGAGATCATGACCTGAGCTGCAGTCAGGAGCTTACCTGACAGCCACCCAGGTGTCCCAGACCATTACAGATTTTTAAAAGTATATTTTAAAAAGTTGATATCTGAGCTCAGCATTTGCAGACCATCTGTGGAGTAAATAAGGATCGGGGGAAACTTCACTTGATGGAGAGGGAAGACAGACCCTCTTAGCAGGGCCTAATTACTGTAAAATGGACAGAGGATGGCCTGCTTCAGAGAGGACAAAAGAGCGAGGATGAGATTCCTAGAGTTTTGCTGTCATGTGCCCATTAGAGAACTTGCTGGCAGCTACAGCCCCTAGGAGGAGGTTATCTGTCACCCATACCATCCAACAGCCCTAAGCTCTAATTTTCCTTTGATAAACGACCCCCACTTCCCAATGCCATCCTTAGCATGAGTATTAATTCAGGTACCCTCCGTTCCCCAACCAAAGGATGGGCCTAGACTCTAAAGTTAAAGCTATTGGGAGAGAGGCCTCCCTTACTGCTCTGTTGCTTAGCAATGAGAAAGCCCGTCTGAGAATGAAGCAGGTTTCCCTGAAACTTAGATCGAACCCCTGGATCCAGACATGCCTGAAGCCAGCAATACTGACTCAGTTACAGGAGCCAAGAAACTCCATGTTTTGTTTCAGTGCCAGTTGGGTTTCTGGCACTTCCATTGGAAGAGTCCTGGTTCATTTGCCTTTACCCCGGAATAAAACGAATTAATTCAGTCAACCGGCATTTATTGAATATCCATGCTCAGCCCTCTGTTGGGTGATGCTGGGGGCCATCAGTGACCATGACAGAGCTTGGTCCTCCCCTAATGACAACCCTAGTCTACCAGAGAATAAACAACCTGAAACTATTTAGCAATAACGGCAACATCTACCGTGGAGGAGGAGCTCGGGGAGCTATCAGAGAGGCGTTGGTGAGGGGGTGGGTGGGATCCCGGAAGGGTCCCCCGAGGACAGGACTTGAAGTTGACACTGAAAGGTGGGCCACAAATCAGCAAAGGGCTAAGGGTCCGTGCACACATGTCCAAGGGTTTCAGGGCACCCCCAAGTCCCAGCAAGGCTCAGAAACCTGGTAAAAGGTGTTTGATGAGGAAGGAGGGAAGCTTGAGGGAGGCGGGAAGGAGAGAGGTGAGGCAGCCATCCAGGCCTCAGCCGGAGGAAGCAGGAACGGGAGAAGGAAGAGGCCGAGGTGTGCACGGGGCCTTCTGGTTTCTCACAACGTGGTGTAGAAGTACATGGCTATCAGCATCACAGGCAGCTGGAGGGGGAGGCAGACAAGTGAGGGGCGCTCCAGCCCCCCCACGCACATCCCACCTAACCCAGGGGCTCCCCACCTCTCACCGTCCACATCAGGATGGCAAACCCAAACCACGAGATGCCCCATGTGTAGCTGTCGATGGCATGGCCGATGTGCTCGAAGCAGCCCTGGGCAGGGGGTGAAGGGGGGGGTGAGAAAATGTCACTGTGTGTCCTTGGGAAGGTCATTTCCTTCCTCAAGCCTTGGTTTTCTCACCTGTGTGATGGGGAGTGTGGCGGAGGGGTTCTGGGGAACCAGGGACGTGATGTTGAGCCCACGCCCGGCACAGGTGGGTACTGCCCTATTGGTGTTGGTGGCTATGCGAGTCTGGGGGCAGTCTTGTCTAGAGCTGGCTTGCCATGTCGCCCACCAGTTCCAAGGGTTTAAAATCTGCCTTTGGAGGGGCGCCTGGGTGGCTTAGTCGGTTAAGCGTCCGACTTTCGCTTAGGTCATGATCTTGCGGTTCGTGGGTTCGAGCCCCGCGTCGGGCTCTGTGCTGACTGTCAGCTCAGAGCCTGGAGCCTGTTTCAGAGTCTGTGACTCCCTCTCTCTCTGACCCTCCCTTGCTCATGCTGTCTGTCTCTCTCTCCTAGAAATAAATAAAACATTAAAAAAAATTTTTTTAATCTGCCTTTGGGACGAGTGCTCCATCCTCATTTAGGAATGAGGCCAAGTGGGGCCAGAGCCTCACTTCGACTTAGACTCCTGCGTCGACTTGGAAGCGGCAGAGAGCAAAGGTTCAGGATGTGTGTCCTGGAGTCAGGCCGGGACTGAATTGGGGACCAGATCTGCCGCATGTCTAACGGCAGGAATGATTCTGAACCTATGAGCCTCAGTTTTCCCGTCTGTGCAAGTGGCGATCCTGCTGGACTGGCCTCGGAAAGCACTCGTGGCGATTCCGTGAGACAACACACACGCGCTCTGCACAGAGTCGGGCTTGAGAAATGGCTGCGTGACTCTAACAGTGGGCTGATTTGCACAGGCTCCCTCTCCCTGGCACCTGATCTAAGACGTGGCTGAAGGGCCCCTCGGTGGCCAAAAGCAGCCAGAACAACTGCTGGGACTGGCTCTTCTTCTAGGCTAATCCCCTCTGGCTTCTCTCTCTGCCTCTGCACTCGCCTTGCACTAGTTAAATCACCTCATTGGGGCTTGACGTGAAATCCAGCCCAGGCTCCTTCCCTCACTAGCGAGTGAACTCCGTTTCATCACCTTTAAAACAGGATCATTCTAATCTTTACTTCCTAAGGCTAGGTTGAGAAATCGGACAAAAACTTGAAACACCTATAAGAATGCTTGGCACAAATATATTTCTTCAAAGCAGAAAAAAAAAAGAATGCCTGGCACAATGCAAAGACTCAATAAACGGTGGTTGGTGTTGCTGTTGTGTGATTACTATTATTTTTTTCAAAAAAAAATGTTTTATTTCTGAGAGAGAGGCAGCGTGAGCAGGAGAGGGTCAGAGAGAGAGGGAGATACAGAATCCAAAACAGGCTCCAGGCTCTGAGCTAGCTGTCAGCACAGAGCCTGACGCGGGGCTCGAACCCACAAACCGTGAGATCATGACCTAAGCCGAAGTCGGACGCTTAACCAACTGAGCCACCCAGGCGCCCCGAGTGTGATTCCTATTATTGTTGTTGCTCTTATTCCCAGCCTGAGAAAAGTTGCAGGTGCCTCTCATGACTAGCAGAGGGAGGGAGGGGAAGATGGGGAGAGAGTAGGGGGAGCCAGAGAGAGGGGAGAGAAAGATAAAGCCAGAGAGGGGAAGAGGAGAAGGGAGTGGGAGGGAGGAAGAGCCTGAAGAACGAGAGGGGCCCAGACAGACAGGTGAGCAGCAGGGAGGGGCACACCTTGGTGAACAGGTAGTCCGTGTGGCCCAGGCGGCAGCCTTCTTCATTGAGGGGGATGAAGTTGCCGGTCCGCCGACAGCACAATGGGGGCCAGGGGAACACCACCTCCGGGGTGGCTGCCCGGAAGGCTGATGTGAAGTTCACCCAATCCATGGGACCGGATGTGCCACAGCATTCTTGCTGGAGAGAAGGGCAGGGGTGAGGCAGGCTCCTGCTCAGAGAGGACAGCCGCTCACCTGAGGTTGCAGAGTGAGGAAGCTGGGCCTGACTTTCCCATGTCCTTGGCTTCAAAGTGGGTGGGGAGGGACAGGTAGTGTCTGTGTGTATGAACAGAGAGCAGAAGATATTTGTCCCATCACCAAGGGGCTGGTGGGGGATTTGGATCAAACCCACGGTTTCGTTACTCATTTTAAAATTCTTTTGAATTAGCTGTCATCAAAACCTGAAGTAAATGACATCCAAAGGCATATTTTTGGTTTCTTTGGCCCCTGAGGGTGTTTCATTTGTGGCCCTGAATGATAAAAACATAGGTTCCTTCAACTATGAGTTCTCATCTTGGCTAGCTGTATGACTTGAACCAAATTGGGACCTCAGTTTCCCTTGGGTCCTCAATATTCTTCTCTTGTGCCCTATCACATTGGGTTTAATTAAGAATGTGGCTTCTGGGGTGGCTCAGTCAGTTAAGCATCCAACTTCGGTTCAGGTCATAATCTCGCAGTTCATAAGTTTGAGCCCCGTGCTGGACTGTGTGTTGATGGCTCAGAGTCTGGAGACTGCTTTAGATTCTGTGTCTCCCTCTTTCTCTCTCTGCACCTCCCCCACTCATGCTCTGTCTCTGTCTCTCCCAAAAATAAAACACTAAAAAAAAAAAAAGAAGAAGAAGAAGAATGTGGCTTCTGGTAGCTGATGGTCTGGGTTTCCATCCTGGCTCTGTGAGCTACCAGCTGTGTGACCTTGTGTAAGCCACTCAACCTCTTACCTCAGTTTCCTCATCGTTAAAAAGCTGATCTCCCGTATGGGGTAGTTGTGAAGAATAAGTAAGCCTTAAAAGTGCTTTGAACAGTACTAAACAAGTTAGTACTCATTACGTATTCCTTATTGTGATTACCATCATTATTAAGAAGGTATGTGTAATGGTTAAGAACAGGAGCTTTGGATATAGGCTGCCAGATTTTGATCCCAGCTTACCAACCATGTGACATTGGGCAAGTGGCATTCATTCCCTTTTTTGGGCCCGTCTCCTCATCTGGAAAATGACCATGACCAGCCCTCCCCACCTCCCATAAGAACCGTAGGAATGGGTATCATCTGCCAGTGGGCATAATGGGAGCCCTATCTACCTCGGAGTGCCAGGTCTTCTAGCCCTCGCCACCCCTTCACCCCCCTCAGCCCGCTCTGTCCACCTCAATCATGATGCGGTCCCAGAGGCGAGTCAGTTCCCGGCCTTGGTCCGTGTCCTCACTGTAGAAGGTCAGCATCTGCTTGGTAATCAGGGATGGGTTGGACACCATCTGCAGAGGTCCAAGGAAAGAATAGGATCCAGTGGGGCTGGGTGGGGAGGGAGGTCAACCTCCACCCCACCCCCAGGCCCAGACCCTTACCACCCTCCCCTCAAGTCATGCCCCTCCCCTGGCCTCTGCCCAGCTCACATAGTCGCGGTGAGTGTAGGACGTGATGCAGGAGGCGCACTCAAAGATGTAGACAATGAGCATGAGCACCAGGTACTGGGGAGAGATGAAGGGAGAGACAGGGACAGCCCCGTCAGGGCAAAGCCTCTATGAAGTCACACCCCAACAAGGGACGGATGGATGGATAGAAATGCAATTTTATTTTATTTTAATGTTTTTATTCTTTATTTTCTTGAGAGAAAGACAGAGCACGAGCAGGTCAGGGGCAGAGAGAGAGGGAGACACAGAATCCAAAGCAGGCTTCAGGCTCTGAGCTGTCAGCACAGAGCCCATCGGGAGGCTTGAACTCACAGACTGTGAGATCCTGACTTCAGCTGAAGTCGGATGCCCAACTGCCTGAGCCACCCAGGTGCCCCTAGAAATGCAATTTTGAAAAGAAGTGTAGGACACTGTGAATGGTAGCACCTATGTGGTGGGTGTACAGGTGTTCCCCGTTCAAGTCTTTCGCCTTTTCTGTATTTTTGATATATTTCTGTATTTTTTATAATAAAACGTTAGGAGAATATGAAGTCAACAGAAATATGTAAAGTATTTCCTGAAGTTCATTATTGGCGTGGGTGCGGTAAAATAAATGTCTACTATAGGGGGGGAAAAGACATTCTTGAGACAACCAGGGACACTTGAGCACAGACTAGATATTGGAAGAGAGATATGAAGGAATTTGGGTGGATTTTGTAGGGTGTGCCAGTGACATGGTGGTTGTGCATAAAGAGAAATAAGCTCTCTCTTCACCCCACGCCCTCTCCCTTAAAGCAACAAGGGGGTGGAATGCGGTTGTGCTAACTCCTCTGTCTTGAGCTGAGATGATGAGGTATAACACGCCTGACTGCTCTAAACAGTGTCCTCATCACTCAGAGAAATGTGCAAATATTTATAGGTAAATGACTTGGTGTCTGGAATGCACTTCAAAATACCCCAGAAAGAAGAATGTGGGCAGGCAGAGGGTGGAGCAGAGGGGCCAAAGTTGGCCAAGTCTGTGGTCGATATCATTGAAACCAGGTGATGGGGACGCAGGGCTCATGCCATTCACTCTGCTCTATGTTTGAAATCTCCCATAAAATTCTGTGTCTTACAGGAAAAGATGCTCAACATCACCCATCATCAGGGAAATACAAATCAAACCACACGAGATACCACCTCACACCAGTCAGCGTGGCTAAAACTAACAACTCAGGAAACAACAGATGCTGGCGAGGATGTGGAGAAATGGGCACCCTCTCGCACTGCTGGTGGGAATGCAAATTGGTGCAGCCACTCTGGAAAACAGCGTGGAGGTTCCTCAAAAAATTAAAACTAGGACTCCCCCATGACCCAGCAATAGCACTGCTAGGAGTTTACCCATGGGATACAGGAGTGCTGACGCATAGAGGCACATGTACCCCAATATTTATAGCAGCGCTCTCAACAATAGCCTAAGTATGGAAAGAAAAAGAGAAGGAAAGCCTTTCCAAGGCTCTATGTTACAATACAGCCCAAGTCCTTACCAAGGCTTGGCAAGACACACCCAGTCGGCCCACCTTCCCTTCCTCGCCCAGTGCCCACTGCTCACTGTACCCACTCCATCCACCTTCACTTCCTCTCCCTCCCCCACCACCCCCACTTGGCTCTGACTTCAGAGCCTTTGCTCTTGCTGTTCCCTCCTCCAGGCATGCTCTTCCTGTAGACACAGGGTTCACTCCATCACCTCCCCGAGGCCTTCGCTTTCTCCAGCTGCAGGCCTTCCGGGCCCCAGCTCCAGGCCTCCCTTCCCTCTTCCCTGTGCACTGTGGTTCCCATTGGAGCATGCTCCCCGGGGACAAGGGCTTTTCTGTTTTCTCACCAGATAGCCCCAGTGCCTAGCGCAGAGTTTGGCATGTGGTTCTTGCTCAAGAAACGTTTGTTGATTGAATAAGTAGCTGCTCTTGGGAATCTAAAAGGCCCTCAATTGTGGCGGAAGCACCATGTTGGCTCTGCATCAGTGGGGCCGGGATTAGAGGCCCTGCCTTCCCGACCACCAACGCTTCTGGCCTTTTTGAACCCCCATTTCCTCAACTGGTAAAGGGGTAGAGAAGCACTAACTTCAGAGGTTTCTGGAGAGATCGGGGGAGCTCATTTTCTAAACTGCTCAGCCTAGTGCCGGGCACATGAGAGATGCTTGGGAAGTGTGGGTTATTATTGTGGTGGTTATTCCTAGCAGCAATTCAGAGCGCAGGCTCAAGCTGAACTACTTGGGTTCAAATCCCGGCTCTGTCACCTACTCGCTGTGCAATCCTGGATAAATGACTTCACTTCTCTGAGCCTCAGTTTCAACTCTGTCAAATGGGTTCACGATCAGGATGGTATCTCACGGTAGGTTGTGAGGAATAAATGAACCAATTTATGTAAAGCGTTTAGGATGTAGCACGCACTCCTTAAATGGTAGCTCTGCTATTAATACTGTTGTTGTTTTGACAGAGCTCATAAGCAGACTCTGGGGACCAACTAGCTGAGGTTTGAATCTCAGTCCTGCCACTCAAGAATCATCCTCCTGGGCAGAGCTTCCTCGCCTCCCTCTCTGTGCCCCAATTTTCTTTGTAAATTGAGGATAATAGCTGAGACTGTTACTGGGTTATGGGAAGATTAAACAGGATGACAGGCCCAAGTGTGGCACCGTGCTGAGCACACACTCATGGCTGCGGCGGTGGTTGTTACTATGAGTCTGTGTTGATGACCTCCGTGACCACCCGTCCCCTCGCCCTCCCCCTGGGGCCTCACCGTGAGGATCATGGACCGGCGGCGGCAGAGCGCTGCGCCCACCCCAAAGCTGGCCACCACGAAGAAGGAGAAGCCGCAGAAGATGGCAATCCAGGCGCCAGCGAAGACGTCATCCTTGCCTGAGACGCCCATCAGTGGGTACACGCGGTACTGGTCAGCTGTCACCCATACCGTCTCAGCAAACAGAGCCAGGCCTGACAGCTGGACAGGGCAACAGGTTAGAGAGGCTGGCTCAGGCATGGCAGCCGGGGCTGCGGGACTCTCCGTGAGCACGTTCCCCTTCTGAGCCTCCACCGTCCTGGGTAAAGGGGGCACGTAAAAAGAATGGCAAGGACCTCGTCTTCTATGAGTGGGGCTGGGGCTGGGCAGAGGCCAGAAGGGAAGGGCTGCCCAGCCCGACCCATACCCCTCGCCCACATCCCAGCTGCCAGTTGCTTCAAGGATATAAGGAGATGCCACAGCCCAGATTGCATGACCGGAACTGAGGAGATGCTGGGTCACACGCCCTCTCTCAATAGTATTGTTATTCCCGAGCTGAGGAATCTGGCCAGGGCCAGAACAACTACAAATGTATCAACCCTTTGGTCCGCAATTCCGCTTGCAGAAATCAATCCTGCTTGTGCAGGAAAATCATAAACCCCCAAGGTTATTCCCTGTGTCACTGTGTGAAAGGAACCAGCATGCCATGCTGCGGTTGTGGCAAAGGGCAGGGAGGCTCTCTGAGGACTCACGTGGAGTGGCCTATGGATTATGTCAGCAGGAAAAACTGGGAGGCTCAGAACAGGATGTGGAATGAGTTATATCTTGGACAAAAAGGGAGGAAAATAGGCATATATGTTGCTTAACAAAATGTTGGAGAACTAAAAATCTAGGTACCTAGAGGGATGGGAGATGGGGAGCAAGGAGAGAGGAAGACCTCTCGGGGGATACCTTTCTTTGACAGTCATCACGCTAATGCTCAGAGTATTTAGTGTGCACTTGCCAGGCACTGTCCCAGTAACTGCTCTCTGTGTACAGTCATTGTCACCAGCTGCAGAGCACTGTGGTTGTTATGGCCGACACAAACAGCAACCATGTGCACCACACTCCGCACCAATCTGATAATTTACCTTAAGCTCTCGGCATTCCTATTCTATCGCTGTCTACAGATGAGAAAAATGAGGCCCAGAGAGGTTACATGGCTGGCCCCAGGTCCCACAGTATAAAGTGGCAGAGCTGGGATT
The DNA here is from genome assembly GCF_008692635.1 of Crocuta crocuta. Lineage (NCBI taxonomy): Eukaryota > Metazoa > Chordata > Mammalia > Carnivora > Hyaenidae > Crocuta > Crocuta crocuta. The sequence continues at coordinate 4,178,226 of NW_027531899.1, forward strand.
TGAACCCAGGTTGACTGGCTCCAGAGCCGGATATAGGCATCACATTTTAAAAAATTAAATAGTAATTAAAAGACATTGCTATGGTTAGTATTCCTTACTATGGGCCTCCTGTGCCCCAAGTGGCACTTTATGTCTATAATCATGTTAATGAGGACAGCATTTGTCAAGCACTCTTGTGAAGCTGAGGGTCATATATGGATTAACCCACACAACAGTCCCCGCAATGGGGACATAATCTATAGACAGGAAAGCAGGGGTGGGTAAGTAGAGTGGCTTGCTGGAGTTTACAAAGCTGGGGAGCCACAGAGCTGGGATTGGAATCCAGGCTGCTCTGGCTTGACAGCCTGCGGCCATGGCCATCCTGGGAGTCCAGGGCCCTGAGCCCCCACCCCCAGGCTCTGGGCTGTCCCCTTCTCCCCACCCACTCACTGGGGCTCCCAGCCCTGGGGAAGGTCTCACCAGAATAATGATGTTGCCCACCACGAGCAGTCCCACAGCAACTGGAGACCCCTTCTCCGCCTCTGCTGCTGCAGAAGCCATAGTCCTGCGGGGTACGCACAGCGGGAATGAGGCCAGGAAAGGGGGGGAGCCCCAGCCAGCCCCGCCAGCCTTATTCCACACCCCAGCTGCCTGGGGATGCTCCTGGCTCCCTGCTGAGCCCAGACTGGTGCTGAATGAATCCCCCCACAACCCTGATGGCGGGCCACTTTACAGACAAGGAAACCAAGGCTCAGGCAGGGCAGTCATTGGCCAGAGCTCAGTGCTGGCCTCCCTGCACCTCATAACTTCCTGGTTTCTCTAGGTCATCCAGACCCCCCAGAGCCCTCCTCACCTTCTCTTTCCGAAGCCTCTGTGGCCAGCCCCTCCCACAGTGGCTCCCTATATATGCCCAGGCCCCTCCTCAGGCCAGTCTCCCAGGAAGGGGGAAGGGAGTCTGGAGAAGGAGGGGACAAGAGCTCAAGCAAGCCGACCAGCATGGGAAAACAGATTTATGAGCACCCCACCCCCCACCCCAGGTGATTTATAGACCTGAAATTCAAGATTGTGCTAATGTCTGGCTGAGGGAGCAGGGGGTTGTGCCCATGGCCTCTGGTTCCCAGGCTGTCTTGGTGGGGAAGGGGGCTGGGGTTGGGAGGGTGAGCGTGCCACCTGATGCCTCTCCTTAGGACACGGGACTTCTTGGGAGCAGGGGAGAGATCCAAGTCGGATCCACATGTAAATCCTCAATTCTAGGACTGCCTCCTGTGCCGGTGGCCCCACCTCTCTGAGGCTGGGAGCCCATGGGGAGGCCCAGACGGGGACCCCAGCAGGCTGGGACAGAGCTGGACCAAGGCAAGGAGGTGGGCGGAGAGGGAGCAGGCGGGAGGGCAGCTCAGAAGGCTGATTATATGGGCTGCAGGCTAAGGGGAGCCTCTGGCTTGAGATAGGTGTGTGAGGGGACTTCCAGATGAGGGCACAAGAGGGGGAAGAGAGTGTGCTAGAAAAAGAGAGAGGGCACACTGAATGGGCTTGGTGGGAGAAAAGTAACCCCACCCCTCCCCCTCACATGGACAAAGCGGGGTCTCAGTGAGGAGCCACAGGCGGAAATGTCTTCAGGCTACAGAATCAAAAGAGACCTACACTGAAATCCCAGTTCTGTTCGTCTTGGCCGCGCAACTTGGTGTGTGCATTTGCCCATCTGCAGAATGGATATCATCAGACTACTTATAGCAGTGAGAATTGAATGCAGAGATGTCCGCAAAGGATGCCCTCTGGGCAGCGGGTGTACAGCAAAAGGCCAGGCTGCACCAGCAGGGTTCCCAAGAGGCCCACTTACCTTCCAATGGCGCCCCCTTGTGGCATGAAGCTGGTTCCTTAGGCGAAAATGGCTTGGGGCACCCCAGCACTTCTCAAGAACCGAGGCATTTACTGTGTTTTCTCTCTGAGCTGTAGCTCCCTCAAGTGTACGTGAAATCGGCAAACAAATGGAACTTAAATTTCACTGTTAAGACAATGGCTTGGTAATAAGACACATGGGATATGTTCCAGTTAAAATTAAAATAATCTGGTTTTTAGTCATCCACTTTACATTTAAAGTAGTTTTTCTCAGGGCACCTGGGTGGCCCAGTGGGTTAAGCAAGCCTACGACTCTTGATTTGGGCTCAGGCCGTGATCTCTCAGGATCGTGGGTTGAGACTCCTGTNCACTCTCTCTCCCTCTCTGTCTCTCAGAATAAATCAACATTAAACATTAAAATAATTTTTCTCTGTCGATTTACATTTATGTTAAGGAATAATAAGAAAATATAAATAACAATGTACATGACCTGTCAAGAACATTTTGTGAGCTTTAGCTAAAATAGCTTGGTAATAATAGAGCCGTATGAATAGTATGAAATATTTTTATTTTCAAATAGTTGGTAACTGTTAGTAGTTGGAAGTTACATAAAATGTCTTGGCCTTTTGGCTAAAATCAAGTGTAAAATGTCTAGTAAAAACAAAAAGTATCAATGGGGCATTACTATGTCACCAGTCATAAAAGGGATCCATTCTGTTCTGAAACATGAAGCTAGTGCAGTTTGATGTCAAACTTGAATTTTCATGATTCTTTATTCTTATTAGATAAACCAGTCTTCAAACAATACATTTTGAAGTGCTAATTACTTCCTTTAAATAGTTATAATGCCAAGGTCTCCTAAAGGTGACATATGCCTATCGTATAATCCAGCCATTTGTTCCTGGGAATCCCTCCATTTCCATCTACCACCCGCTCTGAATGTATTCATATCAGCCTTGAACTGGAAACCACGTCCTCAACAGTAGAATGGATGCATACATTATGGTACATGTGTACAAGGGCTACTCTTCAGCAATAAAAGGCAATGAACTATTGATACTTGCAACTACCAGGATGAATTTCGAAAGCATTACACTAAATGAAAAAAGCCACACTCAAAAGACTGTAACTGTATGATTTTAGATGTGAGGTTCTAAAACTGGCAAAACCAATCTAGAGGGATAAAAGTCAGGGGAGTGGTTATCCCGGGGGCATTGTGATTGGGGAGGGGGGACAAGGAGGGGATTCTCTTTCTTGATTTGGACACTGTTTACATGGGGCTGTTCAGACTGTGTGAAAGTATGTCAAGCTATATACTCACAATAAGTGCACTTTTCTATGTTTATGTATATACTTTTAATTGCAATGCATTTCAAGAGGGTAAAATCTTGGGGCACCTGGGTGTCTCAGTAGGTTTGGCACCCGACTCTCGGTTCAGCTCAGGTCATGATCTCATGGTTTCATGAGTTCGAGCCCCACGTTGGGCTCTGCACTGAGGGTGTGGTGGAGCCTGCTTGGGATTGTCTCTCCCTCTCTCTCTCTCTCATTCCCTCCCCCACTCGCTCTGTCTCTGTCTCTCTCAAAATAAATAAATAAAACTTAAAATTAAAAAGAGGATAAAATCTTTTCAAAGAGACTTATTCAATGTGTTAAAGGAGTGGTTTCCAACAGGGGCATGAGAGATGAGTTCAGGCTGTTTATGGATATGAAATGAAATGGCATGAATCAACATAACCGACATCTAATGAGACAATGATCTAGTTCTCATTGTGATAGGGTCATCGAGAAAGGCTCAGTAGTTTGACGCTGTGTCCTAAGCACCTCTCTAACCTTGCGTAGAGCTGGTCTCAACAGGCCTCAGGGTCTGACTAGAGGTAATATATTTTTGTTGTATCTATTTTTAAGACGAGATGTTTTGTTTTCCATGGTCAGTGGTGAAAGTCTCCTAAAACTTTTGATATGAAATATTCCAGGTAGACAAGAAAGTGTAGAGAATCCTTGTAACAAACACCTACATCCTCACTACCAGCTTTGTCAAATCTAAGTCCTTTTCTATATTCACTGAAGATTTTCTTTTTCACGTGGCATTCATGGCAGATGGCATTTTAAGCCACTCGATCTCACCCCAGAGATAACTTCATTCCTACATTTGGGGCTCATCATCCTCCACAGCTCTTGCACTGTCTTCTTTTTCGGATCTCAGGTGTCATGGGTTGAGTTAATGCCATACCCTCAGCTCATTATTCTCCACAAGATAGCTCTTGTTTTACATTTAATTTATTCCCTTATATTCCCATATCCCAGTCTCTTGCAGTGCCCTCTACTGGCAAACATTCGCATATGTTCGGATGTATCTTTTTAGTTGGCTGTGCTCTTGTTTGATGGATACTATTGCTTTCTGTGCATCTTTTCTTTTCTTTTCTTAAAGTTTTTATTTACTTATTTTGAGAGAGAGAGAGAGAGAGCGTGCACAAGGAGCAGAGAGAGAGGGAGAGGCTCCTCTCTGTCAGCGCAGAGCTCGATGTGGGGCTCTATCCCATGAACCATGAATGAGATCATGACCTGAGCTGAAATCAAGAGTCAGGACGCCTGTCTGAGCCACCCCTGGGCAAGCGTTTTCTAATTTATAGGCCCATGATTGTGTGCATTCTTTTCTCCCTTAGCATTGATCTTAGGATCCACCCACGTTACTCTGGACACATTGAGTTCACAGTGTCTCATGGTTGCTTGGGGCACCCCTGGTGTGGCCCCTCCACAGTTGACTGTCTCCTCCCCAGTGAGGACACTCAGGCTCCTTCCAAACTCCATCCCCCACCATGACCCCTGTGAATAATGCTGCTGTGGGCACCCTCATGCATGGCTCTTGGAGACTTACATGTCTCTTTCCAAGGAGGGTTGCTGGGTCATGAATATGTATGTGCCAGGTTGCTTTCCACAATGGTTGTCCCGTCCACACTCCAGCTGAGAGTTCATGTGAGTTCTTGCACTCTTCCATCTCTGCTGACCCCCGGCATTATCCAACTTTCTAGTTTTTGTCAGAGTAACTCAGTGTAAAGTGGCACCTGCCATTACTTCAGTTCTCACTTCTCTTACTACTAATGATCTTGAGCATCTTTTCAAATGTGTGTGAGCCTTGTTGTTGTTGTTGTTTTAATTTTTAATGTTTTTTAAAAAAATTATTTCTGAGAGAGAGACACACAGCATGAACAGGGGAGGGTCAGAGAGAGGGGGAGGCACAGAATCCAAAACAGGCTCTAGGCTCTGAGCTGGCTGTCAGCAGAGACCCCGACGTGGGGCTCAAACCCACGAACTGTGAGATCATGACCTGAGCCAAAGTTGGACACTTAATTGACTGAGCCACCCACGCGCCCCGTGTGTGAGCCTTTTTGGTTCCCACTCCCATGCACGCTTTCATGTTTTTAATATATGTGCATAGATTTATCAATATATAGTTCTATATAACTTTGCACTCTGGACACACTGTTATCTTCCATGGCCTTATGCAATTGACTTTTTCACCTCAACATTGTGCTTTCGAAATTTACTTTCATAACATAGGTGGCTCTAGCTCATCTATTATTTGCAACAATATTTCATAGTTTAAATTTCCTTTCTAAATTCATTTTGGCAAAGACGATAGAGAGCAGCAGCAGCAGCAGCACAGAGCTTTGAAGTCCATTTGCATCTGAAACCTGGAGTTTGGGCGCTAAGGTCATAATCAAAGGCTAGAATCTCAGGCTCTCCTTGGGTCAGCAGGGTAATGGAGGGCCTGAAATCCATGGGTAGGGGTGGGCGAGTTCCCAAGAAAGGGGGACTTGGAGGTGGGTGGGGCCAGCGTGAAGTGTGGGATGAGGCGGGAAGAAGAGAGAGAGAAGGCACAGGGAGACCAGGACGGGGTGTGAGGTGGTGAAACAAGGAGAAAAGCACAGGGGTGGAGTCGTCGAAAGGTCTTTTTATTTTTTTTCTCAAATTCACTGAGCACCAAGCACATGATCAGGCCAGAACTGAGCGTTTAGGATACGGTGCACATAATGAGTTTTCTCATGCCAGCCCTGCGTGGGGCCATGCTTGGAAAGAGCAGTGCTCAGGCCAGCTCGGTTCCTGGCTTCACCGGTTCACAGGAGAATGGCTGAATAGACAGACCTTCACCAGAGAATGACAGCCCAGTATGGTCAGGGAGATGCCGAAGTGATCCAGGCACAGGAAGAGGAAGCATGGGCCAGAGTGATCAGGGCCAGTGGGGAAAACAAAGGTGGATGTGTGAGCCTAGAGGAGATACCTGACGCAGCCTGGGGTGCAGAGGAGACTGAGGCCAGCAGATAAAAGGCAAGAAAGAACATTCCTGACAGAGGGAACATGGTATGTACATACGGTGGAATATTATTCAGCCTTAGAAAAGAAGGATTTCCTGAGGTGCCGGAGTGACTCAGTTGGATAAGTGACCAACTCTTGATTTCAGCTCAGGTCAAGGTCTCATGGTTGTAAGATTGAGGCCTGGGTCATCTCTGCAATGAGTGTAGAGTCTGCTTGGGATTCTCTCCCTCTCTCTCTGCTCCTCCTCTGCTCGCTTACATGTGCGCACTCTCTCTTAAAATAAATATGTAAACTTTAAAAAAAGAAAGAAAGAAAAGTAGGATATCCTGTAATATGTGACAACATGGGGGAAACTTGAAGACATTATGATAAATGAAATAAGCCAGTCTCAGAAAGGCAAATAGTACATAATTCTACCTATATGTCATCTCTATCATAGTCAAACTCATTAAAGCAGAGAGTAGAATGGTGGGTGCCAGTCCTGGGGGTAGGGGAGGGGGGAATTGCTAATCAATAAGTACAAAGTTTCAGTTATGCAAGAGAGTAAGTGCTAGAGATCTGCTGTACAACATTGTGCCAAATTAACAATACTGCATCGTCAACTAAAAATCTGTTAAGAGTAGACCTCATGTTAGTTGTTTTTACCATAATAATAATAAAAAAAGACACTTAGAAGGAGTATTTCCTTGGTATGTCCACAGCCTAGAAAGAACAATGTGCTAAGAGCAGCTAATATTTAGAAATTTTTAAAAATATTTATTTATTCTTTGAGAGAGAGAGAAATACAGAGAATGAGTGGGGGAGGGGCAGAGAGAGAGGGAGACACAGAATCTGAAGCAGGTTCCAGGCTCCAAGCTGTCAGCACAGAGCCCAACACAGAGGGGCTCAAACTCACGGATTGTGAGGTCGTGACCTGAGCTGAAGTCGGTCACTCAACCAACTGAGCCACCCAGGCGCCACTTGAGCAGCTAATATTTAGAGAGCATTTCCAACCCGCTGGGCACAGTTCAAAACAACCTACATATAGTATCAGGCACTATTTTATGCATCATCCATGTAGCATCTCATTTAATCTGTGCAACAGCCCTATGAGGAAGGGGTCCTTAACTTCATGTTATAGATGAGGGATCTGAGACACAGAGAAGTCAAGGAACTTGCTCAGAGTCTCACAGCTGTAAACAGTGGAGCCTGACTTTGAACCCAGGCGGTCTGGCTCTCGTACCTATCCCCTTAACCACTGCACTGTACTGCTTCTATGTGAGTACACTGCCTTTGCTGGAGTAGTGTCCTTTTCTTGGTTTTAATCAGGAGAATATATTCATGTATTACTTGTACAATTTGAAAAGCTTAAGAATATCAGATTGACGAGGGGCGCCTGGGTGGCTTAGTCGGTTAAGCGTCCGACTTTCTCTTAGGTCATGATCTCGCGGTTCGTGGGTTCGAGCCCCGCGTCGGGCTCTGTGCTGACTGCCAGCTCAGAGCCTGGAGCCTGTTTCAGTCTGTGACTCCCTCTCTCTCTGACCCTCCCCTGCTCACACGGTCTCTCTCTCTCTCCTAGAAATAAATAAAACAAACAAACAAAAAAAGAATATCAGATTGACGAGGAATGACCTGTAAGTACTATTATTAATGAAGAAAAGCAAGGTTCAGAACACCAGGAAGAGCAGGCCTTAGTGGTGGACAGCAGGTAGGAGGGAAGGTCTCCTTGCAAACGGATAAATTATTTTTATCCGTTACACAAGAAACCAGCAATGGCAGTCACCTACTGCTGGCTAGAGGAGAAGGTAAGAAACGTATTTTTCCTGCAGAGCTTTTGGACCTTTAAAAAAGGTTGAGAGTGATGTAATCAAACGATGAAATGGTTTTTCTTCTCTCTTTCCCCCACAGAGCACTGACTTTGACAATCACCCATGACCAAGAGTGCCTCTGTGGAAATCTGGGAGTCCAATAGTGAGGCTCTCTCACACACCTGGTGCGAAAACCCCCAGACCAGGTATGTTGAAGAGAAGTTCTACACAAATAGGGGTCAGGGAGCAGCTGAGGGCCATGGAAAGCATCAGAGGGCCTTGGATCCTACTGACTGCACCGCAGACATCAGGCAGGCTGCCAGGGGCATCCCCCGTGCTGTGCCTGCCTCACCCACACACCCACGCCCACCCCGTGGCTGGCTCCCTGTGGACTGTGAGAGTGAGTCTCTGAAGGTGGCTAGTAAGCATGTGCCGAGAGTCGGCTGGCTCGGCGGGGCTGGGAGAAGGAACGCAAACTTGAGCAGTAAGTACAACCCAAGGGAAAGCAAATGGGAGGCAGGCGGCACTTGATCTGGTGTTGCAGGATCAAGAGGAGCCATAGCATCTTGAAAGCACCCCCTTCCCCAAGAGAGCACAAGAAGTATGGAGCAGGTGTATCCATAGAAAAGGTCTGAGAAAGCCTCAGAATCCCCAAGAAAGCCTGATGGAGGCATTTCTTCCTGAAGCCATCAGTAAAAACTGGATAAGGCAACTGCTTCTACAAATGTGAACCCGGCAATGCAAGACTTCAAGGAACACGAAAAATCAAGGAGACATGATACCACCAAAGGAACAGTAATTTCCCAGTAACTGACCCCAAAGAAAGGATACCTGCAATTTGCCTGATAAAGAATTCAAAATAGTTGTTTAAGGAAGCTCGGTGAGCTATGAGAAAACACAGAAAGACAATTCAAGAAATCAGGGAAAAATACATACTAACAAAACTAGAAATTTAACAGAGAGATAGAAGTCATTAAGAAGATTCAAAAAGAGGGGCGCCTGGCTGGCTCACTCGCTGAAGTGCCTGACTTCAGCTCAGGTCATGATCTCACAGTTCAAGAGTTTGAGCCCCACACTAGGCTGTCTGCTCTCTTCNTTTTAAAAAAGTATCAAAAAAATTCTGGAGCTGAAGAATACAATGAATGAAATGAAAATTATAATACAAAGCATCAACAACAGACTGGATCAAGTGGAACAGAGAATGAAAAATAGTTGGAGCATCCAGATGGCTCTGTTGGTTAAGCCTCGACTCTTGATTTCAGCTCAGGTCATGATGTCATGATTGTGAGATTGAGCCTTGCACTGGGCTCGATGCTGAGTGTGGAGTCTGCTTGGGATTCTCTCTCTGCCCTCCCCTGCTTATGTTTTTTCTCTCTCAAAATAAAAAAAAAAAACAAAACATTTTTTTAAAAGAGTGAAAAAAGCCAGGGCGCCTGGGTGGCTCAGTTGGTTAAGTATCCGACTTTGCCTCAGGTCATGATCTCACAGTTTGTGAATTTGAGCCCTGCATCGGGCTCTGCACTGACAGCTTGGAGCCTGGAGCCTGCTTTGGATTCTGTGTCTCCTTCTCTCTCCCTGCTCCTCCCTTGGTCACACTCTGTCTCTTTCTGTCTCTCAAAAATAAATAAAAACATAAAATAAAGAGTGAAAAAAGCCTAAGTGAATGGTGGGATACCATTAAGGTACACTATGCAACAGTAGAGTCCCTGAGAGAGAAGAGAGGAAGAAAGAGGGAAAAGCTATATTTACATCAGACAAAATAGCCTTTAAGTAAAAAACTGTAATGAGACAAAGAAGGTCACTGTATAATGATAAAGGGCTCAATTCATCAAGAGAATATAAAAATTGTATATATATGTGCAGCTAATATTGCAGCACCTAAATATATTAAGCAGGTACTAAGAGATCTGAAGGGAGAAACAGACAATACAATAATAGTAGGGACTTCAATACCCTACCTTCAACAACGGATAGATCATCCAGATATAAAATCGATAAGGAAACACTGGACATGAGCTATACACTTTAGACTGAACAGAACTAGCAGACATATACAGAATGCACAGGAAGCAGAATACACCTTCTTCTCAGGTGCACAAAGAACATTCGCAAGGATAGATGATATGTTACGCCACAAAACAAATCCTAGAAAATTTAAGACTAAAATCATAACAAGCATCTTTTCTGATCACAATATCATAAAAGTAGAAAATGATTTTTTTAAAAAACCCTGGAAAATTCACACAAATACGTGGATATTAAACAACATGCTCTTGGACAACCAATGGGTCAAAGAAGAAATCAAAAGAAAATTAAAAAAAACAACTTGAGACAAATGAAATGGAAACACAACATACCAAAATTTATGGGAGGCAAGAGAAACATTTAAGAGGGGAGTTTATAGAGATAAATGCCTACATTAAGAAAAAAGAGGGGCGCCTGGGTGGCTTAGTCGGTTGAGTGTCCCACTTTCGCTTAGGTCATGATCTCGTGGTTCGTGGGTTCAAGCTCCGCGTCGGGCTCTGTGCTGACTGCCAGCTCAGAGCCTGGGGCCTATTTCGGAGTCTGTGTCTCCCTCTCTCTCTGACCCTCCCCTGCTCACACGGTCTCTCTCTCTCCTAGAGATAAATAAAAATATATATAAAAAAAGAAAAATCTCAAACAACCAGATTTTACACATCAAGGAACTTTATAAAAAAGAAAAAAGAAAAAAACGAATCCCAAGGTTAGTAGAAGGAAGAAAATAACAAAGATCATAGCAGAAATAAATGAAATAAGATACCAGAAACATAAGAGAAAAATCAACGAAGCTAAGAACTGGTCTTTTTCTTTCTTTCTTTTTTTAAAAATGTTTATTGATTTTTTTTAGAGAGAGTGAGTGTGAGCGGGGGAGGGGCAGAGGATCCGAAGCAGGCGTTGCACTGACAGCAGAAAGCTCCATGAGGGGCCCCAACCCACAGATCATGAGAACATGACCTGAGCTGAAGTCAGACACTCAACAGACTGAGCCACCTAGGCACCCCAAGAATTGGTCTTTTAAATTTTTTTTATAGTTTATTTATTTTTGAGACAGAGAGAGACAGAGCATGAGCAGGGGAGGGACAGAGAGGGAGACTCAGATTCAGAAACAGGCTCCAGGCTCTGAGTTACCAGCACAGAACCTGATGCGGGGCTTGAACCCACGAACCGTGAGATCATGACCTGAGCCGAAGTCAGATGCTTTATGACTGAGCCACCCAGGCTCCCCAAGAATTAGTCTTTTAAAGAGATAAACAAAACTGAAAAGCCTTTATTTAGACTAAGAAAACAAGAAGACTCAAATAAATAAAATAAAAAATGGAAGAGGAGAGGAGACAATACGACTGATAACACAGAGCTACAAAGGACATAAGAGGCTACTATGAATAATTGTTTACCAAAATATTGAAAAACCTAGAAAAAATATATAAGTTCTTAAAAACATAGAGCTTACCAAGACTGAATTATGAAGACATGGAAAATCTGAACAGATTGGTTACAAGTAAGGAGATTGAGTCCGTAATAAGAAACCTCCCAACAAAGAAAAGTCTAGGACCCGATGGTTTCACCAGTGAATTCCACCAAACATTTAAAGATGAATTAATCTGGGGTCCCTGGGTGGCTCCACCAGTTAAGTGTCTGACTCTTGATGGTTCGTGAGTTTGATCCCTGCATGGGGCTCTGTGCTGACAGTGTGGAGCCTGCTTGGGATTCTGTCTCTCTCTCTCTGCCCCTCTCCTACACATGCGCGCATTCTCTCTCTCTCTCTCTCTCTCTCAAAATAAATAAGTTAACTTAAAAAAATTAACCGGGTGCCTGGGTGGCTCAGTCGGTTAAGCAGCCGACTTCAGCTCAAGTCACTATCTCACCATTCATGGGTTCAAGCCCCATGTCGGGCTCTGTGCTGACAGCTCAGAGCCTGGAGCCTGCTCCAGGTTCTGTCTGTCTGTCTCTCTCTCTCTGACCCTCCCCCACTCATGCTCTGTTTCTGTCTCAATAATAAATAAAACATAAAAAAATTTTAAAAATTAACAAAGACTTAATAACAATCCTTCTCAAACTCTTCCAAAAAATTAAAGGGAAGGGAACACTGTCAAACTCTTTTTCCAAGGCCAGCATTACCTTGATACCAGAGTCAGATAGGTACACTAAAAGAAAAGAAAACTATAGACTAATATCCCTGATACATATAAATGCAAAATCCTCAATAAAATATTAGCAAATTGAATTCAACAGCACATTAAGAGGCCCATACACTATGATCAAGTGGGATTTATCCCTGGGATGCAGGGATGATTCAGTATATGTAAATCAATAAATGTGATACACCACATTAACAAAATAAAAAGGTAACAAAGCTAGGATGATCCGAATATGTTCATAAAAAGCAATTAACAAAATTCAAAATTCTTCAATGTAATGATAAAAACTCTCAACAAATTGGGCATAGGAGAAACATACCTCAACATAATAAAGGCCATATAGGACAAGCCTACAGCTAATATCAAATTCAACAACAAAAAGCCAAAACCTTTTCCTCTAAGTTCAGGAAGAAGACAAAGATTCCCACTCTCATCACTCCTGTCAACCTAGTACTGGAAACACAAGGCAAGGCAATTAGGCAAGAAAAAGACAAAAAGGCATCCAAAGCAGAGAGGAAGAAGTAAAATAGCCTCTCTGTGCAGATGATATGGTCTTCTATAAAGAAAATCCTAAAACTCCACCAAAAAACTGTTAGAACTAATCAACAAATTCAGCAAAGTTGAAGGATACAAAATATACAAAAATGCATTTCATTCAACACACTGTTGGAGGAGGTGAGAAGACAGGACTGCTGGATGACCCCTGAGCTGGACCGGGGCACTGGGAGCCTCCTCACCCACTACTGTGTCTTCGGAATGTACGCTCCTGCCTACCATCCCCACGGTGGGAGCCATCCTGCAAGGACACAGCCATGCCAGAGGAAGGTGTTGCTGAGACCACCTGGAAGGTATACATGACTGAACCCAGTCAATGCCTCTATACAAACTTTAAGATTCTGGTAGGTAGGTGCAGAAACGTACTCATCTTGTGGTGGCCGAGGACAAGCCTCATAAAGTTCCCTCGCTTATTAGACCTCTCACCCACCAATCCGAGCGGTCTCCCTTTCTCTTCAGTCTCTCCCTGCCCTTTGTCTGTAGAGGGCAATTTGCAGACCAACATTCACTAACCACAAACTATGTGAAAATGAAATAAACAATCTTCTTTTATTTTTAATTTTTAAAAATGTTTGTTTTTGAGAGAGAGAGAAAGAGACACAAAGTGGGAGCAGGGGAGGGGCAGAGAGAAAGAGGGAGACACAGAATCCGAAGCAGGCTCCAGGCTTTGAGCTGTCAGCACAGAGCCCGACACGGGGTTCGAACTCACGAACCACAAGATCATGACCTGAGCCGAAGTCGGATGCTTAACTGACTGAGCCACCAGGTGCCCCAACAATCTTCTTTATGATAGCATCAACAGGAACAAAATACTTAGGAATAAATGTAACCAAGGAGGTGAAAGATCTGCACACTAAAAACTGTATGACATTGATGGAAGAAATTGAAGAAGGCACAAATAAATGGAAAAGTGTTCTGTGTTCATGGTTTTGAAGAATTAACACTGGTAAAATGTCCATACTACCTGAAGCTATCTATAACTTCAGTGTAATCCTTATCAAAATTCCAACAGCATTTTTTACAAAAATAGAGAAAACAATCCTAAAATTTGTATGGAGGCACAAAAGAGCAGAATAGCCAAAGTAAGACTGAAAAGAATGCACCCGAAGGCATCACACTTCCTGATTTCAAACTACATCACAAAGCTATAAGTATGGTACTGGCATAAAAGAAGACACACAGATCAATGAAACCGAATAGAGCACCCAGAAATAAATCTGTAGATATACTGTCAATTAATTTTTGACAAAAGAGCCAAAAATTTATAATGAGGAAAGGGTAGGCTTTTCAATGAATGGTGCTGGGAAAACTTGAGAGCAACATGCAAAAGACTAGAACCCTATCTCACATCACACAGATGTAAATCAGCTTATGTGGATTAAAGACTTGAACATGAGACCCAAAACCATAAAACTCCTGGAAGAAAACAGAGGGATAAGTTCTCTGACATTGATCTTGGCAATTACTTTTTTTTAAAAATATAGTTTATTATCAAGTTGGTTTCCATATACCCAGTGCTCATCCCAACAAGTGCCCTCCTCCATGCTCATCACCCATTTTCCCCTCTCCCCCACTCCCCTTCAACTCTCAGTTTGTTCTCAGTATTTAAGAGTCTCTTATGATTTGCCTCCCTCCCTCTCCTTAACTATTTTTCTCCCTCCCCTCCCACATGGTCTTCTGTTAAGTTTCTCCTGATCCACATATGAGTGAAGATATATGGTATCTGTCTTTCTCTGCCTGACTTATTTCACTTAGCATAATACCCTTGAGTTCCATTCATGTTGCTACAAATGGCCAGATTCATTCTTTCTCAAATGATGACTTTTTGGATTTGACACCAAAAGCCAGGGCAACAGAAGCAGAAATAAACAGGGGGGACTACATCAAACTGGGGGGGCTTCTTCACAGCCAAGGAAATCATCAACAAAATGAAAAGGAAACATACAAAATGGGAGAAAAATTTGCAAACCACATTATCTTGGAGTAAACATCCAAAATATGTAACAAACTCATACTACACCATAGCAAAACACCAACCAAGCAACCAAAAAACCCTCACAAAACCCCAATTTAAAAACAGGCAAAAGACCTGAATAGATATTTCTCCAAAGAACACATGCAAATGGCCAACAGTTACATGAAAAAGTGCTCAACATCACTAATCAGCAGGGATACAAATCAAAGCCACAATGGGATATCACCTCACACCTGTTAGAATGGCCACTATAAAAACAGACAAGAGATAGTCAATGGTGGGAAGGATGTAGAGAAAAGAGAATGCCTGAGCACTGATAGTGGGAATGCAAACTGGTACAGCCACTGTGGACACAGTATGAAAGTTCCTCAAGATATTAAAAATAAAACTACCATATAATCCAGCAACGTCACTCGATCTCAAACAGCTATCTGCACTCCCATGTTCACTGCAGCACTATTCACAATAGTCAAGTATGGAAACAATCTAAGTGTCCACAGACTGATAAATGGGTAAGAAAATGTAGTACCCGCGCGCGCACACACACACGCACGCACTCACGCACGCACTCACGCACGCACATATGCACGAACACCATCCGGTCTTTAAAAAGAAGGCAATCTACTTGTGACAACATGGGTGATCCCCAAGGGCACTGTGCTAAGTGAAATAAGCCAGACAAAGACAAATACTGCCTGGTATCACTTATGTGTGCAATCTACAAAAGCTCATAGAAAGAGTAGAATGGTGGCTGCCAGGGGCTGGTGGGGGGCGGGGGGCAGGAGCAGGGAATGGGGAGATGTTGGTCAAAGGGTCCAAACTTACAGTTATAAATTGAAGAAAGTTCTAGGATTCTAATGTGCAGCATAGTGACTATAGTTAATAAATACCTGTTATGGGCCTGAGGTTGCTAAGAGTAAATTTTATATATCCTTGCCACATGATTACATACACACACACAAACAAAAGTGATTATGTGAGGGGGGGTCTGGGTGGCTCAGTTGGTTAAGCATCTGACTTTGGCTCAGGTCATGAGGTTTCACAGTTCACGAGTTCGAGCCCTCCTTCGGGTGAGCCCTGCTTCTCTAGCTCTCCCCCCACCCCTCAAAAGAGTAATTATGTGAGGTGATGGATGTATTAACCAGCCTTATAATGGTAACCATTTTGCAATATGCACATGAATCAAATCATTATGGTGTATAGCTTAAACTTAAACAATATTATAGGTCAATTTTATCTCAAAAAAGCCGGGGGGAAAAAGGTTACCTGGGCTCAACTTCACTTAGAGTTCAGGGTGTCCAATTGGTTCTGGCAGCGAAAGCCCCTAAAATTGGGGGAGTCGGGGAGTGGCAGTGAGGCAGGGTACAGCCTTCGGCTTGAGGTTATTTCCCAGGCACTGTTCTGGACACCCCGGCCCTGGCTCCAGCTCTGGGCTGTGGCGAAGCCATTGTAATGGTGGCCCCTTGCTCCTGGAGCAGTTAAAACAGTACATTCTTGGTGCCAGTAGGCACCTCCTGATTCCTCAACTTCTCAATTGTAGGAGAGGTAGCTGGGTCCTGGGGCATGCCTGTTCTTGAGTATCTTCTTGAGAGTCATTTCCGCAAACCCAGGCTAGAGCCCACTTCTCCAGGTCTTCCAATTGCTAAGGAGTTTTGATCCAATTTTAAGCATTTTTGAAAACCATAATTACATCAGTTTTCAGTATACTCAGTATCTCTAAAAAAGAATAGCTTAAAACACAACCTCAATATCGTTATCACACCTAAAAAAATTAACAATAACTCCTTAACAGAATAAAATATTCAGTCAGTATTCAAATTTCCAACTGTCTCATAAATGTCATTAAAAATGTTTGGGGCACCTGCCTGGCTGACTCCATTGGTGGAGCACGTGACTCTTGATCTTGGGGTTGTGAGTTCAAGCCCCATGTTAGGTGTAGACATTACTTCAAAATAAAAAATATTGGGGCATCTGGGTGGCTTGGTTGAGTGTCCAACTTTAGCTCAGGTTCATGAGCCCCACATCGGGCTCTCTGCTGTCAGCACAGAGCCCACTTTGGATGCTCTGTCCATTTCTGTACCTCCCTACTCATGCTCTCTCTCAAAAATAAACAAAAGGGCGCCTGGGTGGCTCAGTTGGCTAAGTGTCCGACTTCGGCTCAGGTCATGATCTCATAGTCCGTGAGTTCAAGCCCCACATCAGGCTCTGTGCTGACAGCTCAGACCCTGGAGCCTGCCTCTGATTCTGTGTCCCCCCTCTCTCTCTGACCTTTCCCCCGCTCATGCTCCATCTCTCTCTGTCTCAAAAGTAAATAAAAACACTAAAAAATTTTTTAAAAATAAACATTAAAATTAAAAAAAAAACCTGTAAAATGTCGGCTCGTGTTGAGTTGAATATAATGAAATAAGGGTGCGATACTGTATCCAAATTCCTCATATTCCTCATATTAAGTCTCTTTCTACTTAATATGCCTTGGGAGGTTTCTGTTTTTCTGTATAGGTTTCCTCCCCTATACAGACACACTGAAAGGAAACCCACAGCCACCTGAACTGGCAGAGGCTGGAAGTGTCAGTTTCCTCACTTGTAAAATAGGAGTCATAACAAAATCCATTTATTTATTTATTTATTTAAATGTTTTATTATTTCTGAGAGAGAGAGACAGCATGAGCAGGGAAGGGTCAGAGAGAGAGGGAGACACAGAATCCAAAACAGGTTCCAGGCTCTGAGCTGTCAGCACAGAGCCCGACACAGGGCTCGAACCCACAAACCATGAGATCATGACTTGAGTCGAAGTCGGATGCTCAACCAACTGAGCCACCCAGGTGCCCCCAAAATTTGTATCTCAAGTTGTTAGAAGGCCAGAGATAAAGCAGGTAAGGTGCTTAGCTTGGTAACTTCAGAGTCGTTTTATAGCCTGCAGCTCTACCCTAAGGAGTGAGGACGAAAGTCCTGTCCTCAGTTGAAACAAGGGAGGTGGATGAGAACTTGGAGCAGCCTCCAGCAAGAGACGGAGGTGGGGGCGCCTGTGTGGCCCCGTCCATTGAATGTCCAAATTTGGCTCAGGTCATGATCTCACGGTTTGTGGGTTCGAGTGCCATATCAGGCTCTGTGCTGACAGCTCAGAGCCTCGAGCCTGCTTCCGATTCTGTGTCTCCCTCTCTCTCTGCCCTTCCCCTGCTCACACTGTCTCTCTCTCTCTTTCTCAAAAACAAACATTAAAAAAGAGACTGAGGCTGATGAGAAACTGCCTCAAGGCAGTTACAAGATCACTCATCTTCCTTTGTTTCTGGACGAGTCAGCAGGCCTTCTGCCAAAGTTTGGGTCAGATCACAGTTAAGTTTTCCCAGTGTGGCTTATGCGGAGATGTGCAAAGTGGTGGAGGTGCAGTGGAAGAACCACTCAGCACAGCACCACCCCACAGGTCATCTGCCTGTGGTGAAAAGGGAAAACAGATCTTTCTGGAGGAGATAGCTGGTGGCCATCACCATTCCCAGGGATTAGACTTGGCCAGTACTATTGGGGCAACGTGGCATCAGGTAGGTACCTCCTGACGGGAAGCAAGAAGTTAGATACACACGGAGGATTCTTGCAAAACGTAATTAACTTGCACCTAATCAGGCCTTTAGAGCAAACTTCCAGTTTTTAAGAACTCCAGAAGATGACAGATTAGCTAACTGACACCGGGAGAAAACAATTAGGCAAATCCAGAGTGAGGGACATTCTACAAGACAGTTGGCCTGGTCTCTTAAAAAACAATCCCGTCTTGGGGCACCTGGGTGTTTCAGTTGGTTAAGCATCTGACTTCGGCTCAGGTCATGATCTCACAGTTTGTGGGTTTAAGCCCTGTGTTGGGCTCTGTGCTGACAACTCAGAGCCTGGAGCCTGTTTCTGATCCTTGTCCCCTCTCTCACTGCCCTTCCTCCCTCTCAAAAATAGACATTAAGCAAAAATTAAAAAAAAAAAATCCCATCTTATAAAAGTGGGTGGGGTGGAGCAGGGCAGCTACTGTAGAAGTTGAAAAAAATTGAAGACCTAAAAAACCAACATAGAATTTTAACCTTGATTGGATCCTTCAACAAAACACAAACAATGGTATAGAAGACTTTCGGGGTGCAGTTTGGGAAATCGGAACATCAAACATTAGGGAATTAATGTTAGGTTTTCTTAGAAGTGATAATGGTATGAAAAAACATGTCATTTGTCAGAGATACACACTTAAGTACTTAGGAGTGAGGTGTCAACATGTTTGGAACTACAGTTACTCTTGAACAAGATGTCTTTGAATTGCAAGGATCCACTTATAAGCAGATTTTAATACATATACACGCAGTCCTGTAAATGTATTTTCTCTTTACGGTTTTTAAAATAATATTTTTTTCTAGCTTACTTTATTGTAAGGGTAGTATATAATACATATAATATAGAAAATAATCAAGTGTTAATCGATGGTTTCTGTGGTCAGAAAGGCTTCTAGTCAGTAGTAGGCTATTAGGTTTGTTGGGGAGTCAAAATTATACAGATTTTTTTTTTAACACATGGATTGTTGGCATTTGTAACCCTTGCCTTGCTCGAGGGCCAACTGTACTTTTATTAAAAAAAAATTTTTTTTAATGCTTATTCATTTTTGAGAGACAAAGCATGAACAGAGGAGGGGCAAAAAGAGAGAGAGGGAAACACAGAACTTGAAGCAGGCTCCAGGCTCTGAGCTGTCAGCACAGAGCCCAATGTGGGGCTGGAACCCACAAATTGTAAGACCGTGACCTGAGCTGATGTTGGACGTTAAATGACTGAGCCACCAAGGCACCCCTCCAACTATACATTTCAATGGTTCAGTAAAAAGCATTATGTAGACACAAAGTAAATATGACACAATATTAACAATTGTTAAATCTAAGTTGTAGGTATAATAATTATATGGATTGTCCGTTTTTTTTTGTATGCCTGAAATTTTTCATAATGAAGTGTTTTTTTTTTTAATGTTTATTTATTTTTGAGAGAGACAAAGTGCAAGCAGAGAAAGGGCAGAGAGAGAGGGAGACACAGAATCAGAAGCAGGCTCCAGGCTCTGAGCTGTCAGCACAAAGCCCAATGTGGGGCTTGAACTCACAAACTACATCAGGACCTGAGCCGAAGTTGGAGGCTTAATCAACTGAGACACCCAGGCGCCCCTATAATAAAGTATTTAAAGATGGAATATATATTTTAATAAATCCCTGCCCTCCTGGAAATTACATTCCAGTGTCTGTGGGGAAATGATCAAGGATGAATCAAGTAAAACATAGGGAATGTTAGGGGTTAAGTACTTACGAAACCAAAGGGGTCAAGGGCTGCAAATGCTGTGTATCAGGGTTGAAATGGTAGGTCAAGAGATCAAAGGAGAGCCTGCGTTATGTGTGAGGAAGACCTGAAGAGGGACATGCGGATATCTGGTGGAAAGGCATTCCCCGCAGGGCAAGCAGCAAGTGCAAAGGCCTCGAGGTAGGAGCCAGCCTGGTGTTATGTTGACACTTCTCGCTCGCTCACACGGTTCCCGTCACACTGAGGAGGCCAGCTTGGCAGGAACTGCAGGAGCAAATAAGAGGTGGTAGATCTGGGGGCACCTGGGTGGCTCAGTCGGTTAAGCGTCCGACTTCAGCTTGGGTCATGATCTCGCAGTTCATGAGTTCGAGCCCCGTGCGGGCTCTGTGCTGACAGCTCAGAGCCTGGAGCCTGCTTCGGATTCTGTCTCCCTCTCTCTGCCCTTCCCCTGCTCACACTCTCTCTGTCTTTCGAAAATAAACAAACATTAAAAAAAAAATGACCTCCAATCATCACCATGGTCAACATGGAAAGGAGGCCCAGAACAGCGGGAGAAATTACACACTGTGCAGAAAACTGATCAGATGATATTAAAAGTGTATCATTAATTTCTTAGATGTAATAATGGCACTGTAATTACATGTAAAATAAATCTGCAAATCCCCAGGATTTGCTAAAAATCACCTAGAGGGAGATGGGAATTAGGGATGAAACTGATTGGTTGGTCATCTCTTGATAATTGTTAAAACTAGGTGACGGGTACACAGGCGTTTTTATTATACTGTTTTCACATGGTTCAAAAATTACATTAAAAAAGTTCCTTCAAATGGCAAAGATAATAAAGGAATAATCAGATAAATTTTAGCACATACAGGGGCTTGAGGCTATTGTGTATAATCACTCACTCTACTGTCTGGTATAGAGAAGGTGGTCAGTTTAATAACATAAAACAAAACAAAGGAGAAAAAACAATCACCCTGAAGCCCCTCTTACTGGTCAAGGTACTAATTCTGCCCCAGCTTCTTGACCGATCATCCGGCTCTTGTACACATACACAGTCTTACACTTTTCCAACGAGTATTTATTAATAGTTAAGCCATGATTCAGGATCCCAGGGTGGGGATCACCATGTACCCAGGTCCCCCTTTACCACCCTGGGAGAAGGATGGAGTTCAGAGGAGAGGTGGGTGGAGCCAGTTCAAATCTTTCCAGGAAATGTGCCTTCCGCCCGGCGGTCGTCCCAGGCTGACACCTGTGGAAACACAGCCAATGTTACTCCCTTCCGCTCTGGGGAAACCAGATGAGTAAACTGTCTTCCTCACTTTGCTCACCTGTTCAGTCAGTCAACAAGTAAGCCCAGTACTGCCACTGTGTCAGGAGTGGGGGTTGGAGGGGGACGAGTAACACGCAGAAAAATCCCATATTTACTGCAGAGCTGGCCTGGGGAGATGTGTGACCGTAAAGAGGTTCAAGAGTGTGGCTGTGCCTTATTTCAGGAACCCAGAGTTAACACTCAATGATGGTTGTCAGAATACAGGAAAGACTACCAGGCAGCTGTGAGAAAATAGGCTCATCTATGCCCCCGCACGAGGGGATCTCTAAGATACACAGTCAAGTGCAAAAAGGTGCAAAACTGAGTACAGAGTGTGATCCTACTGTTGATCACAGATGTACGCATATGGACATATAAAAAAAAAACCGGAAAGGTCCATATCAAACTGTTAACACTCCCTAGAAATAACTCTCTGCAAGCTGTGGACCTTCCTACAGGCAGTCAGAAGCACAACTGCTGACATACACACACCCTCACGCTCGCGTATACGTGCCATGTATTACAGGCAGTGGACCAAAGCATGGATAATAAAGAAGATTGAATCTGAATTCCTAGCTGTGACACCTCGGGCAAATTACTTAATCTTTCAGGGACTCAGTTTCTTGTTTTTATTTTTTTTATTTTAAATTTTTTATTTTGAGAGAGAGAACACGCAAGCTGGGGAGGGAGGCAGAGGGTGAGAGAGAATCTTAAGTAGGCTCCGTGCCCAGCACAGAACGGGACACAGGGCTTGAACTCACAAAACCATGAGATCATGGCTTGAGCCGAAATCAAGAACTGGATGCGCTACAGGCTGAGCCGTGCAGGCGCCCCTCAGGGCCTCAGGTTTTAATTGTATAAAACAAGGAAAGCGATAATAGTCCCCATCTCATCCTGTTTTTCAGCATGTTTGCCCTTAGAGGATATCGAGCGCTTACAGATTAGCTGGGCCACCATTAAGTGACGTGTATGTGGCTATTTTATTTACATACTCACACACCATGTATCCTGAATTCTCTGTACTTGAAAAAACATACATACAAAGTGAGCCACACTACATATTATCCTGCAACTTGCTTTTCCCACAAGTCTTACAGCTCTTTCTGTATTCTGTCACATAAATCAAGATAAATGTACCATCATTTATCTAGTTCAGGTTGTTTCTGAATTACAAACAACCCTGCAATGGACATGCTCGCACACAAGCATCTTTGTAAGTCTAGGTGTAAAAGTGCCACATGTGGAGCATGTTTTTTTCCATCTTGAAAGATGTTGCCACACTGACCTCAAAAGAGACTGTACCAATTTACAGAGCCACTGACACTTAGCACTGTCCACCTTTATATTTCTTGCACCAGACGCAAGGTAAAAACGAGCTTCTCTCTGTTGTTTTAAGCTGTGTTCTCCTGATGACTTGAGTGGAGATGGACATCTTTCATGTCAGGGTTCACCTGGATTCCATAGTTCTCTATGAGTGAACTTCTGAGTCGCTGGGATTGACTCTCTTTCTGTCTCTTTTTTAATGTTTATTTTTGAGAGAGAGACATAGCTCGAGTCGGGGAAGGGCAGAGAGGAAGGGAGACAGAATCTGAAGCAGGCTCCAGGGTTCTGAGCTGTCAGCATAGAGCCCAATGCAGGGCTCAAGCCCACAAACCATGAGATCATGAACTGAGGTGAAGTTGGATGCTTAACCGACTGAGCCACCCGGGCACCCCTCTCCATCTTTTTTTTTTTTAATGTTTTATTTATTTTTAGGGGAGAGAGAGAGAGAGACAGCGTGAGCAGGGGAGGGTCAGAGAGAGAGGGAATCACAGATTGAAACAGGCTCCAGGCTCTGAACTGGCAGTCAGCACAGAGCCTGACGCGGGGCTCGAACCCACGAACCGTGAGATCATGACCCAAGTGAAAGTCGGACGCTTAACCGACTAAGCCACCCAGGCGCCCCCCTCTCCATCTCTTTTTAAAGGATAGGGCGGGTCTGATAACTTGGAAATTTCCTTTTGCCCAATAATCCCATTTCATGGAAAGGAAACTAAGGGAGTCATTCAAATAGAGGGGAAAACATTTCCTGGAATGGAAATGTACACTGAAGTATCATTTAAAATAGTGAAAAAAAGATGGAATCCAGCTAAAAGGGAAGGAAATATTTTACAACTATTAAAGACGGTGGCTACCCAGTAAGTGAGCAGATGGTACTGACATGGAAGTAGGCACACAATGCATGTGAAGTAAAAACAGCAAAGCACAAAACAGCAAAGCACAAAACAGTGAGTATGAGCCATATTAGTATTAAAAAGTACATAAATACTTCTACACACACACACACACACACACACAAGTACACATAAAAGGAAGTAAAAGATTTATGCCAAATAACTAAGGAAAATTAATTTTAAGACTCAGAAGGGGATGGCTAGGGAGCTTTCATTTTCTACATTACATAAATCTCATGTTTTGAAGATTCCACAGCCGATGCTATTTTTTTCATGGAGAAACTCAAGATTTTTTTAACCCAGAAAATTAAAGATGATTGGAAAAAATATTTTAAATGCCCTCCCAAAATACACACACTGGGATTAGAGACTAATTAAAAACCGTACCCAAGGAACACCTGGAAGATGCTGCAATCCGACTTCAGTTCAGGTCGTGATCTCACGGTTCATGAGTTTGAGCCCCGTGTCAGGCTCTGTGCTGACAGCTCAGAGTCTGGAGGCTGCTTCAGATTCTGTGTCCCCTCTCTCTCTGCCTCTCCTCCCCAGCTTGCACTCCGTCTGTCCCTCTCTCTCTCAAAAATAAACATACATTAAGGAAAACTATACAACAAGAACAATAGCAAAACACTTGTTTTTCCTTCACCAAGTTTTTGGAATCAAGAAGCCAGGGCAGCCAGGTACAAAAGGGACTGGGCAGAACACATGTGTATTCAGCCCTCACAGGGCAGACGCAGCAGGCAGCTGAGGGTAGGAGCCGCAGAACCTGCTGCTCCCACGGTAACGCAGGTCCAGGCCCTGGGGAAGGGGCGGAGGGCGGCACTGGGACCGGAAGCACGTTTCCCAGCACTGTCCAGCATGCGCCCGACACAGGCTCTGAGGCTGGAGGAGCGATGCTAGGAATTCACATCACAGTACCCGAGATCGCCCAGGGACAAGGAGAAATCCTGGAACGGCACAGGGCACTCAAACACACAGGAGACCTTGTGGCCAGAGAGGTGAGAGCAAAGCCAAGTGAGCTGAGGAAGGCTGCATTAAGGCAATCTGTTCTCAAGAAATAAGCCCCAAAGGCATACCTCAAGGACACTTCGCATATACTGAAAAATTAGAACGTAATCTTCATCGAAAGGGAATCGGTTAAATAAAAGCATCTGAAAGTTACTAAAACATAAAACAAGTAAGGTAGATCTGTAGCCATTATTATAAAAAGAGGCTTCCAGACACACTGAGCGGTCAAAGCCATTCAGAGACTACATAGGCTGAGTCAGGCACGTGCATCCATACAGAAGCTCACAGGAAAATGGGCAGCAGCTACCGGCAGTGACCGCAGGAGGTGGCATGGGAAGCACAAGGGCCTTCTGCTTTTTATTTTACGATACTGCTCAATTTTTTTTTAAATGAGCACTATGACTTTTGTAATTTTATCATATTTTGATCCAAAGACACAAGGTTTTTGCATTTTAACATCCCTGATATTAGCATTCATTACATTCCTTTCTGGTATTTTCAAAAAGGATTTGGAAAAATAAATAAATAAAAAAAGATTTAACCGTCTCTCAATGTTTCTTGCAGTCAAGATGATCTCTGACTTGAGGAAACAGCACAATGTTAAACATAAATATTTTGGTGGGGGGGAGCTCAATCAGAAGAACTTGGGCCCCCAAACATAAATTCTTTACTTAAAGAAGTGTGTGACCAAGAATATTAAATGGTGACAAAAGGTCTGGTCAGATCATGGCTAACCAGATTGCCTTACTGTGTCCACATCTTCTAGAGAAGCAGAGGGAAGTAGGGAGGGGTAAGAAGCCATGTTTGAGGTTTGCTTTAGAATACTTCAGCAAGAAAAGGGGACAAAAGAAGGGAATGTGGAAAAATCTTGAGAACGTTCAATTTGGGGAGTGGGTACAAATGGGAGGTCACTGAATTATTCTACTTTTATGTATAATTTGAAAATGTTCACAACAAAAAGGCAGAGAATTGAACAAGACGATGAGCCCCACAGGGACAGGCGGCCGGCACTATGCATATACTCGTGGACTGTGTGAGCAAGAACGATCGAGCAAGGAGACGGCCCTGGGTGCCCTGGCTGGGAGCTCTGACTGGCGGAGAGTATCATTAAAAAGAGGGAAGGGAGGGGGCGCCTGGGTGGCTTAGTCGGTTAAGCGTCCGACTTTCGCTTAGGTCATGATCTCGCGGTTCGTGGGTTCGAGCCCCGCGTCGGGCTCTGTGCTGACTGCCCGCTCAGAGCCTGGAGCCTGTTTCAGTCTGTGACTCCCTCTCTCTCTGACCCTCCCCTGCTCACACTGTCTCTCTCTCTCTCTCCTAGAAATAAATAAAACATTAAAAAAAAAAAAAAAGAGGGAAGGGAGGCAATTCCACAAAGGAAAGGTCAAGTCCTATGGACTGTGCGATGCCCTGTCCTTCCCCTGCCTCTCACAGATGGGCCCGCACTGAGTAACCAGACTCCCTTCTGCTAAGACCCCACCCAGCGTTCAAGGGCCCCAGCAGGCAGTACATACCCAGGATATGGGGCAGAGGGACTTGTACACACGCCGGTACCATTCGCACACGGAGACATCCCCCCCTTTAGCAGTCATCGCCTTCTCGCAGCGGTGGAAGTCTGTGAAGAAAGGGGCTCAGGGTCAATCCAGACCAAGGACTGGAACACATTTTTGAAAAATGTTTATTTTTGAGAGTGAGAGAGAGAAAGGGAGAGAATCCCAAGCAGGCTCTGTGAGGTCAGTGAAGAGCCCAACTCAGGGCCTGAACTCACCAACTGTGCAATCATGACCTGAGCCCAAATCAAGAGTCCGACACTTAACCACCCAGGTGCCTCCAGAACACATTTGTGATCAAAACTCACAGAAATATGTTTTACTTCACAGCAGTTATATACACACATACACACACAAAACAAGTGTCAGAAAGAACTTATGTTCCTACAGATGTACTGAAAAAGGCTAGACAGGCCTCGCTAACTTGATCTTGTGACCCCTAGAGAACTACTGTCTGACTTGAAAATTCTGGGGTTAGGAAGGAGGCAACATGAGGAGCATGTGTGGGGATGAGGGAAGTCTAAAACCAGGGCCAGGGAAAGGTAAGATGATCTTGATGCTAAGATGCTAGCATCTTATAGAGGAAGACAGGAAGGGGATAATCTACTTTTTAAAAGTAGGCAATTATGGGGCGCCTGGATGGCTCATTTGTTCAACTGTAGGTTTCGGCTCAAATCCTAATTTTATAGTTTGTGAGTTTGAGCCTCCCCACTCTCCCACCAGGATATGTGTTGAACAGTGGGGAGCCTGCTTGGGATCCTCTCCATCGGCCCCTCCCCTGTTGGGGCTCTCTCTCTCTCAAAATAAACTAAAAAAAAAACAAAAAACAAAAAAAACCCCCACTTTTAAAAGGTAGGCAATTAAGGGGCACCTGGCTGGCTCTGCTGGTAGAGCAGGTAACTCTTGATCTTGAAGCTGTGAGTTTGAGCCCCACACTGAGTGCAGAGATTACTTAAAAATAAAATCTTTAAAATAAATAAATAAATAAAATAAAAGTAGGCAATTAATTACTAAAAACAAGAAACAAAAAACAAACAAACAAAAAACAACTCCATATATTCTACTTCTGGGCACATTCCCAACAAAGAAAAGCATTCATATGCACAACAAATTACACAGAAAGTTTATAACATCATCATTCATAAAAGCCCCCAATTGGAAACCACGCAAGGGTCCAGGAATAAATTATGGAAAATTATACATGATGAAAACGACGAAACTATACATCACAGCATGGATGAATCTTCAAAACTGCTGAATAAAGAAATTCAAAAACCGAGAATATGTATGATGTTTATAAAGTTCATCAAGAGGCAAACCTAAAAGCAGCGATAAAACCAAAATGTGATTCCCTTAAGTTGGGAAGGTTCCATCCCTAGTGGGGAGAGTAGGATGTTGTGCTCAAGACCGCGCATGCAGTAGGCTCAAGACTGTGCATGCAGTAGGCAGGGAAGCTCAGGACGCTGGCCAGTACCTAATTTTCTATCCAGGTTATAGTTACACAGGGGATGCACTGTAGTATCATTCGTTTAGGTGTTTAGGTGTGCGTTATGCTTTACGTATTTCCTGTATGTATGTTACATCTGTCACATACACACACAAATAAGTCTCCCCCCCCCCCCCAAAATCATTATAGGAACCAAAGATTGTGACCCTGTCCTAGATCCTGGGACTCGAACACAGCTGTGATGAGGGGCCTGGGTCTTCAAGGCGGGATGTCCAGAACAAAAAAGAAGAGGCCCTGGGATGTACAGATTCAATAGGAGACAACAGATAAGCAACATGCGGTGTGGGACCAGGAAAAGGTCTGCACCCCCTCCCACGCCCATGCCCTGCTTACCCAGGTAATTCTGCCAGCAGTTTCTGGTCTGGTTCTGGTTGGGGAAGCGGCTGTCAAAAGGAGCAGTCTTGTAGTTCTTGATTTTGGTCTTGATGTCTTCTGCCATTGTGCAGAGTCCTGGGGGCACAGACAATGGAGGTTGGCCAAAGTTCTAGGAGGCCTGGGCAGGGGGAGGTCAGCCCACCCAGACACAGAATAATGGGGTAGCTTAGGTGTGAATAAGCCACCACCTTCTACCTCTCAGCATATACAAACAGAGGTAAAGGGTGGGACAAATCCACAAATCTAAGTATGGAAGTCACAGCAGGGCTTGTGGGGGGTGGGGGTGGGGAGTGAAGACTCCTTAGCATAATCAGGCTTTATTCGTTCCAGAATAACAGCGACTAACCTTCACTGAGTACTCAGTATAAGCCAAGCATAGTTCTACACATTTAACTCCTACAGCCACTCTAAAAGCTAGGAAGTATTACTATCACAGTTTTACAGACAAGGAGCAGGGTGTCTAAGTGACTTCCCAAGGTCATACAAGTGGAGGAGCCTCACTCAATCACGGGCAGAACCTACACTGCAGAGGTTTTCAATCTCTTTGGCGCTATGAACTCCTCAGGGGTCTAATGAACCCTTTCTCAGAATATTTTTTAATGCACTAAGAAATTGCATACGACCATAAAGAAAACCAGCTGTATGCAGCTGAGGATTTGTTAACTACCACAATTTTGAAGCAATTATGAGTGAAAATGCATTCTGTGACACGTGCAACCATAATGTGATATAAGATGAGCTGTGATTTTGATTGCTGACTAAGGGACAGATGATGCTAATATTACCAAGGTTGATCCCTCCATTCCTAAGAGAGGGAAATGCTACACTTAAATTAGAGATTAAGAAAAATAAAGGGGTGCCTGGATGGCTCAGTCTGTTAAGCCTCCAGCTCTTGATTCCGGCTCAGGTTATATCTCATAGTTGGCGAGTTGGAGCCTTGCATCTGGCTGTGTTGACAAGCGAGGAGCCTGCTTGGGATTCTCGGTCTCCCTCTCTCTCTGCCCCTCCCCGTTCTCTCTCTCTCAAAAATAAGTAAACTTTTAAAAAGAAAGACGAATTAAAAAAGACATTAGGAAAAATACACACGTAATTCTCCCCCACTCAAGTACTAGGACACCTTGCATTCTATGGACTTTGCAGACCCAGGGTAAAAACCTCTGCTATAAGCAATCTCTCTTACGAGGTGACAGTTTTCTCCAGGGAATGTGAAACTGCCTCTATTCCAGAGAATTCGAAGAGTGATGGGGTTACAAAGAAGTCAGCAGGCCAGTGTTAAATTCAAGGGACCCAAGGTAGTGGTGGGGATCTGGGGCATGTCAGTAGAGTCTTCGGGGTGAAAGCGCAGAAGGGCGTGGGGAGGGGACGTAGAATACCAGCGTGGGGACATAGCGTTCAGAAGTGTTTTGGGAGGAGGCCTGGGAGGCAGAGTGGTTCAGGGATGACTCTAAGGCCCCTTCAACGTCCAAGCGGCAGGAGAGCCCAGAAACCAGGGAGCCACGCCTGCGGCCTGGTGGCTGAAGGCACTACAGTCCAAACTACGGAATCCAAACCGTGGTCGCTGGCTTAATATCGCTGATCCTGTCAAAAGGGGATAATTACAGGCCCCTCCTCATAGGACTGGAGGGAAGATTAAGTGAATTAATAAAGTTGTGTGAAATGTTACCTGGCATTAAGGAAGACCTAATCGTTAGCTAGCACTACTAACAGAACAGGACCCTAGGGACCAGGGAGGCCAGGAGCCACCGGCCGGAAACTCACTTCGTCCTCGGGGAAACTAGGGTCCGGTTCCTCAGTTCCCCAGCATAGGGTCCCACCTTCCCAAGCCCCGGACACTCACCGAAAGACACCCCCGAAGCACCTCGCAGTTCAATGTGACCCTCAGCAAAGACGCCAGAGTCGGAGCGGAAGCGGAATTGAGACCGGCCGGAAGCGGAGCGAGTCAACGTCTGTGAGAGTCTTCCGCGAGGCTAGAACGCCCGCGGGGAGGCCGTCTCCGTAGACATTAGGGCCACGCCCATCCGGGGAGAACTCCGAAATCCTATTGGGCTGAATGCCTGTTGATCATCACTCCCGGCCCAATCGTGAGCTTGCGTGGGCATTTCAAGGTTCCGCTTGAGACCCCTGGTTATAGGTTCTCATCTTGTTTTTATCTAGGTAAAGAAGTTTTGAGTCCTGCGACTATCGTAGAGTGGACCGGGGCAAATATCCCCGCGGATATTCATGCAAGTATTGCTTATTTAACGCTTACCCCGCGCCAGGTACTTCGGTAAGGGTTGGGGATGCATCACTGAACAAAACATGAGTAGTCCCTACCCTCTTCATGATTATTACGGGATCAATTGTTAGGGGTTTGAAATCGAACCAGTCTTTCTCCCAGGGTCATTTGTAATACTGTGAGGAATATCCAGACTCCACCTCCCTGTACATTACCGTCTTTCCCTAAACCTCGGAAGGCACAAATTAACAGAGATTTGGGTGCTTGAAGACTCAAACCAAAGTCCTGCATCACAAAGAGGAGGGGTTAAGAATAAAAGCTTGAGTCTGGCAGAAATCAGTTCATCTCAGAAAGTGACACATCTGTTCTTCTAGTCACAGAGGTATCCCTGACTCTTCTTCTCACACCGCACAGCTAGCTGATCAAGAAATCCTGTTGGCTCTGCCTGAAGCAATCTATCCAGAATCTTCTCCGACATCTGGTTCGAGCCACAGGCACAGCCAGCCTAGGCTATAGAAGTAGCCCACTCCCGGCCTCCTGGTTTCCCTGCTGCCCTCCACAGTCATCCACTCAGCCAGAGAGATCCTGTTAACTCCCCAGTCATCACTTCCCTTTGGCTTAGAACCCTCTCCCTGGGTCTTGTCTGACTCTGTCAAAAGCGAAAGTCCTTACAAATGACCTATACAGTTTGGTCCCTCTTATACCCTCATTTTCTATCCTTCTCTTTACTCCCACTGCTCCATCCACACTGGCCTCTTCCTGCTTAAACATGCAAGCTGATTTCCCTCTAAGGGCCTTTTGCATTTGCTGTCCCCTTGGCCTGGAATGCTCTTAGTGAAGCTGGCTCTGTCCCTCACTTCCTTCAGGTCTTTGCTCCAATGTCACCTTGTTGGTGAGCCCTTCTCAGACCAGGTATTTAAAATTGGCATCTTGTCAGCCCATAGGAGAACCACTCTTTAGGGGCTCAGTGGTTCCCAGAATGGGGTACACACACTCTCCTTGGGATCTAGATCCAAGTCCAACCACCCTCAACTTGGAGTGGGGAGACAGTAGGTGGTTTGGGGGATCTAGCACTAAGTCTAATTCCTTAAAGGTCCCAAGCACGGGGAGAACACACATAAGCTCTTTTTTGGAGTCTTGAGTCCTCTCTTAAGAAGGGATACAGTAGGTAAACTCAAAAGTTAGTGATTGGGTCGGATTTCTTTACAAGTCCCAGCACAGGCAGGCACACAGTAGGCCCTGAAGGGACTGAGTTGATTCCTTGGAATATCCGGTCACACAGTGAGCACACAAGTAGGTCCCCTAAGGGTCTGGGTGTGTTTTAGTCATGGCGTGTCTTAGGATCACATAGGCTGGGGCTGGGGGTAGGATGTGAGTGTGGTGGTGCACGCCTAAGGGTCCCTAGTGGGTTTAGTCAGTATCAGTGGGAAGGATGCAGGCAGCACACACGACTAATTTGACGGGATATCTTTATTGGGTCGCACCTCCCTGTCCATCCCCCGCGCAGTCGGTATGGGCCAGGCCGGGTACGCGGCCCCCGAAACGGTAAGTGTACTTGCGCCCACCGCTCTTGCGCACGATGTCGCGGCGGTAGTAGTAGCGTAGGCCTCGGCTCAGCTTCTCATAGTTCATGCCGGGCTTCCTCTTGCGCTCACCCCAGAGCCGTGCCACCTAGGACGGAGGCTGGGCTTAGTCTGAGAGGTCAGCAGGGAGCGGGGCTAGGCAACCGACACGCGGGGGCGGGGCACGCGGTTTCGGGTAAGTTCTGGGCAAGACTTAGTCCCTTTAACTCCCGCTGGGGTAAAGATGAGTACGAGATAGGGGCGGGGCCAAGTGCTAGGGAAACTGCCTCGGCTAAATTGAACTGAAGGAGATTGGGGCGGGACTTGGCGGGTCTGGGAAGCTGCCCCACCTCTCTGGGGTCACACAGCTGGAACTCGCGGCTGTTGCCCGTCCAGCGGATGCAGTTGCTACGCTCCCCGTCTCGTAGCAGCTCCAGGAGGAACTGCCACAGCTGAATGGGACCTGCGGAGTACGGGCAGGTGAACACACAGGCTTCCTAGCCCCAGACCAAGTCGCTTCGATGGCCCAGATGTCCGGGGCTCCTTCACCTCGAAGGTCCACGCGTCCGGTTTTCCCAACTTGGGGCCCAGAAGTCCATCCCCTCCTCCTTCGGGCCCAACGAGTCCGGATCCCTTCATATAAGGATCCCCCAAATCGGCCTCAGGGACCCAGGCAGCCGGGGGCCCCATCTGAAACTTAGGAGTGTGACTCTCACATCTTCGGAGACTCAGACATCCAGACCCTCACCTCTTTCCTCTCAACTAATCTAGGAGCCTAGGTTCTGGTCTCTTGCTCCCTAGAAGACTACGAGTGTCTTTGTCCTCCCCTCCCTCAGGACCCAACTGCCACCACCTAGCTCCGTCTCTTAGGTAACAGCCGCGCCCCCTCACTTCCAGTTTCCTGGGTCCAGCCCTTACGCGCCTAGGCCCCGCCTCATTAGATTCTGGTCTTGCGGACCCCTCACCTCGATGGTTACTTTTGGGGTAACAAGCCAAGGTTGTGCGGTTCGACTGCTGGCTTGGCTCGGAGGACGTGGTGAGATCTGAAGGCTGGTATCCCTTTGAAGAGGTGGTGCAGTCCGTATGCAGCCCCGAGACCCAGGGGGTGGTATAGTCTGAGCCCGCAGGTCCACCCCACGAAATGGTAGAGTCCGCGAGAGGCTCCCCGCAGAGGCCCTTGCCCCAGTAGGTGGCGGTGTCGAGGCCAACAGAACTGTCCCAGTTGGTGGAGCTGGCGGCAGCCTGGGCACAGGACCACGAGTTGGTCCCTCCCGCGGAGGTGGCACAGTTCTGAGCCGCTGCCCCTGCACAACCAGCGAAGGGGGCGGGGCCCAGGCCGGGAGGGGCGGGGCTCAGGGCCTGGGAGAAGCCGTTCCAGTGGTCCGAGCCGTTGCACGCCAAGTCTGCCCAGTCTCCCGACCACGGAAGAGCCTGACGGGCGGGCTCTGTGAGGAGTAACAGACCTCAAGTGAGGGTAGCCCTGGTGTCCCGGTCCCCGGCCCGAGGGTTCTTAGGGTCTAAGCTCCTGGGCTCCCGGATCTAGGCCATGCCACCTCGAGGACTCAGGCGTTCCCCGTCCTCGCCCCGTTCCCCTCAAAGATCGAGTAGTTTAAACCGCTAGCTACGGTGGAGGACCCCAGTCCCTTTCTTCCTTCGCCTCTGCAAATACACTCACCAGCCCCCCATGGAGCGTCTAGGTGCGGTAACGCGGAGCCCCAGTCCAGCGGCGAGAGTCCTGCGAGGGATAAGAACGAGCAGAGTTTAGGGAAGGGTACGAGCAGTGACTAGTGACGCCCCCTCCACCACTCACCCAGCAGTCTTTATTTTTCAGGGAATGAGTTATTACCTCCAGCCCCTACTCACGCAGACCTAGAACTCAGGACCCTGGCCTCGACCTCTTTGAACCTCAGAACTTCAAGCCCGCAGCCCTCCTCCCATTCTGCCTCCGGACACGCCCCTCTTCCTCCCTCAGTCCCAGGAGCCCAGCCTCTCACCTTCCTCGGCTCCCAGGGGTCCCAGCCCACAACCACCTTTCCAGCGTGTCTCCGCGGTCAGCGTGTCCCCTGGGAGGGCCAGCTCAGGGAAATAGAAGCCGAGTTCAGCGCCTTCTGCAGGCAATGAGGAGGTTAGGGCTGGGTGGGGGTCAGCAGAGGCCCCCACCTGTGCACCCTCCCCATGCAGTGACTCAGGGCAGCCGCCTACCCAGCCCTGACAGCCGGTTCCCTGGGGGCACTTCCTGTGGTGAAGCTTCATCCCAGTTCCACAAGTCCATGGATGCTCCTTGTGAATGTTCTGGGCAGGGGAAAAAGGGGGAAGGGGTGAGCTGGTGACACTTAAGGGTCCTGGAGTCCAGCCATAGACCTTGCTTCCCTCAGACCCAGGAGTCCAGGACTTTTATCCCTCCTTCCCCACGACCCTAGAATCTTGGCCTCCAGTGTCCTTTTTCTCGAAGACTAGGAGTAGGGGCCCTCAGCCCTCTCCCTCCTTCAGACCCAAGAGTCCAGGCCCCCAGACTTCCAGTCCCCAGTTCATGGCTCACCTCTGGCGGGTTTCTCTGTCCCCAGCCAGGGGTCTCAGCCCCATTTCATACCA
Organism: Crocuta crocuta; assembly: GCF_008692635.1. Lineage (NCBI taxonomy): Eukaryota > Metazoa > Chordata > Mammalia > Carnivora > Hyaenidae > Crocuta > Crocuta crocuta. Next base: position 4,212,458 of record NW_027531899.1, read on the forward strand.
TGCAACCCCCTCCCCTGGGGGCCTGGGCAGGGGGGAATTTTCCGAGACGTCAGAGCTGGGGGTCGCAGCTGGGTCGAGTTGCAGGGACAGAGGCGGGGCCAAGCATCAAGCATCCCCCCCCACGCCCCAGGGATGGCCTTCCACCACCTGACAGCTACGGGTATCCTGTTGCGGGGGTGGCTTGGACTTGGACAGGAGCTTGGGGAAGAGTGGTCTGTGCGANTGGTGGCCAGGTTCTCTGTCTTGGGTCTTGATCCTGCGACATGGGGAATAGGGGGAGGGTCTGGGGTCAGCTAGGCTGTGCCAGGCTTATCTGGAACAGGAAGGGGGATTTCCGGCCAGATCCCAGGTCAGCCTACGTCACAATCTGCAGGGGCTCTTTGGGGAGGTGGGAGTGGGGTGAGGTGGGGGTGGGGAGTGGGTGGGGAGGAAGGATATGGTTGGGGGAAGCTGACCCAGAGGGCTTTGAGGACATTCTGGGGCTGCTCTTGAGGAGTGTCAATCATGGTACCAGGATCAACAATATAAACAATAATGACAGTACTTCTAATAGCTAACATTTATTGAGGGCTCATTGTGTGCCATCGACTGTGTCACGGGGTTTTCGTTTAATCTTTTCATGACGTAGGTACTAGTCTTCATTTTATGAAAGGGAAAATGAAAGACTTCCTTCCACTTGTTTCATGGTCAGAATCCATGCCCTTCCATGCTATAATAGTTTGAGACAAATGGGGAAAATTTGAGTATGAACTGAATATGAGATATAGAATTATTCATTTTCTTAGATGTGATCATGGTATTATGACATGAGAGATGTCTCTATAAGGAAACAGACATATATTTAGGGGCAAAGTGTTATGATGTCTGTAACTTATTTCATATGATTCGGACCCTCCCCTCCCCATACGTATAACATATACATATACACATGCAATAGTTGGGACTTACTTATACTAAAACATTATTTGTTGTTTATCTGAACTTCACATTTAACTAGGTGTCCTGTATTTTTATTTCCTAAACCTGGTAGCCCTAAACCCAGGTGGCTTGGCCTCAGAGCCTGTGGTTGTACCAATTATGCTGTATTAATAAGTATTTGCCATTAAGAATAACCTCTTTAGGGGCACTTGGGTGGCTTAGTCGGTTAAGCGTCCGGCTTTCGCTAGGTCATGATCTCGCGGTTCGTGGGTTCGAGCCCCGCGTCGGGCTCTGTGCTGACTGCCCGCTCAGAGCCTGGAGCCTGTTTCAGTCTGTGACTCCCTCTCTCTCTGACCCTCCCCTGCTCATGCTGTCTCTCTCTCTCCTAGAAATAAATAAAACATTAAAATAAATAAATAAATAAATAAATGTGTTAAAAAAAAAAAGAATAACCTCTTTAATACAGGCATTTTCCACTATTCACTGTGCTTGACCACTAACCATTTCCCATTCTGAGGCGGGGAGGATGGGTGTGTGAGCACTGCTCTTCTGCTGGTGCTCTAGGAGGGAAACTGGGCTTTACAAGGGAGAGCCACTTCCCAGGGCACATGATGGGAGGGTGGATGGTGTCGGGACTGGCCTCAGCACTGGGTGAGCAAAGAGCTCCCATGTCACTGCTCCACCATCTACCCAAGGGCTTGCAGGGTACCCTAACCTGCTGTCCCCCACCAGGCGCCTGGCCACCTCTCCCTGAAGCTCGTCTCTCTCCTGTTAGCCTCCATGACTCTCTACCCTAGGTTGGTGTCCCTGGCTCTGGGTCTCTGTTGCACCAGGCCTGATCCAGTGAGGCCTTGTCACCCAGTCTCTTCTGCTGAGTCTCAGTCCCTCCCCATCTCTCTCCTTACTTCCTTATCTCTCAGTCTCTCTCTCTCTCTCTCTCTGGGTTTTCTCCCCATCTCCCCTCCCATTGTACTGCCTTGAGCTGCAGTTCTCGCCTCTCCACCTGTCACCCTCCCCATCGCTCCCATCTCTGCTTGCTACATCCTCTCCATCTGTCCGTTTGTCTCCCAACCCCAGCGAGTGTTCTCTCCCTTTCCTCAGGAGGACTTCAACGCACACATTTAAAAGCTTCATTTTTGGTATCATTCCCTCTTCCCATCTCCTCTCTTGTTGCCCTGACTGAAGTGAGCAGAAAGGGCTCAGGAGCAGGGAGGGCTAGTGATGTGGGGGTAGGGTTTGAGGGTCCTGGGGCTGGGTTGTCTAGGCCAGGTGGCAGGGGGCCGAAGGGCACTTCCTGGGAGGGAGGGAGGCCCTCCCCCTTCTAACCAGACTGGAAAATGTGACGTCAGAGAGGGAGCAGTAAGGGAGGAAGGCGGGAACCGAGGAAATTTGACACCTCTCCTGGGTAATCAGCTTCCCGCAGAGGCCTCGGCATGGTTTCCTTCCTCCTCCCTGTGTCCCCTCTCAACCCAGGGTCCTGCTGGCTATGCCCCTGGGAGACCCTCATCCCCTCCGCGTGCTTGAATCGTGTAGGATCCCTCCTCTGCCTGGTCCCTGCCCCAGCCTCTTTCAGACCTCCAGTCCACAGCACGGCAGTGTCAGGGCTGTTTCTAAAGTGCAAATCTGACGCCAGGCCCCTGCGTGAACTTGGTTTAAGCTTCTTAGGGCTTGCTGCTGCCTTTAAGGCAAAGTCTAAGCTCTCAGTCTAATGTTCAAGATTCTGCTTGCACACTTCTTCAGACAGGCAGAGTCAAGCTTGGGGCTGGGAAAAGAGAGACCCACAGTTGCAGAGAAAGAATAGAAACTCAGAGAGATACAGACACTTAGAGACAAGAAACAGAGGGGCACTCACAGAGACATTCAGGGAAAAAGACAAAGAGAAACACTCGAGGATGCCCACACGGATGGACATCAAGGGAAGGTGGCTGGGGTTTGGCAGAGTGAAGAAACTGGAAAACAGTCTGAGATCCAAACGATGAGAACTGCAGACACTGGGAGAGAATGACACGAAGAGCATGAGACAGAGTCAGAAGTGGGGAGTTCCTTCAGGAAGCCCTCCCTGATTGCCAGGTCAGCACCCTGGGCTCCTCCATCCTGACCTCGACCACTCTGGGCTCTCGCTGTGTGGCAACAGGCCTATCTTCTTCCACTGGACCATGTGCTCTGAGGGGACAGGGTCTGGGACTGCTTCAGTCACCACTTCAGCACTGGCTAGGCCTTCGGTGAGGCTGCTGAATGGATGAAAGCCTGGAAGGCTGTGAGCTCCAGAAAGGCAGGGCCCAGAAGACCTCCTACCTTGGTGCTGAGAACACAGGCTGGAGTCAGAAGACAATTGGTCTGAGTCTCAGCTCGGCTTTGGCCTTGCTATAAGCCTCTGCCTCCTCCTCTGTGGAATGGGCTGCACTCAGCACACAGGAGGTTTCAGGAAGATGTAATGGGCACTGAAAATGTCCATTTGCATGTCTGTCTAGGTAAACCTGTGAAGCTCCCCACTATTCCCACGTCTGGGGATATCAAGCCCTGTTCCCCAAAGAGTGCTTCCAAGCCCAGCCAGGGATGGAAATAACGTAAATTTATTGAAACTGGTTTTGGGGAGGGTGGATGGGTGGGTTGAGGATCTTCCAAAGAGAATTGGGGGAAGAGCCAGCGCCCGGCCAGGTGGGAGCGGGTGCCTGGCCACAGACCCTATCTGAGGCCCAGTTTCTTCTTCTCCTTCTGCTTCTTGCGCACCACATCCAGGTTCCGGTCCTTCCACATACTCTTGCGCAGCTTGATGGGGCGCGAGCCCACATACTTCCCTGTGGGAATGGAGGGTTCAAGGTCAGGCTTAGGCCAGATGTTGGTCACACCCACTGTCCCTAAGAGAGGTCTCACCTACCATTCATCTCACGCATGGCGCGCACATAGTCACTGGGGTCCTTAAAGCTGACGAAGCCATAGCCCTTGGTCTTGCCTGTGCGCTTGTCTCGGATCACCTTAGCCTTAAGGAAGGACGGGAAGCGGCTGAAGGCGCGTGCCAAGATGTCATCATTCACTTCATTGCCCAAATCCCCACAGAAGATCCGGAAATCATCTGGGGTTGGGAGAGAGGACGTCAGAAGATGCAGATGCCTGGCCCGGTATCTGCTTTATTTAAAGAGCCCCACCTTCTCTGAAGGCATCCCCCAAACCCTCCTGCCTTTGTATCCCCAACGGTTTCTGACTGGGGCTCTCTCAGTAATAACAGCCAACGCCTGTATGGTATTTACCCTGTGCTAGATTCAGCTAAGCACTCATGAGGTTTTAACACATCTGGCACTCCCAACAACCCTTTTACACAGAGGCACGGAGACGTCATGCTACCTGCCCAATGTTACACAACTAGGAAGTGGCAGAGCTGGGACAAGAACTCTGGCACCTGACTCCAGAGTCCTCACCTTTACCGGCCTGCACTGCTCTTCCCCACCCTAGGGCCATGTTCTCCATTCCCATGAGTTAAGGCTCCAACTCTGTCCTAGCCAGGCCTCTCCTCTGAGCCCCCAGCATCCCTTGGTCCCCATGGATATCCCCTGGGCCCCTGACACCCATTTGTTTTACAGAAAGCCCATTCCAATTCCCTCTTGAGTCTCAAATGTGAACACACTGTTGGATCCTTCTCCAAGGCTGACCTCGGCTGCCATTCCCGAGCACATCCTCTGGGCTGGGCCTGAGCCAGACTGACGCCCAAAGAATCCCTTCCCCCACAAGGCACATACTATTATTATCCCCTTGTTGGAGTGAGGAAAGGATAGAAAGGCTAAGTGACTTGCTCAAGGTCACAGAACTAGGGTCTACAGCCTGCACCGCCCATACCTAGGCGGACATGGCCATGTCCTGGCCTGGGGCAGGTAGACAGTCCCAAAAGAGGCAGAAGTCAATGACTCAGATGGGAGGTAGGGCTGTCACCTCAGCTAGCAGTGTGGTTGCCCCACAGCTTCTGAAGTGATTAAGGACACTCTCTGAGAACAAGTTAGGCTACTCTAAGAGGAAATAATGTGACAAACTCAGAGGGAGGGGCCTTCTACAAAACAAATGGGCTGGACACTTCAAAAAACTGTTACATATAAGACAAAGTGGTAAGAGGAAAACCATTCTCCTTAAGAGATAATCTAGAGACCTAAAACTGCATCCACCCTGATTCATGGGGAAAGATGGCTATAACAGAGTTTAGGGACAACTGGGAAAATTTAAATATAAAGGGAGTACGAGATACCATAGAATTACCATTCATTTTAATTACCATTCCAATAGGTATGTTAACAGTACTATGATCTAAAACAGAATGTCACTTTTCCTAGGAGATGAATACTGAGGTATTTAGGAGTGAAATGAGAACCTCATTTATAATTCGCTTCAAATGACTGAGCAAAATCCAAGAAACATAAAATACACATAGAAAGATAAAGTGAATACAGCAAAATGTTAATTGCTGAATCTAGGTGGCACTTATATATGGCTGCTGACGGTTCAGTGTTTAAAATTTTTCATAAGAAGGGGCGCCTGGGTGGCTCAGTCAGTTAAGCATCTATCTGACTCTTGACTTTGGCTCAGGTCATGATCTCACAGTTTGTGAGATTGAGTCCCGTGTTGGACACTGGGGTGAGAGCATAGAGGCTGCTTGGGATTCCCTCTCCCCGCCCCCCCCCCCCGCCCCTCCTCTGCTTGCACATGCTCCCGCATGTTCTCTTTCTCTCTCAATATAATAAACTTAAAAAAAATTTTTTTAGATGTTGGGAGAAAAAAGAATGCTCTTTTATCTGTAGCATTCCAGGCTTCTCATGAATAAAGCAGAGATCAGAAGGTCCTAGGTGCCAATAACCTCTACCAAATTCTGTTCGGTGACTAAGGTGATGGCCTGTCCTCCAGAGCCAATGTCTAGCCATCCACGAAGTAGGCAAATAGCATGTGCCTGTCTTAGAGAGGTGTGGCTGTGGCCCTACCCAGCTTACCCTCCCTGATTCTGCCCCAAGGGGGAGACCTTGGTGTGTCCTTGACTGAGCAATGCCTGGCCCTGCACCTGGGCCCACTTACCTGCATCCCACTCCAGCAGGCTGGGGTCCTCCCAGCTGCTCCCAGCTGCCGTGCGAATGCAGCGTTTTAATTTCTCTGGTTTTCCTTTCTTCTTGTCCTCACCCAAGGGCTCTGGGACCTGCAGAGGAAAGGAATGGGGTGCAAAGGGCTTGGTGTGGGGAGCCTTCTGGACCCGTGTGTCCCCTTCAGGCTCTCCCACCTTCCTTCACCCCTCGCCCTCCTGCTTCCATACTTAAAGAACTGGATATCTCATTTCACTCCTAAAGAACTGGAAGTGAGGTACATGTATCTGCCTCCTTCTCTCCCATGTCCTCCCAGCCCCTCCAATTTCCTGGGTCCCTCCTACCTCCATCGATAGAGGACTACGTGTCTTTCTGGGTGTGGAAGGCATGGGTTCCTGCCTGCTCTCCCAGGCCTTTCTACTTGCCCCCCACCCCTGACTGCTATGCTCCCTGAGAGCTTACCTCAAGAGCCATGAGGCCAGGGGGTGGCTCAGGCCGTGGGGGCCGGGGTCGAGGACGCAGGGACAGGAGCTCAGGAATGCGCAGTGGGGGCAGTAGGCCTCGTACAACCTCCAGGGGGAGGGGCAGGGGCTCAGGCTCAGGCAAAGGCATGGCCAGGGCCAACGGCAGGCTGGGCCCAATGACTGCAGGGCCGGTGGGGGCACCTCCTGCCCCAACAGCCACCGCTGCGCTAGCCTCCTCCAGCCCAGCTGCCGCCGCCACCACTGCCTCTTCCTTCTCTTTGAGGCCCAAGCCCAGGCCTAGGCCCAGCTCTCGGGGTGTTGCTGGCTCTTCCTGTGGGCAAGGGGAGACAATGAAGGGCGCCAATTCACAGGTTCAGACCTAACTCCCATCCTATACAACAAAGCAAGGGCCTGAGGCCAGAAAGCAGATAAGAGACACACAGACAGAGAAAAGGAGTCTCTAGTCAGAGACAGACACAGGGGCAAAGACATCAGGACAGAAAAACAAAGAGGGACGAACAAGGGAAAAATAGAGATAGAGACAGAACAGGATAAAAATAGAGACAGAAACAACCCATGACAAGTGTTTCTCTTTTTACTTTTCTCACAAAAGGAAAGGAAAACAGATTCAGCCACCAAAAAGAATCAGGAAAGATGGAGACTGAGACAGAGGGAGAAAGAGGGAGAAGGCAGATTTAGACACGGCCTATCAGGACAGGATTGAGCATCTCCCCACCCTTCATACCTCTGACCAACAGCTCCCTGTCCATACTTACCAGAGGAGGCCTCAGAGCAGCCATGGAGCCCAGGGGGGGGCCCGGGGCCCGAGCCATCGGCGGCAGCATCATAGGTGGTCCAGGGGGCCCAGGCAGAGGGGGGCCCACAAGGGCCTGGTGAGGGGGCCGCAGGGCCATGGGGCGGGGACCACCTGCTGCAGAAGAAAGAGCAGAATCTGTCAGGGTGTTAGTGGGGAAGTCGGAGGGCTGAGGGGCAAGTTATGTGGCAGGGATGATGACCCTGGCCCCTCACCTGCTCTCTGTAGCACGTGGGGGACGAAGGCCGGACGCAGGATAGGGGCCCTCTGGGGGGCCACAGCTGTGGGAGAGAGAGATGGGGGTGTGTGTCATGGGGGACCGGGGCACTGGAGGTGAGGTGTGTGGGTGTGGGTACTCTCAGCATCCAAGCAATCCTGGAGAAGAGTCTGGGGAACCTTCTGGGAGATGCAAGTCTTTCGATTTGTTCATTCAGCAAGAATTTACCACGGAGCATCTCCCCTGGGTCGTCCCTATTCTGGGCAATAATAAGGACACACCAAAAGCCCAAAGGCTCTCTGGGATCTCCTAGTCCAGAGTAGGAGGGAACAGACCCATCACCAGAGGGTGACAGCCCACAGTCATCAGGGCTGGGATGGGATAAAGCCCAGGCAGGGTGACTGGAACTAGGAGGGGGAGACCTGGGGAATGGTGGGAGCCCAGAGCCCTCTGACCTAGCCAGGGCGACTAGGGGCTTCCTGTGAGCTGAGACCCAAAGGATAATAAAGACCCAATTGTCTTGGTCAGGCAAAAAGTGACTATAAAGACTACTGGCAAGGAGACCATTTATGAACAATTTTTCCCTTTTATCAGTTTAGCATAAATTATAATAGCAGAAGTTGGAATTGGGAGAGCATCATAAGAGAATGGTCAAGAGGACAGTAGGCATCCAAGAACAGGCTTGTTGGCTGGACCATGGCTGTCCTCCTGAGGGCACCAGGGAGCCACAGCAGGACTGGACGCTGGCCAAGGTGACTAGATCAGATGTGCATTTTGATCAAAACCATATCAAAGAGTAAGAGATGTTTCTCAAGTGTCAGATAAAAAAGGATTTAAGTAACACAACAAGTCTCATCCAACAGAGATTGTACCCGAACTTTACGGAACACATATTCTTTTCATACATATAAGGAAGTCGTGCCACAAAAACTGACTCTGTGTATAAAAGTCACCTCAACAAGACTAAGAATGACCCATGGAAAGGATAGATTTCAGTTGATTTTGGTTAACTTGATTCTGATTTGGGCAATAGGCTTTGGAAGATTATAGCCGGGTGGCAGTGAACAGGAGAAGGGAGGTCAATAAGAATACTGCAGGCATATCCTAGCAATGCCTATGGCTCTGGGAGTATGTGAGAATCTCTCTGTAAGGGACGGGTGATGTAGGGTCTTGAATGGCAGGTTAGGAGCTTGGCGCTTGTTTATGGTTTATTTATCCCATCAACAGATATTACGTAATGCTTACAACGTGCCAGACACCAAGACTTTTGTCCTCATGCAGCTTGTATTTTAGGGGAAACAAAGGAGGATAACCATAATGGGTAAGCATAGCTTGTTTTGGGGCACCTGGGTAGCTCAATCTATTAGGTGTCCGACTTCAGCTCAGGTCATGATCTCACGGTTCGTGAGTTTGAGCCCCACCCACACTGGGCTCAATGCTGACAGCTCAGAGCCTGGAGCCTGCTTCAGATTCTCTCCCTCTCTCCCTGCCCCTCCTCTGCTCATGCTCTGTCTCTCTGTCTCTCTCTCAAAAATAAACATTTAAAAAAACTGCATAGGTTGTTATAAGGTATTAAGTGCTATGGAGAAAAACACAATGAGGAATAAGGATTAGGAGTGACAGTACAGAGGTTGGTTTGCAATGGTCAAGTGACGCTTTACTAAGGCCAAACTGACAAAGTACATGATCAGGTTTGTGCTTTAGGAGGATGGTAATGTCAGGGTGGGGATGAAATGAAGCGGGTGAGTTGGTGCAATGATGTAGGCAAGATGCTAGAGTAGTCAAAACAAGAGTGCTTGATTAAATGTGGGGTTTCCGGCCCGAGACCTACCTGCTCGACGCAGGAACATAGCTTCTCGAGCCTCTGGACTATCCAGGTGACTCCGATCACCAGGGCCAAAGCCAACTGTTGGGATGGGAAGAGACAAGGATGGTGGGAGGCGAATCCCAGGCATGCTTTGTCATCACCTTGCCTGATCCCCTGGCTCCCTCTCCTCTACTCCTTACTTACCTGGACCCACGAAAGGAGGGCCACCCACCATGGGAGGGACCACTGTGGCCGCAGCAGCTGCCCGGGCCTCCAGAGTCTGTTGGACCTGTTGGGGAAGAAATTGGAGTGAGGGGCCTGCCAAGCTGCCCTGGATGGCTTACCCTGGGAGGCCAAAGTTTCATTCTTTGCATTCTATGTGGGGCTGGCTATTTGTCAACATCTAGTCTAAGCTACAATGTCACTTTTCAGGGAGGCTTTGGGGATCACACTAGTAAAAACTGTCCTTAGCCCCTCCCAGGAACAACTTACCTTGTTATCTTGTTTCATCTTCCTCAATGCATTTAGCACTATCTGAAACTATGTCCAGCCTGTCCTTCTCGTCTCCCTGGTCCAAGCCATCATTATCTCTTGCTTAGTTTATTATGGTAGCCTCTTCTTCAGTCTCCTTGACCCTGCCCTAGCCCCTTACAGTCTGTTCTCCAAACACAGCCATGATTAATTTCTAAGTTGGATCCTATTACCCCTCTGCTCAAAATCCTTCCACAGCATCCCACCTCAGAGTAAAAACCAAGGTCTTAGGTGGCCCACAAGGCCCTACCAGGTCTGATCTCTGTCACCTCTCTGTCCGCATCTGTCCCCAAACTCCCTGTTGCTCACTCCACTCTAGCCACACTGTTCTCTCCTGCTGTTCCCTGAACACGGCAGGTATGCACCTGTGTCACAGCCCTTGCACTGGCAGTTCTCTTCGCTGGGAATGCTCTTCCACCAGATATCTTCATGGTTCCCCGTATCATGTCATATATATCTTTGCTTAACTGTCACCTCCTCAGAAATGCCTTCCTTGACCATGCTGACAAACGTCTGCCTTTCTTATTCTTTGACCTGTCTCTCCCCAGTACAATGTAAACTCCAAAAAGGTAGTGATTTTTTGTCTCTATATTGTTCTCTGCTATGTGCTTAATGCCTAGAACAGTGCCCGGTGCACAGAAGGCACCCAATAATTATTTATTGACAGAATAAACAAGCTTCACTTATTTGTCTTCTTTCTAGTAGTCTCTCTCTCCATTAGTCATATACAGCTTGCTACTGAGCATGTGAATGTGATTAATCAGACTGAGAAACTATTTAACTTAAATGTAAATTTAAATAGATACAGAACCCTTTCATCATTTTAGACAACTTTCTGGACAAATTGCTTTAGAATATAAGTTCCCAAAGGGCAGAGATATTGTTTGCTTTAGTTGTTACTGTGTTCTCAATGCCTGGCACAAAAAACTTCTGTCACGTTAATCAGTAAGCCAATATATCAATAGTTCTGTGTATACAAACATTATGTTCAAGGCACTGTGCTTAGTTCAGCCATACCTGCTGGTAAGTGTTGGTTGCGATAATTGGGCGGATCACAGGAGCTGCTGGGACCTGCATCGCTTCTACCGTGGGGACCGTGGGCACCGCAGGCACAGCAGTTGGGATGCCGGTTACTGGAGCCCCCAGAACTTCCTGCTCAAACCTAAGGAGGCAAGACCAACAACACAGTTCAGGACCTTCCATTAATTCCGAAACACTGGGTATACCGCAATAGAGCCTTCACCCCTGCCAACCTCTTCTTACTCCCGCCCGCACAATCCCGAGGGTCCTATTTCCCCATGACGGAGCCCCGTCGGACTAACTGCGGCCTGGGGGCTCCAGGGCTCGGTGGCTCTGGCTCTGGGAGGGCTTTTATCGCGCCTTGCCGAGGGCCTTACAGGGCCATCTCCGCCTCCATCTCCTTCAAGCGTTCCTCCCCGCTCTTGCCCGGCATGCCGGCGCCAGGGCCCGGGACCACAGGTCCTCCTGCACCGGGGAGTCCCGGGGCTGGCCCCGCCCCGGCCATCGCTGCTGCCGTCGCTGTCGCCGCTACTACCGCCGCGACTCCGCGGCCTCCGCCAGTTCCGCTGTCTACTCTCTAGTCTGGTCGGGGAGGGCGCCCTCGGATGACGTATAAGCGAAAGCGACGGGCGCTGGTGCGTGACATAATACGCCAATGGGGGTCTCGCCTTTGGAGCAAGGCCAATGAGAATCTGGCCACACCTGGAGGGCCCCCGCCCAAGAGGGATATCGACCAATCAGAGTGCGGGAGAAACAAACCAATGAAGAATCTGGATCTAAATAAGTGAAGGCAAGCGAGGCGGCTACGCCTTCATTGGAGGAACGAGGGCTAATGAGAGCGCTGTAAAGTCGTTGGCCCAGTCCCTAAAGAGGAAACTGGACCTTTGAGAGCTCAGAAAAGTTGGGAGGCCCCGCCTGTGCCACCGAAGCTCGTTCCGGAAGTTTTAAAACACATTGACATCCGCGTCAGCCAAGGGCTGGTCGAGGCTGGAGACTGCCTAATGCCTTTCCCTCTTGGGTAGACAGACACCACTGACTTCCAGAAAGACCAGGAACAGGATGTGGGAAGCTCACAGCGGGCGCTTACCTTCTCCAGAAGGTAACACACACACACGGAAAAATTAATTTCTGGGTGTATCATCTGACACCCAAACTATTCAATTTTCCCTTCAAAAAGTATGTGTAAAATCAGGCTACAAATAAAGTATGCACATTGGATTTGATTGGTTTTTTTTTCTTCTTTTTTTCTGTCAAAACTTGTTGACTGCCTTGGTTTCTTGAAGTTACAACACTAAATCAGCACTAATGAATGCTTTGTTAAGATACTGGCTTTTGTTTGCTTCTGTGCTACAGATGTAATAAGAGAATAGGTCGCCTCCCCTATTTTTACATTATTATTAACTAGAGAGTCCATACTTAAATTTCCATAGTGTTTAATTAATCTCTTCTGTTCGATCATATCATCCAGGATACACTGCATGTAGTTGTCATATCTCCTTAGGCTCCTCTTACTTACAATTTTTCACACTTACCTTGTTTTTCATGAGTTAGTTTTGAGGAGTCCTGGCCGGGTATTTTGTAGCATGTTCCTTGTTTGGGATCTGATGTTTTTCTCATCATTAGACGGGGGTTATGTGTTTTGTGGGGGTGGAGGGAAGGCTGCAGAGGTAAAGTGAAGTTCTCATCATGTCATATCAAGGGTACATACTATCAACATGACTGTTCGCATTAACTTTGATTTCCCAGCTGGGGAAGCGTTTGTCAGGTTTCTCCACTATAAAGTTACTTTTCTTTTCTTTTTTTTTTTTTTTTAAATATTTTTATTTATTTCTAGGAGAGAGAGAGACAGCGTGAGCAGGGGAGGGTCAGAGAGAGAGGGAGTCACAGACTGAAACAGGCTCCAGGCTCTGAGCTGGCAGTCAGCACAGAGCCCGACGCGGGGCTCGAACCCACGAACCGTGAGATCATGACCTAAGCGAAAGTTGGACGCTTAACCGACTAAGCCACCCAGGCGCCCCTAAAGTTACTTTTCTTTTTATTCCCTTTCCATGCTCTTTGGAAGGAAGTGACTGTGCCCAGTCCACACTTAATGGGTGGAGAGTTATATTCCACTTCCTTGAGAATGGAATATTTACATATTCTGCACAGGGGTTTTTCTCCTTTTATTATATCATTTTTATCAGTATAGACTCATATTTTATACTTTGGGTTGTAATTCAATATTACTTTAGTTATTTTGTTGCTCAAATTGTTCCAACTTTTAAAATCTTAAGTCTTGGGGTGCCTGGGTGGCTCAGTCAGTTAAGGCTTGGACTCTTGATTTTGGCTCAGGACATGATTTCATGGTTTGTGAGTTCGAGCCCCACATTGTGCTCTGTGCTGACATTGCATAGCCTGCTTGGGATTCTCTCTCCCTCTCTCTCTGCCCCTCCCACTCTCATTCACATGCTCACTCAAAATAAACTTTAAAATTTTAAGTCTTTTGAAGGGCACCTGGGTGGCTCAGCCGGTTAAGCGTCCAACTTTGACTCAGGTCATGATCTCATGGTTCATGGGTTTGAGCCCCGTGACAGGCTCTGTGCTGACAGCCTGGAGCCTGCTTCCGATTCTGTCTCCATCTCTCTCTGCCCCTCCCCCGCTTGTGCTCTGTCTCTAAAATAAATTAACATTAAAAAAAAAAAATCTTAAGTCTTTTAATCTATAAATTTCCCTCCCTCTGCCTTTTTATTCCTTCCTTCCTTCTACCCTTTCCTTCTTTTCTTTTTCTTGTTTATATGTTTTCATCAATAATTCTCCTTACTGCATCTGGATTTTGAATTATATATAGGCAAGTTTGGCCAGCTTCTAGTTTATAGAGAACTTCACCTTCATGGAGCTCATACTCTGTTTGGAGGACAATAAAGGATAAATAAAGTAGAACAGAAAGTATACTAGAAGACATACTACAGAGAAAGACGAAGCAGGCAGGGGGGACAAGGACCCCTGTGTTCAGTCTTGGCTAGGAGCCAAGATGAAGAGGAGGGGAACACTAAGGTGGCACATTGTAAAGCAAACATATTAAAGATGCCAAGATGTCAAATCTCCCTCATTTGTAAACTCCCTGCAACCCCTGTAAAACTCCCATCTGTGTGTGTATTTTTTCTGGAAACAGGTAAGTTGGGTATAAAGTTCATTTCATTTTGGAAAAAGAATTAGCAAGAGATAGGGAAACCTTGAAAAATTAGAGCAAGACCAGCCATTTCAGATACTAAAACTTATTTCAAAATCTTTATAATCAAAACACTGTGGGGATGGCATATGAGAGTCAGACACTAGGCTTGGAGAGAATCCAAATATGGCCCGTTTAACCATGGAAATTTAACATATGAAGAGGTGGCATCTCAAATCACCTGAAATTTTATTTATATAGGTGGGTAAAGTTTTACTTTATAAATTGAAGAGTAATTCACAGTGAAATGCACAGACATAAAAAGTATAGCTAGACGGGTTCTGACACCTACCCTCATTACCTTCAACGTACAATCCACTTCCAGCTCTAGAAAGTTCCCTTGTCTCCTCCTTGGTTGATCCCTGCTACTCACCTCTCCTTCAGAAGCAACCACTGCTCTGAGAATTTTTTTTTTTTAAATGTTTTATTTATTTCTAGGAGACACAGAGAGAGACAGCGTGAGCAGGGGAGGGTCAGAGAGAGAGGGAGGCACAGACTGAAACAGGCCCCAGGCTCTGAGCTGGCAGTCAGCACAGAGCCCGATGCAGGGCTCGAACCCACGAACCGTGAGATCATGACCTAAGCGAAAGTCGGACGTTTAACCAACTAAGCCACCCAGGCGCCCCTGCTCTGAGAATTTTAAGAAGTGCTATTGGGATACATGTAAATATGACGAAATTGGATCCATTTGGATAATTTCCAAATGACTTTAGAGATTTATATGTAAAAAAAGGAAACTATATAAAAACTAGAAGNTCCCACCCCAGCCCCCCACAAGCCCTCCTTGGGCACCCACGTGCTTCCGTCTCATTACCTTTACAGAGTGTGTGCGACCTTCTATCTAAAGTTGCGCCTCTTACAGCTTGCTTTATTTTTCTCCAGAGCAGCTATCTTCCAACATACTAAACATTTTGCTCACTTAACTTGTCAGGGGTCCATCTCCCTGTCCTAGAACAACAGCTTCCTGAAGTCTGGAACTTTTGTCCCTTTTGTTCGGTGCTAGATCCTCAGTGTTTAGGACAGGTGCTCAATGACATTTTGCTAAGGGTGAAGGTGATGAGGGCAGTTTCAGGGGGACCTAGGGTGGGGTCTAGAGTAGCTTGCTGCCTTGGTTTTGATGGGATGAAGAGACAGGTGTAAGGCAATTGAGGGGAACGGAACAGGCTGTGAGGGGGCCAGCAAGTGGGTAGAGACGGTGGGTTGACACATCTGGATGATGCTCTCTTCCAAAGGCCTTTGGTGGGGTGAACAAACAGGAAGCTCTTGAGTTGTTTGAGCCCCCTTTTCATCTGCACAGTTGCTGCAGGGCGCCTTGGGCCTGGACCCAGCGCAGCCGCCACTGGGGCAGGGACAGGCCCTGGCAGAGCTCCCCGGAGAGGGCGGCTTGGCCTGGCTGCTCCCACCTGGGGGAAGGGGACAGTGTCACAGGGAAGGCCCGGGCCTCCCCCAACGCCCCCCTTCCTCGCCCACACCCCCGAGTCCTGCCTCCCCCCCCCCCC
>NW_027531899.1:4228040-4248833 GCF_008692635.1 Crocuta crocuta
CCTGCCTACCCCGCCCCCCCCATCGTGCCCCGCTCTCACCAGTCCCCAACGACCCCCTGTAGCCTGGGGATCCGCTCTAGCGCCTGTGTCAGCAGGTTCTCCAGCTGCTTCAGGGCCTGTCCCAGATTCTCTTTCTGCTCCTTTTCCCGAGCTGCCTGGGTCTGCAGCAGCTCTGCAGGGGAGAAACCCAGGAGGCAGTGCTGAGTCCTCTGGCTCCTGGGGTTTTGCAGCCAATGGGTCACCAAGTCTCCAGTCGCCCAGTTGTTGACCTCACCTCTCCCACACCTCCCCCCTCCTCTCGGGTCCTCATCTCAGGGGCAAGCCCACCATCCCCCAGGCTTCATCCTGGATACCTTCCTCCCTCCCCAACAGACTACCAATCCTCTTGGCCCATCCCTCAGCTTCCTCCCCCTTCTCCCCTTCCCTACTCACCCCCCAGCCCTCTTTCTAGGCTCCAGGTCTCAGCCTCCCATTCTGGTCCATGCCTCTGGTACATGCCAGCCAGAGTGGTCTTCCTAAGGCGTAAACCTGATCCTTTCACCATCCTGTGTGGAACCCTCCAAGGCTCCCCAGTAGCCCCAAGACAGAGTCTGAGCTCCTCAGGCCAGTACTTGAGGGTTTGCACTATGTGACCTCTGCTACTACCAAT
Organism: Crocuta crocuta; assembly: GCF_008692635.1. Lineage (NCBI taxonomy): Eukaryota > Metazoa > Chordata > Mammalia > Carnivora > Hyaenidae > Crocuta > Crocuta crocuta. The sequence goes on from NW_027531899.1 coordinate 4,228,690, forward strand.
CCTCACCTATCCCTCTGGGCCCATTCTGGGCTTCCTCCTGGAAGCCCTTCCCAGCATCCCCCACCCCAAGGCTTCTCTTCACACTGCTGTAGGCCTTCACTCCAGCAGTTTCCCTGGAGACTATGACTGGATCTAGTTCCTCTCCACAGGCACATCTCAGACTAAGCACAGATCAGCAGTGTGGTCAGAGCCCTTGGGCCTGAATCCTGACTCCATTCCATCCTTGCCTTCTGACCTCAGGCATGACATGTGCCTCTTCTTCAGCTACTTCTGCGGTCAGGTGTACCTGAGCCACAGGCTAGCGGGGCAGAGTGCGGACTGGCACACTCTGGAGTAGGACCTACAAGGCTTGTTGACAAGTTCAAGGTTGGGGGGGGCGCGCAGGAGGTTAGGGTCCTGGGGGGAATTAGGATGACTCTGGGTTGCTGGCCTCAGGAAGGAGGGTGAGGTCATTTTTTGAGGGAAGGAAACCAGGCAGAAGAAAAACAAAACCGCTTTTCAGATCAGAGGGAACTATGCTCTGCTGCAGCCATGCTAAAGCCCAAGGTGCCCATGTGGCTGGACGATGTAGTGCTGTGTCTCCGGCTGCTCCCGCACACAGCTCCCTCCCCGCACACAGCTCCCTCCCTGCATGCAGCTCCTTCCCCGCACACAGCTCCTTCCCCACACACAGCTCCCTCCTTGCACACAGCTCCCTCCCTGCACACAGCTCCTTCCTTGCACACAGCTCCCTCCCGCATACAGCTCCTTCCCCCTCCACACACACAGCTCCCTCCCGTACACAGCTTCTTCCCCGCACACAGCTCCCTACCACACAGCTCCCTACCGCACAGAGTTCCTTCCCTGCACACGGCTCCACCCAGCACACAGCACACAGCTCCGGCACAGGGCACACAGCACACAGCACACAGCTCTGCCAGGCACACAGCTCCCAGCTCACTGGAGGAGAAGGCCTGAAACTCAAAGGCCAGAAAATGGCCTCTTCCTGCTTTGCTGATGGCACCCCAGTTCGTTTCCCATCAATACACCTCTTCCAACTATTCATCCTTTGGTTCTGCTCGCTTTGCTTCCACCACTGGGATCCCTGGGGCTGGACAGCTGGGGGCCTCTCTCCCCGTGGAGTTCTGGGGGCCAGTAGCAACCCAGCAAGTGCTAGTTGAGGGAATCTACTGATGAACAACTTTTCTGAGTTTCAGTTTTGTCATCAGTAAATTGGGTCTTAATCTCTACCCTTATGGTGAGAACTGAAAGAGACTGCACATGTGCAGACAAAAAGGTCACAATCACACCAGAGATGCACCGTGCTTCCAGTATGCCGTGCATTGTTCAGTGCCCTATTTGGGTAACCGAACTTCGTCTTTGCAGCAACTCTGTAAGGTACTACGATTATGCTTACTCCACTGAAGAGGAAACTGAAGCACATGGAGATTACACAGCAGGGAAGAGGTAGGGCTGAGAAGAGTTTAACTCCACAGCCTAGCTTTTAACCACTCAAGTATCCTATTAGATGCTGATACTTGACTGCTTCACAATTTGATAGGCAGTGTCGCCTGGTTAAGAGTACAGACTACATGTCAGACTGCTGGATTTAAATCCTAGCTCTGCTACCTAAGCAGCCACCAAGGCCTCCCGTCTTAGTTCTTGCCTCTGTACATGGGGCACATGGCAGTGCTAACCCCATGGGGCTGCGGCGCAGGTGAAACCCGTGAGCATGCTCACAGCTGACTCGGCGCACAGTTGGCACTGTGATTTCTGCTGGAGGCTGGCAGCCCTGGGAATGGGCAGGAATGCCGCTCGTGAAGGGAAGGCAGGCCTTACCCTGGGTGGGTGGTCCTGGGGGCAGGCTGGTCTTCATGTGGAGCAGATCCCAGCACCGGAGACTCTGCTGGTCCTGGAGAAACAGAAAGTCCTGACGAAGAGAGGCGGCCTTTGGAAGGAGCAGCTCTGGAGCCTGGAGGGAGGGGAAGGGACAGTCATTTTGGGAGGGGTTAGGGGTGGGAAGGCAGGTCCTAGGGGATGGAAACTCACCTTCCCTGCAGGCAGCCCCAGTCTGTGGCTCAGCACTATGAGGCTGGAGCCCCTCGGGGACGCAGGATGCAGCTGGTGGATGGATGGCAGGACAGTGGGCAGGGGCTGTAGCCTGGAGGGAGAGTCCGGGNCTGAGACGAGGCTTGGGTTCCAGAGGTTCTGGGGGCTGAGAGGTGGGCTCAGGAGGCCCAGGAACTTGGAGGTGGGTCTGGGGACTAGGATTCCAGAGTTGGGACTGAGGACCTGAGGGTGAGGTCTGGCAGCTTGGGAACAGTGAGGGCCTGGGATTATTTTTTGGGAGTAGAATCAGGGAGTGATAGTCATCCACAGGAGGGGAGACAGGGGGTGGCCTGGTGCTACCCTCCAGGGCTGTGCCGAAGCAAGGTGTCCAGCGGAAGGTGGGGAAGATGCCGGGCTTCCTCCTCCAGACAACGAAGCAGCTCCTGGGACTGTGGTGCCACTGCCTCAGATGTGGGGACCACTTTTTGCTGAACCAGAGCCAGTACCTGTGGGGAAGGAAAGGGATGGGAGGGGCAGCCTGGAGCCACCCAGCCCCATCTGTGGGAGCCCTAGCCCTACGCAGACCTTGCCTCAAATCCATCCTCACCTCCGCAGGGCTCCGGCACAGGCGCGTCTTGCTGGCTGAGTTGCCTTTGATGAGCAGGCGGATCTGTTCCTGTGTCTCCTCCTGGATAACCACGAGGCCACGGAGATGGGCTGCTTTTACTTCCTACCTCCCAGCCTCTGGCCCTGCCTGCCCCTTTGTACAGTCCTCCTTCCTCTTGGAAGGCTCATCCTGGGCCCCTCCCCACCACGAGGCCCAGTTCTGGATCCCAAGGCTCCAGCCTCTCTCTGGCCCTCCATGCAGCACTTCCACTTTCCCTGAGGCCCGCCTCTCACCACCAGCCGGCGCCAGTGCAGGATCCGTTGTTGTTTGGCCTGTAGCTCCTGTAGCAGAAGCTGCCGGCGCCCAGTCACCTCCTCCAGCTCCTGGCTCTGGGCGCGTAGGGCCTTGAGCTCTGCCCACAGGCCACAGCCTCGGAGTCCCAGCACCAATGCCTGCCTGGGGCACAAGCAGAAGAGAGCAAGGCAGAGGAAGGTGACTAAGACTCATAGTGGAAGAGGGGGATCAGATCTGGCAGGATGCACAAGGAGCCACAAACACGGAGATAAACCAGGAGGGCAGGGAGGCAGAGCTGGGAGGCAGAGGGACAGAAAAAGTCCAGTATTCGGAGGCCTCTGGGAGAGAGGTGGCCTAGAGGCCTCTGCTGAGGGAGCCCCTCACCTCTCGCTGGATTCCAGGGGACATCTCTCCACCTCCTCCATCAGGCCTTGGAGGCGCTGGGTCAGGATTTGATGCTCCTTCAGCAGGGGGCCCCGCTGGGCCACCAGCACACCCACGTCCCGCCAGCCCTCCTGGGGCAGGGGTATAAAGTCAGGGTGGGTATGATCCTTGGGGGTGAAGGGATCAAATGGGCTTGGGACGGGAAGGAGATGGAGTCTTGGGAAGGATGCCTGGGGGTCACCTGGATGAGATGCACCATGGACGGCAGGGCCTGGCTGGAGTCTGGCTGGTCTGGTGCCTGGGACCTGGGGGTGGGATAAAACGGCTAAGAGAGAAGCCCTCTCCCCTTCCTGAGCTTTCGGGGGTGGCCATTGTCAGCCCACCTGCCAGACTGATCACTGGGTTTCAGCTCCATCCCCGACAGCTGATGGCTGCGCCTGGTCCTGAGTCTGGTCCGGGTTACCCGTCCCCTGGCCCTGCCCCACCCTTAGGAGCACTCCGCCTCACACCTGGTTATCTCCGTATCTTGGAGCCCATCTGGACTGCACAGGGACCGAATCTCTGCCTCCCGCTCTTCAGCCAGGTGCTCCAAGGAGGCCAGGACATGGCCCGGAGGATGGTTTGTCAGTAGTGTCTGGGGGGAAGGAAGGGTGAAGTAGGGCTGGATGGGGACAGGGCTGTGACCTGGGACCCAGGGTGATGAGGCAGGGATCAAGAGTTAGGTTCTGGCACCCTGGGGTTTGCTCATGGGGCAGAAGGTGTGGCCTTTCCTGAAAGCTCCCCTCACCTCCACTGAGCTAAGCCACTGCTGGTAGGAAGCTCCAAAGTGGTCATCTCGAGGGGTTCTACAAGGTTAGGAAAGGGGACAGAGAATATTACAAACATGTCAACTCTCCCTCTACTGATTACCACTACCCTATAAGGTGGGGGCTATTGTTCCCATTTTAAGGATGAGGAAACCAAGTCCATCTATGCCTCCTGGACTTGAGTTCCCAACTAGCTGGACTTAGGGCCTTTTACATGTGCTATTTGTCTAGAATACTCTCTTAACCTCTTACCCTTGCTAAGCCTCCTCACCAGAGAATCTGTCCTCCCTGACTCCTTAGCCGAGTAGTGTCTCCTTTGGGTACCTGGAGTTTCTCAGGCTTCCCTGCCCCCAACATCCCTAACCACTGACTGTCACTATCTGTGATGGATTTGTCTGCTCCTTGTCCCAGCCAGGAGCCGTCAGGGCAAGGCCTGCGGCTGACATAGTCCAGAGGCTCAGTGGCTGAGGAATTAACAGCGAAGTGACTCCCCCCTCAAAGCCCAGCTTCTCGGCAGGGTCTGTGGGGCCTGGATGACACTCACAAGACAATGCCTCCCTTGGCCTGAGGAACTAGGAGGTTCTGCAAAAACTGGGTCCGGAGGGTACAGGCTGTTCGGACATCAGCCTGGGAAGAAGAGGATGGGGCATGAGGCGAACCCAGGGGTCCACCTGATCCCAGACTCCCCACCTCTTTCCCCGTGGCCCAGGACTCTTACCAGGGCCACAGGCTCCAGTCCCAGGGCTGCTGACGACAAGGGTCCAAAGGTTATATCAACTTTGGCCTTCCTGGAGAGAGAAAGAGTTGGGGTGGGGGGACCTTGGGAGAAAAGGAGCTAGAAGAACGGATGTCTATGTCTCCTCCTGCTGCAAGGCTTATCACAGGGATCACCGAGCCTGGATCTCAGGGGCCACCTCTAAAATTAGGCCACTGTCATCTCTTGGCTGTATTAGCTTCCTTACTGGCCTCTCCTCTTGGCCCCTGTGGTCTGTTTTCCATCTAGTAGTTAAGGATCCCGTTAAAACCTCAGACATATCATGTCACCTTTCTGCCCTCAAGCCTTGAAAACAATGTGTTTTCCCATCATACTCAGAACAGTGATAGTGGGTATCACAAACTCTGTGTGACTTGACTCATTGAATTATCATACCTACCCTATACAGTAGGTCTACCATTATCTCCATTCTATAGAGCTTACAAACGGAGGCACAAAGAAGTTAAAATTGTTTGCCCAAGGTCACAGAGCTGTAAGTGGCCAAGCCAGGGCACGAACCCATCCTTAAGGTAAAATTCCAATGCTTCCATAGCACTCTGTCCTGTCGCCAACCTCGCCTCCTCATGCTCTCCCTTTTGCCTGTGTAACTTAAGCTGAACTGGCCTCCTGGCTGTTCTTCCCACACACCAAACTCAGCACCTCTGCTCTTGCTGCTGCTCTCCATGGAGATTCCTACCCCAACACAAATGTTACCTCCTCAGAAAGGTCTGCTCGGACCATCCTACCTAGAGTAGCATCGCCCTCTCCCTTTCTACACACCACCTTTTTTATCAGAGCATTTATGCCTCCCTGCAATTATAAGAGTTTGCTTCCTAGTTTATCATCTATCTCCTCTGCATCAGCGTGTAAGCTCCGTGAGGGTGGGGACTTGTCTCTTATTTACTGTTCTTTCCCCAGCACACTCCCAAGATATACAGCAGGCATCATTCTAGGCACTGGAAATATCAGTGGCTGAGATGACACAATTTCTTGGCCTCACGGACATTAAATCCTAAGGAGTAGAGCTCAGAATCCTAGAACCCAAGAAGGGGTCTGGGTCTCTAAGGAAAATGTCTGTCCGCTGGCCTGGTAAAGGCTGGTCCCTGGGCACCTGAGGGCCTACCTCTCTACGTCCTGCAGACGCTTCAATTGATTCTGTAGCCGCTGCATGGGATCTTGAAGCCCACGCTGCTGTCTTCGCATGGCCCCAGCTTGGGCCCGGAGGAGGAGAGCACGACGCTGGGTGTCTTGAATGCTCTGCAGGGCCTGTGCCATGGCCATGTCTATAAGAGAAATGGGGTGGCCATCAGCACTGCTGCTCATCTTCTCAGCTCCATAGGTCACCCTGAGCCTCCGCCTCTCACTCCATCTGCCCCAGGCTGCTCATCTTCCCAGCCCCATAGGTCACCCTGAGCCTCAGTCTCTTGCTCCATCAGCTCCAGGCTCTGGTCTAACTCCTGGATCTCTGCCCGCAGGCGAGCAACAGTGGCTTCCAGCTCCAGCTTCCGACGGGCCTGGTGGGATCAGGTACAGAGTCAGATGCATGGCCTGGTTGGGGCTTGGCCTGGCCTGACTGCCCTTTGTGGAACACTGGTCTCCTCACCTGCACAGGGAGGTGGCAGGGGGGTTTTCCTAAGCAGTTTCTCTTGTCTGATTCTCTAGGCCAAGAACACGAGGGTATCATCTGTCTTCCTCCTTCCTCCTGGGATGGTCTCACCTATCCTCCTAACCTGTTTCCCGTCTCTACACTTATGACACTATATCTCTGCCCCAGATCTCATCTCTCCACGAAGTGCCAAATCTAGGAGTCCCAAGGTCTTCTGGAATCCTCCCCTTAGATGTCACGGGGGCCTCTTACACACAATAGGTCCTCCATTGGCGCCAGTATATCTCCTAAACCAGTCCCTTCTCCCATCTCCCCTCATCAGCTTTGATGCCTCATATCCATGTCCCCTCAACATCCAGCGCATGCCTGTCTCCCTTGGACTGTAAGCCCTGAGTGTGGGGACCAGAGCTGTCTTGCAACCCAGTGTCCTTGGCATCACACAAGCCTAGGCCTAGAGCAGCAGAAATCTAGAAGTCCTCTTTTTGGATGGAAGAAAATCTTATAACACATGCTTCTCACCTCTGGACTGTCCTGGTGGCCATACCTGAGGAAATGAGGCCAGAGTTAGGGGGTGACAGGGACTTCCAGGAGGAGACAGGAGGTGTGAGTCTATGGGTGAAAGTATGGCTGGAGGGGACTCGGGAAATAGGGAGGAATAGCTTTTAGAACCAGTTACCAAAGTAAGTTTCCTCGGATCTTCCTGACATTCCTACAGGGGAGAGGTAGAAGGAAGAGGTGTTACTGTGAGGTTGGCCTGCATCACCCTCCCCTGTCACAGCCTCCCTCATGCAGCCAGGCTCACCTCTGGCTGTGCACATGCCGCAAAACATAGGCCCAGATGTCAGCCCCCTGGCCCAGACACAGCCTGTGGAGACAGTGTGTAAAGGTTTGCCCCGGGCATCACAGAGGTGGGAGGGTCCTTATTCCCAGGGTGGCGATGGTGGGGAGTCTTTACTAGGGAATTGTTACTTCTGAGGGGAAAGGGGAGGGTCTACACTCTTTGAGGTGAGATATTCCTTCCTAGCGAATTCTTGGTCACTGAGTTGTGGGCGTTTCGCTGGGTGTGGATATTCTCATTTCCCTGGGGGGGTGGGGTGGGCAGAGATTCCTTTCTCCTAGGAGAGGGCTACCTCTGGTCACTTCCTGAGGTGGGGGTGGAGAGTATACTGCCGGGTACTGCTCTCTCATTACCCGATATGGGTCATCACTCCTATAGATTCAATCTCCAGTGGGGAGGTCTTTGCTGACTCGGAGTCTCCTCACTGGCTGGGGAGGGTAGGGGTGGTAGGGTGCTGTAGGGGCAGTCTTGCTCCAAAGATCTTACTTCTACACAGGTAGGGGCTTCATGAACTCTCAGAGGATCCTCCGGGGCGGGTACCCCGCCCTCACTCTGAACGGACTCACGGGGTCGGGTTGTGGGAGTGTGGGGGTCACCGCCAGGGGTGTCTTCACTCAATCCAGGATCCTCTTCCCGGGTATACTACTGGGTGTGGGACGGGGGTTGGGAGAACGCCCTCGAGGGTTATTCTCATTCGGGCAGAGGTGGGGAAGAGGAAGGCGGGTCTTCAGTGAGGGGTGGGGTTCTCACCCCCGGAGACGATCTCTAAGGTATGGAGTCCTCACTCCGAGAGCATCCCTCACCTGCGCAGCGTTGACTCCGGGGCCCGGGCTGCCACGGGCGCCCCCATCTCTTCCGCCGCCCAGCAACCCAGTTCCCGCGCTTCCTGCACTAACTCCATCACAGCGCCGGGACAGCCACTTCCCGCACCCTCTTCATGTGTGGCGCCGGCCTCTGACGTCACGGGCGCGCCGGCAGTGACGCCATGGGTTGCCAGGCGGACTGGGGCCCCGGGGCTCTTGAGCGCCGCGGAAGAGCTCTGCGTGTCCGTCTCCTCCAGGGTGGTTCCTTTGAGTGAAGATGAAAGGGGTGTGGAGAATCGGTGAGGCCCGTTCGCTTTCGGCCTCCCCCCGCTCACTACGAAGTGTCCCCTAAGGGGCAAAAGGTCCCAAATGCCTCCCTTGCTTTTCTTGTCATAATGGGACTTTCATCCATGGAGGCCAGGTGCGGAGATGCCAAACTTACCGCTCTTTGATTTCAAAAACAGGGGGTTTCAGGTCTGAGTGAGGGATAGGGGGCCGATGGCAGGACCATCTCCCTGGCATGCTTTCTTCCAGGTATTCGTTCGTCTTTACCTTTCCATAACGTTCGTGAGCCAGTCCTGCCCTGGGGACACCGCGGTGGGCGAGGCAGGTCCAGTCCCATCTGGAGCTCACTGTTCAGCAGGGGAGTTGGACGCATCGCCACCACCAGGTAAGGATGGTAGAATATAAGCAGCAGGAGTGGGTCAGTTTGGGACACAGGGAGTGTGAGAGGCCTGTCGACCGTTCCTGAAAGCCCTGGATACCGGAGTGGGAGTTCTGAAGTGCCCACTCAGCCTCACACAGACCCTTGAGAAATGGCAACATTCAGGGACCTTTTACCGACATGCCTGCCTAGCTCACTACTCTGTGCTCTGTGTCCAGTATAAAGCCTAACTCTCGAAGTATTCAGTAAACAAATAAGGAGAGAGGTGGTGGGGTGAGAATAAAACTGTGGACTGAGGGAGGAGGGAGTATGTGGGAGTCGAGGGCAGTGGCAGCCCAAGTAGGGCTGCGGAGCAGAGCGGAGGACACTGAGTGGGTCCTGAGACTGATTGGCTGTAGTGGGCGGGGCATCCAGCGCGAGGTCCCGGGCTCTGGGTTGGGGACTGCGCAGAGCAGACGTTGAAATGCTGAGAGAAGGGACAGCTTTGGGGGAGATGCTGGTAACAATGTGGGACTCCGTGGGTGTGAGGAGGCAAGGGGACATCCAAGGGCTGGCTGAGTCTCTGTCCCAGGGACAAGGGGACCATGGGATCACCACTGAGATAGTACATTTGGGGGAGAAGCTGAGTCCAGCTTCTCAGCGCTTCATAAGGGCTGAGAAGCAGAAGAGGGTGCCAGGGGCTGATGTAATCCAGGGGGGTTTCCTGGAAGAAAGGTTAGCAGCTACTACTCCACAATGCTTAATTCTCAAAAGGTGCTGTTTCTCTCAGACATTGCCACCCATCTGCCTTTTGTGGGGTATTTTGCTATTAAAAAACAAAATCAATTAGCATATCTGCCATTGGCCTATGAGCCTTTCCTGGGGCTTTAAAAAAATACTGTCTGTTCAAAAGTCTATCGACAGACGAACGGATAAAGAAAATGTGGTATGTATACACAATGAAGTATTACTCGGCAATCAAAAAGAATGAAATCTTGCCATTTGTAACTACATGGCAAATAAACATGAAAGTTGCTAAATATCATGTCATTAGGGAAATACATGGAAATAGAGGGTATCCATGCCAAGCAAAATTAGTCAGTCAGAGAAAGACAAATATCATATGACTTTACTCATGTGGAATTTAAGATACAAAACAGATGGCCAACCGTAGGGAAGGGAAACAAAAATAATATAAAAACAGAGAGGGGGACAAAACATAAGAGACTCTTAAATACAGAGAACAAATAGGGTTTGCTGGAGGGGTTGGTTGTGGATGGGGGAATGGGCTAAATGGGCAAAGGGCATTAAGGAAGACACTTGTTGGGATAAGCACTTGGTGTTTTGTGTGTGTGTGTGTGTGTGTGTGTGTGTGTGTGTGTGTATCACTGGAATCTACTCCTGAAACCATTATTGCATTATATGTTAACTAACTTGGATGTAGATTAAAAAACAAATAAAATTTTAAAAAATTAAAAAAAAAAAGTGCCGGCTATTAAGAGAATGAGAAGACAAATCACTGACTGGCAGAAAATATTTGCCAAACACATACCTGAAGATGGACTTGTATCCAAAATACACAAAGAACTTTTAAAACTCAACCATAAGAAAACAATCTACTTAAAAATGGACAAAAGTTATGAACAGATATCTCACCAAAGGAGATGTACAGGTGGCAAATAAGCATGAAAGTTGCCAAACATCATGTCATTAGGGAATTGCAAATTAAAACAATAAGATAACTCTACACACCTATTGGAATGTCTAAAATCCATGAAAAAAAACCAAACGATGCCAAATGCTGTTGAGGATATGGAACAACAAGAACTCTCATTCGTTGCTGATGGAATGCAAAATGATACAGCCACTTTGGAAGATGATCTGAAAAGGCAATGGGCTGTATGATCACAAATATATAGTATTCTAGAAAAGGCAAAACTATAGAGACCAGTAAAAAGATCCATGGTTGCCAGGAGATCATGAGATGGGGAGTTGGGGGATAGGGATGAAAAGGTGAGGCTCAGCATTTTTTTTTTTGTTTTTTGAGAGAGAGAGAGAGAGAGGAGGGGCAGAGGAAGAAGAGAGAATCTTTTTTTTTTTTTAAGTTTATTTATTGTGTGAGAGAGAAAAAACACAAGCAGAGTACGGCAGAGAAGGAGAGAGAAAGAGAGAGGGAGTGCTCAAGAATCCCAGCAGGCTTCATGTTGTCAGTGTGCAGCCTGACTACTGTGAGATCACTACCTGAACTGAAATCAAGAGTTGGATGCTTAACCAACTAAGCCACCCAGGTGCCCCGAGGCTTGGCATTTTTAGGAGGGCGAAACTATTTTGTATGATACTGAAATGCTGGGTACATCACATTATGCTTTTATAAAAAGCCACAGAACTGTACAATACAGGGTGAGTCTTAATGTGAATTATAGATTCTAGTTAGTCATAATGTTTCACTCTTGGTCATCAGTGGTAACAAAGGTACCATACTCCTGCAAGATGGGAATAATAATAAGGGAAAATATGCGCGGAGGGACAGGAAGTATATGGGAACTTTCCTTTTGTGTAACTTTCTGTAAGCATAAAACTGCTCATGAAAAATAAAATCTATTAAAAGAATTGAAAGTTGGAATATTATTTAATGAAACATCTATCACCATAACCTAATAATAACTAATCAGATGCACCTTGACTGAAGCTATAACATAAAAGGATTCTGAATGTTTGGGAAGAAAGGTTAAAACCAAATAAGAGATTACTACTACAGTTTCCCTTCCAACTCTAAAACAATGCCACCCAGGGATTATTAGAAACATCCACTCAAGGTACCTCCGCTCTCAAGGGAGAGCAGAGCTGCTCAGGTGACCACCTCCCCAGCAGCCATGGACAGTCTTCTCACCACTCTCCTCCAGTCTCTGTGCTGTGGCTTTGTCATGTGTTAGCTTGACCAGGCTGATGGAACTGTATCTTGGAATTGCCTTCTCCGTATGCTTTCAATTAGGATGGACCAATAGAGAGCCTTGGTCAAGATGTGATTTCACTTCTAGAGGGCAGAAGTGAAGCAGCCATTTTGTGGATCACACGGGCTGTCACTGACTGGCTGCTGGCTCATCATGTTTGCACAGGGCAGCAGCCGGGCCAGCAAATGTTTCACCTTTTCCTGGATCTTCCCCCCAACTTCTCAGCTCCTGGGCCAGGTGTGGGTTTAGCTCTGTGATGAAGGATGCCAACTGCTCCTGTGAATGCTCACACCACCAAGGGCAGAGGCCAGCTTTCCTAGTTTCTCCCCACTTTCCGTCTGCCTTCCCTTCCTCACTGCCTGCCCTGTGCACTTCGAGTGCCAGCATCAGACACTAAGACCACAATGTTAGGGACTGCTTCATAACTCCGATTGCACCAGGTTAAATCCCAGTTCATCTGCTTACCTCTCTCTCTCTCTCTCTCTCTCTCTCTCTCTCTCTCTCTCCCTCCCTCTCTCCCCATCCATCCATCCATCCATCCATCCATCCATCCATCCATTCCCCCTAGTGGGTCAGCTTCTCTGATGGAAACCTGATACACTCTGTAAGCAGAGACTCTTGATGTCTGTGGAATTACTGTTACCTCAAGCTGTTGTTCGTGGAGGAAGTTGCAATGGCTTTCCTCCTCCTCTCCTACATAAGAAGAGGATGTTTTTTTCTCCACCCTCCAAAAGGCTGCTACAAAAAGGTGAGATTGGCATCTTACTCACAGGAGAAGAACTGGAAGTCCCCTTTGTACCCCTACTGTTCAGTCTGTTCTGACAAAATGATTATCATCCCCAACCAAACATGGTTAACCTGTGTTCTGCTCCTAGTTCCTGTTTGACAAGCTTCAAGCTTTCACATTAAGGTCTGTAATTTGCTGCTGTATTACAAGGTGTTCAAGTACCAGCATTCTTCAGGGGCTAGTTAGAAATGCAGAATCCCTTGCCCCTCCACTCCTGGACTTAATGAATCAAAATGTGCATTAAATTTTTTTTTTAAATTTAATGTTTATTTTTGAGAGAGAAAAAAGAGAGAGAGAGAGAATGAATGAATACATGAGCTGGGGAGGGGCAGAGAGAGAAGGGTACAGGGGGTCCAAAGCAGGCTCTTTGCTGACAGCAGAGAGCCTGAGGTGGGGCTCGAACCATGAGATCATGACCTGAGCCAAAGTCGGATACTTAACCAATTGAGCCACCCAGGTGCCCCCTAAACATGCATTTTGACCAAATCTGTCAGTGATTTGTATGCATATTAAAGCTTAAGAAGTGTCATCTATAAGACACTACTTTTGGGAGATAAAACCTTCTTTAGTAGCATTAATACCCAGAGATGGGTTCTTATCATTTGCTTCTTGGACACAGTGTTTTAAAATTTGTGATCAATATCTGGCACATTTTAGATTATTCTGTCTCTAATTTCCTTGTAACAATTGGCCTTTTTATGACCATGTCAACTGAAACATCAACTGGGCCAGTTGAGAGACCCAGAAGGTGAGTCTTGGAAGGCAAAGAGCTGGAAAGTTTTGGCAGAAGTCTCTAAGCACTACTACACACCCAGACACAACAACTCTACACCATCAAGTGTGTCCACAACTATTGAGTGAAAGTGCAAAATACACATAGAATTTGTTTACAGCCACATGAGTTTGGTGGTTTCTTTCAGGGATGGAGGGAGGGAAGAAGAGAACAGAGAAGAAGGGGAAGGCCTTTAATTTGTACATACAACATTTAATTTCCAAGAAGAAGAGATCTGGTGCAAATATAGGAAAATGTTTGCTTATGCTAAATGTGGATGTCACATAGGGGCTAGACTTGTTCTTCACAGTCTGTAGATTTGAAACCTTTATTTAAATAAACTAAGAAATCAAAAATTAAAAGTTGGAGGAACATTCTGGGTGTTCAGTGGATGGTGGATCAGAGGAGGAGACAGGTCAGAGCAGGTAAGTGGAGCAGGTGATGGCAGAGTGGTGGTTAGCAGAGGGGTAGTGGAAGAGATGATTAGGCTGAGTTGAGGATACTTATCCCCAGGTTAAGACCTTTCCAGAGAGGAAGACAGTGTTCTCACTGGAGCATTACTTGTCAAGGCTCCCTCCTTCCTGTCTCTGGGATTTTATTCCTGCTGTGCCTCTACATCCATCACCCTTCATTATATTCAGTGGCTACCTCCTCCTCAGTCTTTAAGTCTTATCGCAGATGTGCCCTCCCATGCAAGCCTTCTCTGACTCCACTTACCCCTGAACTCCGGTTGGCTGGATTACCTCCTCTGGACTCTCACAGCTAAGCCTCTTTCTGATTACAAATATCCCCAAACCCAACTCAATGTAGTGTTTTTCCTCCCAAATAAGAAATATCTTGGTTCTTGTGATTTAAAAAGGGTACTGCTTTGTCTTGCCTCAGGTGAGGAGTGATCCAGCAGCTCAAACACTGAAAGGCAATTATTATGAGCAAAAGTTCTGCAGTTTGACTCATTGGGTTTGAACCCTCATTCCACCACTCACAGGCTAAATAATCTAGGGCAAGTCTCTCAATCTCCGCAGCCTCAGTTTCCTCATTTATGAATTTGGGACAGTAATAATATTAGTTTTTAGTGTTGTGGGGTTTAAATGAGACAACATGCGTAGGCTCCTTGAACAGTGCCTGCACACAGTTGATGGCTCAGCGACTATCATGATGTTGATGATGATGATGTCACTGGGGACCCAGTTTCTGGCTCCTCTTCCTAGTGCTTGCTTCTTTTTTGGTTCCCCCTTCATTCTAGTAGCTTTAGGCTCTTCTGCCTGGCTGCAGAGCGGCTTCCCCTGCACTATTCAAGGTGGAGGAGAAAGATGTGGTCTTAGAAGGTAACATGGAAGAGGTGGGCCGCTTCTCTCTACCATAAGCTCCAGAAGCCACTTATCCAATTTTCATTTGCTCAGGCAGAATCACATGCCCACTGCTGAACCGGCCTGCAGCCAGAACGTTGGCTCCCAAACGTCAGAATGACCATTACAGGTAGCTCCCTAGACTTGTTTCTCTCCCACTCCCCCAGATCAGACAAGGGCAGCTCTGTGATTCCAGTTCCTGAGGCCAAAATTCCTTCTTTCTCGTATACCCATATCATGCATCAGCAATTCCTATTTACCTTTAAAATTCATCAAGGCTTTTCCCTTTCTTCTTCCTCACTCTGGCCTAATATTCCATCACCTCCCATCTGGAATATCACATCAGTCTCCCTGCTGTCACCTGTCCACCAAAGTCTCCTCCCTCCAGAGTAAAAGGGAGACTATTAACATCTGAGTCGGCACAGGTCACTTATCTTTCCAATGTCTGTTCATGTCACTCAGAGTAGAGTAAGCTCAGCAGCTCTTCCTGCCCCTGGGTCCTGTCCTCATGCTTTAATAAACCACCTTTTTACACTTAAAAAAAAAAAAAAAAGAGTAGAGTAAGCTGTCTTTGATCCTGCCTATGTTACCTCCCTGATCGGGTGTCTGACCATTCCCTATGTTACTTCACATCAGCTATACTGGCCTCCTTACTCTATCTCAGAAATATCAGACATGCTCCTCCCTCCAGGCTTTGCACTAGTAGTTCCGTCTGCCTGAGACTTTCACCCCAGATACATGTCTGGTTCCCTCTCCCAAGTCCTGCAAGTCTTTGGTAAAAGTCAGATCCTAATTGGGGCATTACCTGCCTCTCTATTTCAAACTATAGCCCCTCACCTATCTCCGGTACTTCCAATCACACTTACCATGCTTTATTTTTATCCCACAGTACTCTTAATATTTTCTTACTTAAGTTTATCATCTTTCACACACCACAGAATGGCACTGTAATAAATGCACAATAAAACTTCACTGAATGAAAGAATAAATGAGGGGCGCCTGGGTGGCTCAGTCGGTTAAGCGTCTGACTTTAGCTCAGGTCATGATCTCATGGTTCGTGGGTTCAAGCCCCGCGTCAGGCTCTGTGCTGACAGCTCAGAGCCTGGAGCCTGTTTCAGATTCTGCGTCTCCCTCTCTCTCTATACCCCTCCCCCACTCGTGCTCTGTCTCTCTCTGTCTCAAAAATAAACTATAAAAAATTAAAAATTAAAAAAAAGAAAGAAATGAAAGAACAACTCACAGCCCCATCTAGTGGTTAGCCTGTCTTCTCTATTGGACTGCAGATGTCCTGAGGGCAGGGATGGGGTCACTACTATGTTGATCATTACGATATCCCCAGCATCACCCAGGGCAGAGCCAGGCTTGGGGGCGGGGGGTGAGTGTTGGAGGTCCTAAAGATAGCCAGTCGTATATCTGCAAAAGATTACTGTGAGCAGATCTCTGTCAGATGGAAGGCAAAGAATAAGTGTTGGATTTCCTCTTCAGGAGAGCTGGGATTGGGAGGTCATCTTAGGAACCTTCATAAACACCTACAAGGTTCTTATAGGTGCTACAGGGAGGAGGTCCCTATAGGGACCACATCTTGGACGTTGTGAATAATGCTGCAGTAGTTATGGGAGTACAGATATCCCATAGATCCCTACAGGGAGGAGAGCACCCACTTTGGAGAGTAGATGTATGACATTACTGCCACAATGGCCTCCTTTTTGTTCTTTGAATCTCCAAGCTCATTCCAGTGTTGAGGCTTTCCGATTGCCATTCCCACTCTGGGAACCCTGTTGTCACAGGTGTCTATTGGCTGTGCAGTCTAAGACTACGTTTTCCAGAGGCCCCTGCAACCAGGTGAGGCCTTGAGATTAGTTATGTCCAATGGACTGAGAGCAAGCGATGTTTGTCACTTAGGGCCAAAGCTTTATTTATTATTGAGGAATAACTGACATAAATGTAAATTTAAAGTATACAACATGGTTATTTGATATACATATACACTGTGAAATTATTACCACAATCAAATTATTACATCCATTACCTCACATATTTATCTTTTTTTTTTCCCTTTGGTGAGAACGCTTAAGATCTACTCTCTTAGCAAATTTTAAGTATACAATACAGTATTGTCCACCATAGCCACCATGTTATACATTAGATCCCAAGATCTTACTCATTTTATAACTGAGTATTTGTATCTTTTTAACAGTCTGTTCCCATTTCCCCAGCCTCCAGCTCCTGGCAACCATCATTCTACTTTCCGTTTCTGTCAGTTTGGCTTTTTAGATTTCATACATAAGGGATATTGCACAGTATTTGTCTTTCTCTTTCTTATTTTACTAGCATAATGCCCTCAAGGTCTATTGCAAATGGCAAGATTTCATATTTCTCATGGTTTAATAATATTTCCTTGTATATATTGATATATCCTTTTCATTCCTTTATCAATTGATGGATTGTTTCCACTTCTTGGATGTTGTGAATAATGCTGCAGTAATTATGGGAGTACAGATATCCCTGAGACAGTGATTTTTTTCCTTTGGATATATTCACAGGAAGTGGGATTGCTGGATCAGGTGTAAGTGCTTCTATTTTTTATTTTTTGAGGGGCCTCCATACTATATTTCATAGTGGCTATACCAGTTTACATTTCTATCCAAGAGTGTATAAGGATTCACTTTTGGGATGAAGATTTTAAGAAGCAAGTGGGGATTCTCTAGTCTCTCATCTGCCTAGATTCAGAAGACTCCAGGCACCTAAGAGATGGTGGAATTACCAAGTGGAAGGAGCCTGGATCCCTAACTTAATATGTGGGCAACCAGAAATGCCCACTTGGGGAGGTTCTCTGTGAAACTATTTTTTGAGATACTGAAATGGAAGGGTTTATTTGTTACAGCCACTGGTATAATTCTAAACAATATGCTTCTAGACCTCATTTTAGCTTAGTGTACCTCAGACTGTTGGTAGTTGCAGAGTAGGACTCATTTTTTGATATCCCCAAAATGCCATGTACAAATTCTTTAGGTTTCTATATCCTGTCCAATAAGACAAGTCTATTGATTATATTCTTGGATGTCATGGCCATGTCAAATTTCTGTGAGTTTTGAACTGTGCAATTTCTGCACTTAATCTTGTTGCAGACCATCAACATTAGTGGACCACTAGTGGCACTGCGTTAGCTTATTACACTAGTTGATTTCTCTCCTTATCATTTACCACTCCCTGTAATTATCTTGTTTAGAGGTCTATTTGTTTATGGTATTCTTCCCAGTAGAAGGTGAGCTCCTTCAGAAAGGAGACTTACTTGTCTTGCTCTGTTGAATCTCCAGCTCCTAGTACAGTGCCTGGTACATCATAGGTGCTAAGAAATATTTGTTGAATAATGAATAAATGACAAGCTTTGGTGGTGAGGGGGGAGAAGAGGCCATCATCCCTATAACAGAAGCTCTCTACAATTGTAACTTGACCTGAATTCTTGACTTGATCAGAATTCTTGAATTTTGACTTGATCAGTTCACTGACAGCTGCTTGACTCCCTGGCTTCCTGGTAGACCGTAAGTACCCAAGATTAGGTTTGGCCTCTTACAACCCTCCTCTCTAGGTTCACTCTACTAGAGATTAGACCACACTGGACTATCACTGTCTGATGATATATCTATCTTCACCCGATTTATAAGTTCTGACGGGGTGTGTGTGGTTGGATCTGAAGTTGTCACTGCTATATCTCCAGAGTCAGGTTACAGAGCTAAGGTCCTTGGCAAGAACAGATTTATGACATGAATGTATGATGTGAGCAGGAGGGGAGACTGTCCTGAGGGAGCAGTGCCATACCCTGCTTCCATGGCCCCCATCCCTTGGCAAGATCCCAGGGTTGGTTATGAAGGTCCATTGGGCTACCCAACATGCCCCTTTCTTGCCCCATCAACTACATCAAGGTGCTGGCTCAGGCTGTCAGCACTTGGCAACCAGACATTTAAGAACAGAAGAACAGGTGTCCCATTTGGCCCAAACGGATACTTAGAGCCAAGGTAGGTAATATTGTTATATATTTTTAGTGATTTGCTGAAAAGGAGGTTAATGAGAAAATAAGTCCATCATGAGGAAAATCAAGATGGCGAGTGTGATGAGGCTTCCCAAGAGAATCCCCATAACTGCCATATTGTAGACTTGGTGGGACGTCTCAGCTGCCAAGGCTCCGTTATTCCACTTGTTGCTGTGCCTTGTCTGATTAGAGGGGAGAGGCAGGACAGGAATAGTTGGGCTTCAGTGGGTTACTGTAATGGATGAGCTATGGGACTGCAAGAAACTAGGTGGGGATTTGAATCCATAGGAGGGACAAAAGAAAGAATTTGAATCAGGGTCAAGGCCAGGATGAAAAGGGAGTAAAGAAGAGAGGATTGACGCGATGCAGATTCCCACCTGGTGAGAGATCAAGGCTACAATGCCTATGGGAAAACACAGGAGTAAGGCACAAATCGACAGGCACATGTGGTCTCTGGGGGGCGTGTCCCGCAAAATTTCAAATGCCTGTGGGAAGGGAGTGGGTTATGGCTCAGTACGGCTTCTGTACTGTGCTGTCCCCTCTGACTCCTTTTCAAGATACTTGGCTGTATAGTTTCTTCTTTGACTTCCTTTAAAAGTCTTGCCAACTCCCGCTAATTCCTACCATGTGCCCTCTAATCTGTCCTTATTTCCTTTAATACCTCCTTCTACCTAGATCTCCCAGCATCCCTCTCACCTATGCTCTATAATCCGTGCCAGGTCCTTGGAACCCTTTCCCTGTCTCCTATAATCTTTCCCTGTCTTCTATAACTGCTTTGCAGGTCCCTACAGCATGCCTCACTTGGCCTCTGACACCACCCCCACAAAACCCTTAACTGACTGATGACTCTCACTTATTCTCCGTGAAACCTCAACTGAGCCATTATCACACTGTGTTCCTATAACACCCTCATGGTCCCCCAAAGCAGCCTTCTTTTTGCCTCTGTAAAACACTCTACTAAGAAGACCCTATGCAACACTTGAACACTCTCACTTTCCATCTGTAAAACCTTCCTTGTTCCCTCATAAAGCTCTCACCCTATAAAACTGTGTTGTCTCCAAATAGCTCCTTATCCTATTTGTAATATGCCTCACTTTGTTCCTGTGAAGCTGTCCTGGTCTTGTTATAAGCCTTACTGTTCACCCATAAACTTCTTCCCTTTCCCTTCCCCCCACCAATTACCTCTCTGTTGGCTCCTCTAAGAACTTCTTTGACCAACTCTAAATTCTAAGTCCTCTCCCTGTCATTGTCTCATAGCCTCTTTTTGTCCCCTTATAAAGTCCTCCTCTTTCTCTCTCTACCACCTTCTCTCCACCTCTGAAACCTGTGTCCTGACCTTCTGAACCTCTCCTTCCTCCACTCATAGCAGCCTTCCTGTTCTCCTAAACCACTGTTCCCTCTAAATAATTCTCTTCTTATAACACCCTCATTCTGCCTCCTGAAACCCTTCTTGCCCCCTCATTCTACCCATTCTTTCTCTTATCCTCTCCCCCCC
>NW_027531899.1:4248846-4252028 GCF_008692635.1 Crocuta crocuta
CCCAATAAATTCCTTCCCTGCCTCTTCAAACACCTCCCATCAGGGCATCTGGCTCTGGGCTTTCCCTCACTTCAACCTGCCAGGGGTTACCGTGGAGACCGTGATGGACCTGCCTTCTAGCTTGTCTTTCTGTTACTATTGGCTGATTGGAGGTTGTCTGTGATGGGCGCAGGAATCCAGTACTCATGTGGCTACTGATTATTCTGAAGGAGTGCAAGCTCTTCCTACTCTTTTAGGTGATTGGTCAATTCTGGGAGTTGCTTTTTTTTACAGTTTAGTTTTGAAGGTCATTCATATATTTTGGGTAGAAGTCCTTTCTCAGACATGTGATTTCGCAAATGTTTTCTCTGGGTCTGTAGGTTATCTTTTCTGTTTTCCAACAGTGTCATTTACAGAGCAAAAGTTTTTAATTTATATTAAGCCCATTTTAAAAAAATTCTTTTATGGACGTGCTTTTGGTCCTATGTCTAAGAATCTCTGCTTAATCCAGTGTCAGGAAGATTTTCTCCTATGTTTCTTCTAAATGTGTGATAGATTTACATTTTACATTAGATTTATGATCCATATTGAGTGCATTATTTGATAAGAGGTGAGGTTTTAGATGAAATGGTGATGATAATGATTTTCATTTAGTTTTTTAATTAATAAACACTATTAAAAACTGTTCATTCTCTGATAAGTTGCATTGTCCTTCGTTTGAAAATAAATTGGTCATATATATATGTATGTATATGGATCTCTTTTGGCACTCTTTATTTTGTTCTGTTGATCAGTGTGTCTGTTTCTTTGCAAATACCATGTTCTCTTATAATGTAGCTTTATAGTGATTCTAAAAATTGAATGAGTATTCCAACTTCATTCTTCTTTTACAGAATTATTTTGACTATACTTCTATAGATCTACAAATCTTGTTGGCCTTTTTATAGGAATTGCGTTAGAATTTCAGATCAATTTTAGGAGAGACATTGGGCCCCCATTTCACTATAATTGGAAGCCTCTCCATTTATTTAGGCTTTTTCTTTCTTTTTTCTGCAGCTGCAGTTTAAAAACCCAGCTGATACACATAATAGTGTAGATTGATGCCCAACTACTTGGTTTGTGGGAGCTATTGAAAATGATATTATGATTATCATTTCTTGGTAACTGTTATTTATTTTTATTTATTATTTTGATGGAAGTAAATTAATGTAATGTTATATTACTTTCAGGTGTACAATGTAATGATTCAACAATTGTATGTATTAGTGCTCATCAAGATAAGTGTACCCTTAATCCCCTCTATCTACCTATTTATTTATCGTTATTTATTTAAATTTATTTATTTATTTATTTTGAGAGAGAGAGAGAAAGTGCACGTGAGGGAGAGGCAGAGAGAGAGAGAGAGAGAGAGGGAGAGAGAGAGAGAATCCCAAACATTTGGGGCTTGAACTGATGAACTACAAGATCACCACCTGATCACCACCTGATCGGAAGTTGGATACTTAACCAACTGAGCCACCCAGGCACTCCTCTATTTATTTAAATAAATTTGATTTCTGATTGTTCATTGTTAGCATAAGGAAGCACAGAGTTTTGTGTGTTGATATTGCAACTGGTGATCTTGCTAAACCAATTTTTATCAACTCTAAGAGGATTTTTTAAAATGTTATTTTATTTTTGAGAGACAGAACAAAGAGAGAGAGAGAGAGAGAGACAGAATCCCAAGCAGGTTCCAGGCTCAGGGCTGTCAGCACAGTGCTTGATATGGGGCTCGAACTCTCAGACAGCTAGATCGTGACATGAGCAGAAGTCAGATGCTTAACTGACTGAGCCACCCAAGTGCCCCTTGTTTTTTGTTTTTGTCTTCTGAGTTTTTTTGGTAAGTTCCTTGGGGTATTCTACATAGACAATCATGTCATCCACAAATAAGGGTAGTTTTATTTCTTCCCTTAAATCCCTATGACCTTTCTTTATTTTTCTGACTTATTGTGCATATTAGGACTTCCAGTCTGATGTGGAATAGGAATAGGAATAGGAGAGATGTGGAATAGGACCTTCTTGCCTTGTTGCAAATTTTAGAGAGGAAACCTTCCCCTTCACTGTTACATATGATTTTAGATAGGTTTTCTGTAGATGCCCTTTATCAAGACGAAGAAGTTCCCTGTTAGTCCTGGTGTGCTGAATTTTTATTGTGAATTAACGTTGAATACTCCCAAATGACTTCAGTTAATAATGAAGTTATTCTGCATCAGTTAATAATGTGGTTTTCCTTCTTTAGATGGTTAATATAGTGGATTGCATTGACTAATTTTCTAATATTGAACCAGCTTTGTATTTTTGGGAGAAACTCCAGTTGGTGATGGTGGATTTTTTTTTTAAGTTTATTTATTTATTTTTGAGAGAGAGAGGCAGAGAAAGAGGAAGAGAGAGAATCCTGAGCAGACTCCGTGCTGTTAGCGCAGAGCCCCACACTGGGCTCAGTCTCACAAACCATGAGATCATGACCTGAGCCAAAATCAAGAGTGGACGTTCAGCTGACTGAGTCACCCAGGCGCCCCAGCAATGGTGTATTCTATTTATATACTTCTGGTTTTGGATTTCTAATACTTTATTGAGAATATTTCTGTCTATATTTACAAGAGATATTGTGTTGTATACACAATCTGAATTAAGATAATGCTGGCCTCATAAAACAAGTTGGGAAATATTCTCCCCTCTCCTATTTTCCAGAAGAGATTGTGTGGAAATGATGTTATCTTTTTGGTATCATTGACCAATTAAGTCAGGGTCTGGAGGTTTCTTTTTCAGAAGATTTTAAGTTTAAAAATCAATTTCTTTAATAGATATAAAACTATTTAATCTCTTTTTCTTGATCAGTTTTGGGTTTTTGTTTCTGAAGGATGGGTCAGTTATCACTTAAGTGGTAGAATTTATGTGTGAAGACTTGTTTGTGGTTGTCCTTTGCTTTCCCTTTAGTATCTCAGGCACATGTAGTGGCGTTCTCTCCCTCATTTCTGGTATCGGTCATTGTGTCTTCTGTCTTATTTTGTCAGTCTTAAAAGAGGTTTATTGGTCATTTTCAAGAACCAGCTTTGGGTTTCATTGATTTTCTACATGGTTTCATAGTTTTTCCATTTTCAATTTCATTGATTTTCACTCTTATCTCTTCTTCTGTTTTTTTTTTTTTTTTTTTTTTTTGGGGT
>NW_027531899.1:4252113-4267113 GCF_008692635.1 Crocuta crocuta
ATGCTATCAGTGAGAAGCCTGCTTGGTATTCTTTTCTTTTTTCTTTCGTTTCCTTCCTTTGTTTTTCCCTTTTTTCTTTTTTTTTTTTTTTTTTTTTTTTTTTTTTTTTGAGGTGGTGGTGGTGTTTATTTTGCTCTTACTTTTCTAGTGTCTTAGGTTGGAAGCTTTGATCATCAATTTGAGACATTTCTTATTTTCTAATATAAGCATTTGAGGTTATACGTCTTCTAAGCACTGCTTTAGCTGCATCCCACATATTATGATATTTACTCTCATTTTTGTCTGAAATGTTTTAGAAAACATTTTCTAATTGCCCATGACCCATGAATTACCCATGAAGAATTGCATGTTTTTTTCTCCAAGAGTTGGGAGATTTTCATGTCATCTTTCTGCTATTGATCCTTGCTTTACTTTTATTATAGCCAACATGTCAGTTTTCTATTTCTATGTAACAAATCACCATACACTCAGTGACTTAAAACAATAGCTATTTGTTATCACATCGTTCTGTAGGTGAAAAATCCAGAAACTGTATGGCTGAGTTCTTAGGATTTCACAAGGTTGAAATGAATGTGTCTACTGAAAAGTGTTCTCGTGTGGTGCTCTGTTCTCATGCTTTTCCAAGCTCATTTGGTCATGGCAGAATCCAGTTCTTTGGGGTTTTGGGACTGAGGCCATTCTCTTTTCCCTGCTGGCTATCAGCCAAGATCTATGCTTAGTTCGTACAATCTATGTGCATATCTTGCTGTGTGATCTTGTTCATCTCAAGACTAACAAGGGAGAATCCCCCTCCATCAAAATCCCTCTCACACTTTGAGTCTCTGACTTCCTCTGTCTCTGATCTTTAGGCCCAGATATAAAGGCGTCATGAATTTAGGTTAGGTCCACCCAGATAATGTCTGTTTCTTAGAGTCAGCTGTGCCACATACCTAACCTAGTCACAGAAGAGATATGCCATCATATTGACAGTCAGGAATTATATAGGATTATACCCCAGAGTGGGCAGGAATATTGGGGGGGGGCATATTCGAATTCTTAAAGCACAATCAGATAATATGACTCTGTATGGTTTGCTTTGTGTGATTTCACATGCTTTTTATAATTTTTTTTAATGTTTTATTTATTTCTAGGAGAGAGAGAGAGAGAGACAGCGTGAGCAGGGGAGGATCAGAGAGAGAGGGAGTCACAGACTGAAACAGGCTCCAGGCTCTGAGCTGGCAGTCAGCACAGAGCCCAACGCAGGGCTCGAACCCACGAACCACGAGATCATGACCTAAGCAAAAGTCAGACGCTTAACCGACTAAGCCACCCAGGCGCCCCATTTTATAATTTTAATTCTTAGAAATTTGTTAAATTTGTTTAATGAGCAAGGATATTTTCTATATTGATGAAGTCCCATGTGTACTTGAAAAGAATATGTATCTGCCTTCTTTGGCTAGAGTGTTCTATAAACGACAGATACAGTTGGTTGATGGTATTCAATTTTTCTACATCCTTGCTAATTTTCTGTTTACTTGTCCTACTAGTTATTGAGAGAGAAAAGCGAAGTCTTCTATTATAATTGTGGATCTTTCCCCTTTTTTAAGCTCTATTAGGTACTCCTATATACAGGATTCTATGTCTTCCTATTGAATTGTCTCTTTTGTCATTATTTAAAGTCCCTCTGAGTATTTTTTTTAATATTTTTATTTATTTTTGACAAAATTATAGATATTTAATGTGTACAATATGATGTTTGATACATATACACATTGTGAAATGATTACCACATGGAACTAATTAACATACCCATTCATCTCCCATAGCCTTTTGTGTATATCTCCCTTCTTTGGCTAGAGTGTTCTCCTAATGACAGTTAGATACAGTTTACTTGTCCTATTATTAAGAGAGGAATGTGAAGTCTTCAACTATAATTGTGGATGTGTTTATTTCTTCCTTTGTTTTATCAGGTTTAGCATGTATTTTGAAGTTCTGTTGTCAGTGCTCATTTAGGATTCTTATGTCTTCCTGTTGAATTGTCTCTTCTATCATTATTTAATGTCTTTCTTTATCCTTTTAAATTTTCCTTGCTTTGACATCTACTTTGTCTGATATTATTATAATCACCCATCTTTGTTTTGGTAGTGTTTAAAATTTTTTTTATTTGAGAGAGAGAGAGAGAGAGAACGCATAAGCAGAGGAGGGGCAGAGAGGAGAGATAGAATCCCAAGCAGGCTCTGCACAGTCAGCACAGAAGCCTGATGTGCGGCTTGAACCCACAAACCATGAGATCACGACCTGAGCCGAGACCAAGATTCGGATGCCCCACCAATTGCGCCACCCAAGCACCTCTATTTGGTAGTTTTTTCATGTCATTTCCCCCACATTCTTTACTTTATCCTACATACATTGTTATAGTTAATGTGGGTTTCTTATAGACAGGATATAGGTGGGTCTCGTTTTTTTGAAATTTTAATACATTCTGAAAATCTCTATATTATAACTTTTGCATTTAATGTGATGATTGGTATATTTGCCCTCAATTCTCCCTTTTTATTATTTGTTTCTCTTTTTTTTGTTCTTCTGTTTCCTTTTTTTTTCCTGCTTTTTATATTTCTTGAATACTATTTTAGTACTACATTTAAGTTATCTCTTGTGATTTTGTGAGGATATATTTTTGCAAATTTTGCTAGTTGTTGCTGTAGAGATGACCATAAAGGTAATTAAAGTTTTCATAGTCTGTCTAGAATTAATATTTTACAACTTCACGTAGAATATAGCAACCTGCCACCATATTGGTCCCTTCACCTTGCCCCCTTTATATTTTAGTTCCTGTATGTATTACATCTACATATATTGAAAAATCTCATCAACATTATAATTTTTGCTTTCAACTGTCATATATATTTTCTTTTTTTAAAAATTTTTTAATTTTTTTTTTAAATTTATTTCTAGGAGACAGAGAGAGAGAGAGACAGCGTGAGCAGGGGAGGGTCAGAGAGAGAGGGGGTCACAGACTGAAACAGGCTCCAGGCTCTGAGCTGGCAGTCAGCACAGAGCCCGATGCGGGGCTCGAACCCATGAACCGTGAGATCACAACCCAAGCGAAAGTCGGACGCTTAACCGAGAAAGCCACCCAGGCGCCCCTATATTTTCAAGGATCAAAAGAAGAATATTTCATGTTTACCCAGATCTTGACCATTTCTATTGCGTCTACTTCTTCCTGATATTCCAAGTTTTCCTCTAGTGTCATTTCCCTTCTTCAAGAATTAACTTTAGCATTATTTTAGACTGGGTCTGTGACAATGTATTCTGCTAGTTTCCTCTTACCTTCATTCCTGAAGAACATTTTCACTAGTTTTGGAATTCTGGGTTGACAGTTCTTTTCTCCCAGCAGTTAAAAATATTGTTCCCCTTCCTTTTGGCAGTCAAGATTTCTGGTAAGACCTTTCTGGTAAGTCTTTTGAATTTTTGTCTCTTTTTATGCAATATATAATTTTTTCCCTGGATGTGTTCATAACTTTTTCTTTATCTCTGGTTTTAAGCAGTTTGAGTAATATGGTCTGACCATAGATTCTTTTAATTGATTCTTTTTCTTTGAGGGCCATTGAGATTTTTGAGTGTGTAAATTTAAGTCTTTTGGCAAATTGGGAAGTATTTGGTCATCGTTTCTTTCTTTTTAAAAACTTTTTTTTTTTAACCACACTATATAAAGTTTCCCTCTGGGACTCTCATGATATACACATGTTTGTTCCAAGGTCCCTGAGGTTGTGTTAATTTTTGTTTTAATGTTTTCTCTCTCTGTGTTGTTCAAATTGTGTGATTTCTATTTTCAAATTCACTCTTCAAATCAACCGTATAATCCCACTTCTTGGACTCTATTCTAGAGAAAACTTGCTCATGTGAACAGAGGAGCATGCTCAGGGATGTTCTTTGCACAATGGTTTGTGGCAGCCAAAAGGTAGGAATAATCTAAATATCCATCAACAGGAAGTCCCATTAGTAAATTTGGCATTCCCTGAGATGGCCCACCAGGCAGTTACTTTAAAAAGGGAGAGCATGTTAGGGTGGGAGTTATCTTTTGTGGGAAGTGACTGGAAGAGGGTATAGTAATCTTCTGGTGTGTGCCTTGTTTCAGGAGCAGGTTACATAAGTGTGTGTTTTGTGAACGTGTGTGGAAATTCATTGGTATGCACATATGATTTGTACACTCTTATGCATCTCAATAAAAAATTTTTAAAATTAGAGACCTAGTGTACTCTTGATTTAAATGAGACTCGGATTCTCAAGCTCTTCATTTAAATAAGAAACTTAGCTCTATCATGGGTTATTGGGGAAGTATTATTTTTCTTTTTTTAATCCACATATCCATGGATTTCATGCTAGTAATCTCCTTCTAACTTAACAAAGAAAATTCAGGGTTACTTAGGTGGCTCAGTTGGTTGGGTGTCTGACTCTTTTTTGGGCTCAGGTCATGAGTCCCACAATCCCAGGGTTGTGGGACTCCATGCTTAGCACGGAGCCTGCTTAAGATTCTCTATCTCTTTCCTTCTGCCCCTCTTCCCTGCTTGCGTGCATGCTCTCTCTCTAAAATAAAAAATATAGGGGCGCCTGGGTGGCTCAGTAAGTTAGGCATCTGACTTCAGCTCAGGTCATGATCTCACAGTTTGTGGGTTCAAGCCCCACGTTGGGCTCTGTGCTGATAGCTAGCTCAGAGCCTGGAGCCTGTTTCAGATTCTGTATCTTCCTCTCTCTCTGACCCTCCCCTGCTCATGCTGTTTCTCTCTCAGAAATAAATAAAACATTAAAAAAATTTAAAAAGTATTAAAAATAAACAAATAAAACAAAACAAAAAAAAACAGGAAAGAAAATTCAAAAGTATATGTTTCTTCCAGAAAATAAGGACATCAGTTTAAGTATTGTTGTAAGGGTGATACAATAAATGGATCATCAGAATTGAAGACTGTAAGAGATTAAGAATCAAAATCATAGGATATGGTAATAATGTCACAGTGTGAGTGTCCTAAAGTTTGTTAAGTTTTCAGTGGTTAGAAATAAAATTTGTAAAACTAGTTCATGGTATAGAACAGAATTTGCTCTCCTGTAGCTGTTTATTCTATTGATACTCTCCCTCTTACTCTGCTCAGGATATCCTTATCCTCCCAGGAGGAAGAAGGGCATACAGATTCATGCCAAGTGCTGGAATCCATGAGCAATTATTGAGAGAGAAAAGGCAGGTCTGAGGACATGGGAATGTACCCTTTGGGCCAGAAGAAGACAGAGGGGGATAATTCAAAGTAGAATACAGGGCATTGAGTATTGAAGATCTTCAATACTAATAGGAAAAGATCATCAAGACCTAGCAGTAAGCAGAAAACCAGTATAATGTCAATGTGTGTGGACACAAATGCACATGGAAATGCATAGAAAGGTAACTAGAAAGAGTTACAACAAAAAATGGACAGCAATTACCTTTGAGAGGGGAAAGTGATACCACAGCCAGCCATAAAATGAGCTCTTCCATATTCTTTGTATTACTCGAGAATGTATTTTTGTGAACATTGTGTAAATAAAAAATTCCCAAGTAAATAAATAAACAGGTTTAATGATCCAAGGGAGAAAGAGAATTGAAAAATTACCTGGCCTACTTGACCATGGGGAAATTCTGTTGAAAGCAGTGATAGAATTCTTCTGGAGAGTTTGGGAATGATTTGTGAAGGGGCACATAGATAACTGAGGAAGTAAAACAAACACAAGGGGAAGATGAGCAGGATCAGGGGGAGGAGGAGGAGCAGAATGTGGAGGAGAAGAAGGTGGAGGAAGAGGAGGGAAAAGACAAAGAAAAGGAAGAAAAATCTGAAGGATTGCAGGTAGCTGGGTTGGTTGGCTGCTGAGTTCAAATATTAGTTCAGCAAGAGTACGTAATCACCAGAATAGTCCAGTAATAGAGTGTACTTATACAGGCATAATGAAATGGAAAGCCTGTAAATTGAATTAAAAATTGTGATCTCATTTTGTGGGAGACAGTGGAGAGAGAGAGAGAGGAGTGGATAAAATTGTTAAATCTGCATGTGTCATTATAGTAATTAAACTGATGATGTTTCAAGATGCAAGACTATAAATTTTATTTGCTTTATATTTACATGATAGTAAATACCAGATAAATGCCTGAGAATGAAATACAGGTTAGGGGGGAGTCAGAGAGCTGGAATGGGGAAGACTGGCTGGCTTTCCAAGTCTTGTAGCACAGTGTGACTTTTTTTGGACCTTGCTGTTCATGCTGACATGGGCCATTCTAATTCCACATGGCTTTTCAGCTGAATGTGACAGGTCTAGCTTTCTGGGCTTCTCTGGGGAGGGACAGGCATGACTGACCTTCTAGACCTACCAACACAGCAGACAACCAGGAATAATCCCCTCTCTAGACACACCCATAACATGGACCATTGTCCCATAAGCATATATAATTTACCCAGGATCTTGGAGGAGACAGACATAACATCATGACAGTTAAGATTAAGGTGAACTATGGACTAAGACCTTTGTTGTTTCCTTCACTCATTATTTCCTATAAACTGCCCAACAAAATGGATCTATCTGTTGGGCATGAATTTCAAGTAGCAACCCCAGATGTCTGAGAAATGTAACTATTTTTCCGCATGTTCGGAGTTATAAAATAGATCAGACACGTGATGGCACAATACATATTTCCTGCTCAACCAGGGGGGCAGCTGGGGAAAAAGTGGCTCTTCCTGCAGTGGTTCAGAGATGGAGGCTGATGAGAGTTCTTCCTCTCTATGTCTTGTGGCCTTCAAAGCACCATGGGTGTCAGTTGGCCAGTCAGCTAAGGGAAGAAGTGTATGGAGGAAAGTGCCCATGGGAGATGTTTCAAAGCCAGGGCTGTTTGTGGCACTTCTGATAGAAGTGATTCCATAGAGCCAAAGACAGTTTCATGGCCACACAGGGGAACCTAAGAAATGTGGCTTAGTAGTGCTCCCAGGAGGAAAAGATGAGCCTTCATAGAGTTAGCAGTCTTTTCCACAGCTACTTAACCTTTCTATTGATAATTCCCATTCTCCTTTGTTGTGGAAATTTAGTTCTGCTAAGTCTAGGTCTGAATTTGGGGTTGTTCATGAAGTTAGGGTACCAGTAGGAACCCCTCAGTGTTTGTCATCCATGGCGTCAGCCTAGATCTCTGTTCTCCTTCATTCTGGATGACTCCTGTGTTATCCCTGGCTCCTCTCTGCTAGTCACTCCCACCCTTGTACTTTACATTTCTGTAAATCCCACTTCCTTCTCACCAAACTGCAACATGGGCTACCCTACTTGGCTCTCTAGGATCATTTCTTCCTAGACCTCCTTACCATGCAGCATATTTTCTTTGTAACTGTGTAGCCTTTTTAGGACTTATTTGTGAAGAAGTAATGCAAATAGTATCTGGGGTCTTTGACACTACACCCCTTCCTGAGATGCAAGCCTCAGGGACCTCCGTAGGGATATACTTGCATATAATCTCTCTTTCTCTACTTCCTCTATTCCTTTCAGGATTGGGGGAGGGGTAATCTTCATCGGCTCTTCCACCAAATCTATAGTTTATTTCTTGAGGTCTTTCCATTCTTCCCTTAACAGTTTGACTTTTGGATCTCAAAAGCTGGAGGAGGGTTCTGTTTGCCTAGAAAAAGCAGGGATAGGAAACATGTAGTTCCAGCAAAACACAGACACTGACTCAGAAACAAATACACATACCCACACACATGAGAAGCTGGAACATTGCCTTCATTTTTATTGGTTTAATTTTTTTTTTTTCCCTGGAAGAGCAGCCCGGTATCATGGAGCTAAGCACATCTAAGGCATGAAAGTGAGGACCCTCATTTTGGATGAAGATGGCTCTAGTGGCCAAGAGGATGAAGTAGCATGATATCCCTGGGCTAGTGGGTTGCTTGGATGTTGAGTTCCTTGGCTGATAGGTTTTCTGGCTAGAAGATGTGTTAGCTGTTGGTTCTTGCATGGTGGCTGATTTGGATGGTTAGGGTCTTGGTGGGTAAGTCCTACTTGAGGTGGACTCATGGACTACTTGGCATGGCCTTCACATAAATAGGGTATAGACATAAATGATGCCTAAACCAATGAGTATGGCAAATAGATCCATCCAAACAGTTTGGCCTGACTTGACATAAGCTTCTTCCCATTCGCTGTTCTTGTTGGCCTGCAAAGTCTGTAGGGATGGGACGTTAGGTGTGGGATTCTGAATCGAACCTTGTGACACCCTTGGGGAAGGGCTGGGGACCAGAGGTGATTGAGGGAAAACCCCTACCCAGGTCCCAGGGCAGAAACAGGTGCAAGGGGAGGTAGAGGGCAGGATGGGCCATGGCAAAAGCGTTATTTTACCTTGTAACTGAAGAACATAGCTATTAATCCCAGGGGAGGGAAAAGAATTACGGCCAGGATGGTGAAACATTTGTAAGTCGGGGCATACAATGCCAGTTCTTCAGGTGTCTGTGTTTTCTCTGGTGGCTTCTGAGGGGCATCTGCAGCAGGCGGGGCTCCAGCAGGTGGGGCGTCTTTAGCTGGCGAGGCGCCTGCAGCGGGTGGGGCGTCTTTAGCGTGTGGAGCATCTTTAGCGTGTGGAGCATCTTTAGCCGGTGGGGCGTCTTTAGCGCGTGGGGCGGCTTTAGCGCGTGGGGCGTCTTTAGCCGGTGGTGCTTGTTTGTGGGGCATGATCTTTCCACCCAGACAAAGACAGATCCTGAGTGTCTTGGAAACAGAGAGCCAAAGCCACCATACCTCCCCTAGTTTAAACTCGAGACTCCAGCATCCCAAGACTCCAAATGTTAAATGGCCACTTCTTCACAATGGAGAAATCAGTACCTCAAGTCCGGATTGGCTGTCTGCAGAAGGGGGCGTGGTCCCACAATTCTCTGCTTCTCCAGGACTCTGAGCTTGGAGCCAGGTTCCATGCTCTATCAGGACGTTGGCTCCACCCGTCCTGATAGGGATTGGTTGGAAACTCTAAGATGGGATCCTGGCTCCTCCTTGCTGCAGACCCTAATCTGCAGACCCCACAGGAGGACAGTACCAGAGTCACCTCTAGATGGAAGGGAGCAAGTAGACAAGTCCTGTAAAATAACTAGGAGATTATAAACAAGAGGGAAGGAAGAAGGAATAATGCCAATAATAGATTATAAAATATTGATTTGGAGAAGAATTCTTTAGTCCATATTGACTGAAAGAAAGAGAAAGAAGTGGAAAGGGGAAGGTCTTAAAGTAGAATGTCGTCTAATAAGTGTAGATGAAATGATGGAAATGGGAAATCACCATCGTGGTAGGCAGAGTTCTAAGATGAGCCCAAGACTCTTGCTCCCTGGTGTACACACACTTTTCCCCAGTTATTCATTCAAGTACTAATCTGTGTACTGCCGTGGATGGATTTTGTAGCTGTAGTTAAATTCCCCAATTAGTTAACTTTAAGAGAGGGAAAATGTCTTCCATTAGCCAACACTAATCCAGTGAGTTCTTTAAAATTTTTTTTAATGCTTTATTTATTTTTGAGAGAGAAAGAGACAGTGTGAGCAGGGGACAGACACAGGGAGAGGGAGACACAGAATCTGAAGACAGGCTCCAGGATCTGGGCTAGCTGTCAGAACAGAGCCTGGTGTGGGGCTTGAACTCACAAACCATGAGATCATGACCTGAGCCGAAGTTGAATGCTTAACCAACTAAACCACCCAGGTGCCCCAACCCAGATTCATAGTTTGAGGGGGATGAAGGGGCCCAGAGGAGTGGATTTTTGGGTTTTGTTTGTTTTGGTTTTGGTGGGAAAGATGAGATCGACAATGTACCAGTGAGAGAGGGGATGGAGATGGGGGAGAGATGTTTTAGTGGGGCCGAGAACATTTGTTTGTTATCCCTATAGGCTTAATATCTAGAACAGGAACTGACATAAAGTAAGTGCCCAATAAATGTGGACTGCGTCAACATTCCTGGGACTTGGAACCAGGCTACCTAGGTTTGAATCCCTGACATGCCACTAACTTGATGTGTTGCCATGTGCAAGTCATTTAATCTCTCTGTGCATGTTTTCTTACCTTTGAAATAGGGTTAATAATGCTTGGTGGCTTGGTTGAGCCTCCGACTCGATTTTGGCTCAGGACATGATCCCAGAGTTGTGGGATCGAGCCCCATGTCAGGCTCTGTGCTGGGCATGGAGCCTGCTTAAGATTTTCTCTCTCCTGTGGTGCCTGGGTGGCTCAGTTGGTTAAGCCTCTGACTCTTGACTTCCGCTCAGATCATGATCTTGTGGTTTGTGGGTTCAGTGCAGAACCTGCTTCAGATTCTCTCTCTATCTCTCTGCCCCTCCCTGGCTTGCGGGCACATGTGTGCATGGGCTCTCTCTCTCAAAAATAAAATAAAAATAAAATAAAATAAAATAGGGATAAAAATGGTTGCTCCCACATTTAGTTGTGAGGATTAAGTAAGTTAATGTATGTAAAATGCTTAGAACTGTGCCTGGCACATAGTGAGTATTATATAAGATGATGGTGATGGTGGTAGTGGTGGTGAAGGAGGAAGAGAAGAGGAAGGAAGAGGAGGAGGAGAAGGAGGAGAAGAATGAATGGGATTCAGAGCACATGGGAGCCATCCCTCAACCTCTTCATGTTGGGAAGGAGGGATGGAATGTGTGTGGATGCAGGTAAAGCATGAACCCTATGCCTTAATCACAGATGGTTTAATTGCAAGGAAAAAAACACCCCCCAAAACTAGCTTAAGAAGGGAAACTTCTTTTAGGGCTACTGGGCCCTCTAAGAGCCATCTAAAGAGAGGATATTCAGTATAGCAGGCATATCAATCAGAGTTCAGTCAGGAAAATAGACACCACAGATATTTCCAACAGAGGGGATTTGAAACAGGGATTGGAATCCTGTAAGAGCAAAGGGTAAAGGCTAAGGTAAGTCCACTCCTACTTCTAGACGTGGAAGACAATAGGGAAGAGGTAGTGTTACAGGACTTAGAGAAGGGGGAGTTGCATGACTGATGCTCAGACCTCTGAAGATAAGGTACATCTTAATGATGAAATAGTAGGACCACAAGTAGGTGATGCCCTGCAGTTCTTCAGATGCCCAATGTGTGGCAGGAGAGGGCCCACAGAATGCCTGTTACCGACTGTCAGGGGAGCATGACGTAAGGACTGATGATGACTCTAAAACATCAGTTCTCAAACTTTTTGGTCTCAGGACCCCTTTCATTCTTAAATTATTTTAGAATCCCCCCAGAAGCTTTTGCTTATATGAGTTGTATCTATTGGTATTTTCTGTACTGGGATTAAAGCTGAAAAAATTATTTATTAGTTTGAAAAAAACCAATAAAAACCCTTTACATGCTAATACAAATATTAGTTGTTGTCATGAAAATAACTATATTTTCCAAAACATTTGTGAGCAGAGTAGCATTGATTTACATTTTTGCAAATCTCTTCATGTCCAGCTGAATAGAAGATACTGGATTCTCATATCTGCTTCTACATTTAGTCTGTTGCTATGTATCACACATCATGTAGCTCTTGCAAAACTCCGTATACTCATGAGAAAATGAGAGTGAAAAAAGCAAATTGACATCTATAGAAGGAAAAACACAGTATTTCCCTTCTGTTTGTCTCCTTTATTATTCAAAGAACACTACACTTCTGATACTTCTGGTCACCAAATATGTAGGGATTTTTCCCACAGCAAGCAATTCTGCAGCACCAGCTGGATGTCCTACAATTTAATTCTCACACTGTCTACCTGGGCATAGCATCAGATTTTACAGGTTAAGGGCTCAGTCCCTCAAGACTGCTGCTTCTCTTCAGATGCCAACTGCAAGTAGTAGGTACCAGGTTACCCACAACTTTGTCTAACTTGGCTACCAATTGGAGTTCTTATGACCTCCTCCCTCCCTGGGATCTCCACACATAAAACGATGCAACATTAGTGAGATATATTAAAGAAGACCTAAATACAAGGAAAGATTAGACCATGTTCATGGATTGGAGACCACATTGTAAAGATGTCCACTCTCCCAATTGATCTATAGAACATTTTTTGGGAGGGTGGATACTATTAAGCTAATTCCATATTGTAATGATGTCCATTCTCCCAATTGACCTATAGAGCTTTGCGGGGAGTGGAGACTGTTAAGCTAATTCTAAAATGTATATGGAAATCCAAAGGCTTAAGAAGAGCCAAGACAATCTTGAGGAAGATAAACAAAGTTGGCTGACTTATTGTAACAAATGGCCAGTCTTACTTGAATTTTATAATAATTAAGATGTTGTGGTGTTAGTGTAAGGATAGACATGTTGGCTAATGCAGTAGAGTCTAGAAACAGACCCACATATATGTGGTCAGTTGATTTATGGTAAAAGTGGCACTAGAGTTTAGTAGGTATAGGATGTTATTTTCTTTTTTTAAAACTGTTTTTTTACATTTACTTATTGTTGAGAGACAGAGTGTGAGCAGAGGAGGGGCAAAGAGAGAGGGAGACACAGAATCTGGGTCAGGCTCCAGGCTCTGAGCTGTCAGCACAGAGCCTGATGTGGGGCTGGAACCCACTAACCATGAGATCATGACCTGATCCAAATTGGACACTTAACTGACTGAGACACCCAGGCGCCCCAGGATGTTATTTTCAATAAATGATGCAGGGTGAACTTCATATTTGTATGGAATAATTTAATCTAGATCCAACCTCACACTATATGCAGAAACAAATTCCGGGGGCACCTGGGTGGCTCAGTTGATTAAGCCTCTGACTTCAGCTCAGGTCATGATCTCGCGGTGTGTGAGCTCAAGCCCCACATCAAGCTCTCTGCTGCCAGCAGGGAACTGCTGAAATAAATAATTATTTATTTCAAAATAAATTTGAAAAAAAAAAAGAAAGAAACAAATTCCAGAATGATCACAGATCTGAATGTGAAATGTAAAATAGTTTACCTTCTAGAAGATAGCATAGAAGACAATTTCAGGATTTTAGACAAAGGGCAGATGTCCTAAATTGGACATAAAACTAAATATGAGGAAAAGACTGATGAATGGGACTAAATTAAAATGAATAACTTATATTCTTCCCAAAATGCCATTAAAAGAGTAAAAAACCAAAGTCATAGCATAGGAAAATACACCTGTGCTATGTATATAAATGGCAAATGACTTATACCTAGAAAACATATAGAATTTATATAACTTAAAAACAAAAAGAAGGGCACCTGGGTGGCTCAGTTGGTTAAGCATCTGACTTTGCCTTGGGTCATGCTCTCACTGTTGGTGAGTTTGAGTCCTGCATTGGGTTTGTTGCTGTCAGTGCAGAGCTTGCTTCGGATCCTCTGTCCCCCTCTCTCTGCCCTCCCCCACCCACTTGCACTCTCAATCTCAAAAATAAACATTTAAAAAAAGATATTTGGGGTGCCTGGATGGCTCAGTCCATAGAGCTTGCAACTCTTGATCTCAGGGTCGTGAGTTCAAGCCCCACATTGGGTATAGCGCTTACTTAAAAAAAAAAAAAAAAAAAAAGATATTCAACAATTAGACAAATAACCCAATTTCTTAAAGGAGCAAAGGATTTCAACAGACATTTCTCCAAAGAAGATGTACAAGTGGCCAATAAGCACATGAAAAGATGTTTAGGATCATTAGTCATTGGGGAAATGCACATCAGAACTGCAGTGAGGTATCATTTGACAGCCACTATAATAACTCATTTTTTTTTTAAAGAAAATAACCAGTGTAGGTAAGGATGTGGAGAAATTAGGACCCTTATTCATTGCTGGGGGAGTGTGAAGTGGTGCAGCTGCTTCTTTTAAAATGTGGACTTTATTATTATTCAGGTATGGTGGGGCTAACAGATTAGGAGATGACTGCCATTGAAAAGAGAGTCTGGTGGGATGCCTGAGTGGCTCAGTCAGTTGAGTGACTGACTCTTGATTTTGGCTCAGGCCACAATCTCATGGCTATAAGATAGAGCCCCACACTGGGCTCTGCACTGACAGCAAGGAGCCTGCTTGGGATTCTGTCTCTCCTCTCCCTGCCCCTCCCCTGATCTTGCACAAGTTCTCTGTCTCTCTCAAAATAAATAAATAAGCATTAAAAAAAAAAAGAGAGATAGATTGTTATTCATAGTTCCTAAGGGGAGAGGGCACACCATACTATGCAGGACAACACTGGGAAGTGCCAGGGTCATCCAGGAGTCAGAGAAAGTGAGGGGAAAATATGTGCAAGAGATTTTCTTTCTTCTTTCTTTCTTTCTTTCTTTCTTTCTTTCTTTCTTTCTTTCTGAGAGACTACATGAGCAGGGGAGAGAGGCAGAAGGGGGAGAGAGAGTGAGAGAGAATTTTAAGCAGGTTCCAGGCTCAGTGCAGAGCCCGACATGGGGCTTGATCTCATGACCCTGGGATCATGGCCTAAGCCGAAATCAAGAGTCAGACACTCAGCTGACTAAGCCACCCTGGCACCCCAAGAGCCTATCTTGTGGTTTTGGCAGGAAAGGCATGGCAAAGCATGGTGAGCAGGCTAAAGATTGACCTGTTTTAATCATTTCAGTGGGCTCTGAATATAGAGGCTGTTTCTAGTCTTCTGGTACAGGGTGCTGGGGTGATGAGGATAGAGGGATAATGGCCTGGAGTGTAAGAGCCCTGTGAGAACCCACAAAGGAGGGGGTTTGGGGTAGGCTCTGGACTAGTTGGTTTGCATATCAAAGGCATGCTCCCACGGGAGTCATTTGCTATCTCCAGGAATTAGCCAGCTCTGGGAGAAGAAGTCTTTCCTCAGGCTCCAAGATGTCAAAGCATCAGAATAAAAAGACATGCTTGGTACACTGCTATGGAAAACAGTTTGGCAGTTCCTTAAAAAGTTAAACATAAAGTTATCCTATGAACTGGCAATTCCAGTCCTAGGTATATGCCCAAGAGAAATGAAAACAAATGTTCATATCAGTATTATTCATAACAGCCCAAAAGTAAAAACAACCCGAATATCTATGAACACATTAAGA
>NW_027531899.1:4272113-4321851 GCF_008692635.1 Crocuta crocuta
GGAGCCTCATATTCAGGGCATCTAAGCACAAAACTGAACCAAACACTTGGGAGTGGTCCACCCTTTCTATTTAAACAGCAAATCTCATCTTGGAAATAAAGGGCAAAGTTAGTATTGGTGGACACAGAGGCCACGCCCCATGACGTCACTCCACACTCTGGCAATTTCCAGTCCTGAGGAATTGGAGGCCTGGCGCTGCGTCCTTAGTGAGGTTAGGTGGAGGGCTATCCAGAAAGAGTGAGGAAGTTAAAGATCAGGGTAGGATCAAGTGTGGACAGAGAGGGGGTGAGGAGGAAAGAGAGCTGGTTAGGGTTATAGGAACGGGACTGGTAGGGGACCAGGGTCAAATTAAGGGAGGACAGAGAGGGTGTTAATGGGGGAATGGGAAAGGGTTATAAGGGACACACTACATTGTAGGTTAAATGGGGGAGATTGTGTAGGGGATAAAGAGTAATGGGGATGGCGTGTTACAAGAAAAGTGTCATTGTAGTAGCAAAAGGCAAGGTCATAAGGGGACAAGAAAAAAATTATGGGAAGAAGGGAGGGTTTAAAGGAGGACAGAGAAAATTCACTAGGGACAGAAATGGTGTTGTGGAGACACAGAGAGGGCCACTGGGTGTCAGGGAGGGTTGTGGGGGACAGGAAGGATAAATCAAGAAGTGAGGGAAGCCAGGCAACTCAAATTGCACTCTAGAGGATAGTGAGGAAACGGGGCCGTGGGGTGGGGTGGGGGTCGAGCCGTCCTACCTTGGGATGGTGCCACCTTAAAGAGTTCCTCTGATCCACAGAGTCAGTTCAGCCTGGTCCCTGTTCTTTTAGATCTCTGCTGTCCATTCTTCTGGCTACTGTGACGAGACCCTTCCCCTCACCCTGATCATCCTCAATCTGCTGCCCTCCAAGCCCTGTAGGTCATGCCACAGAACCCTGGTGATGAGATGTCCCTGGATCTCCACTTAGACAACTACTTGATTTGGTTCAGTGTGGCCCTTTTCTGCTGCCTGCCCGTTGGGATTACAGACAGCATTTTTACCTGCAAAGTGAGTGTGGTCCCAATCCCTCCCATCCTCCTTGGTGTGTCCCCTGCCTTCGCAATGGAGATCAACACCCCTGCTTACGTCCCCTCTCCCACAGGCAGCCTTAAGCCATCTTTTCTCTCCTCTTATGGAACTTTACCCTACTCTATCCAACTTGTTTCCACTTCCTCTCTTTCACAGAGGAACCCTACCTTGCTTCTCTCCATACCCTTCCTTCTTTTCTCTTTACATTGGCCCCCCTCCATCTCTAACTCTCTTACTGGATTAGCCCCTCTTGATTCATCCCAGGGACTCTGCCCTGCACTGGTTCCTCTTCTCCTCATATTCACACTGATTCCTGAGGGCACCCCCACCCATCTTCCTTCTCCTCCATAGACCAAGAAAGCATTAGACATGGAGAGGAGAAGAAGGTGGAGAAATGTTCCAGCTGGCCTTTGCCATAGACCTCATAGCCATCATTCTAAGTCTATGGCTCTACACTGCAATAATTCCAGTCCATTTGGCTTGATAACAGAAGTACCTACAAACCAGGAAACTTCCCTCAGAACTCCAGAGACTGGAGGCACCTCTTCATCTCTGAGTCATGTTTGAACTGGGATGTGCCTCTGACCCCGTTCCTACCTTCAGATTTTTGATGTCAGCACATCTTATGGGAAGATCTATCAATGGAAGATGTTTGTGTGAGTTTCCAGCTCTTACTTTATTAATCCAGTCAGCAGACACTGAGTGCTGACCGTGCAATAGAAATCTTAGAGTTTCTTTGGTGGGAATGGTTATGGGAGAAGCTGAAGGATCCACCATCAAGAAATATATTTGTGTAACTTGAGGTGCAAGCAGAGACACTTTCTGTGTGAAACACAGTTAATGAGGGGAGCTAAGTCTATTATCTTAGGCTGATTTATGTTCCAGGAACAAACGACCCCAAAGTCTCAATGGCTCAAAGACAGAGACAGCAAACATGAACTAGTGAACTGGTAAACTAGTCTGTTTTCTGCTCTGCTCCAGGTCATCTTCATTACAGGATCCAGACTGAAGAAGAAGATGGTATTTTTTGATCCTGGAGATCTCAGGGTAGAGAAAAAATGAATAACTGAATCATACAGTGGCTTATGAAATGTCTGCTCAGAAATGGCCCCCACTCACAATGTTGTGCAACAATTATCACTATCCAATTCCAGAAAAATCTCACCACCCAAATAGAAACCTGGGACATTTAAGTAGTCATTCTTCATTCTTCTTTTACCCCAACCCCTGAAAACCTCTAATCTGATTTTTGTCTGTGTGGATTTTCCCGATTACAGACATTTCATATACAGGTTCTCCCACTTTTCAAAAGTTTGTACTACTCTACTTTGCTTTCACAAAAGATCTGCATTAGTACCTGTTTTTGCTAACCATAAGGAATCCTAAAAGGACTTTCACTTTTACAAAAAAAAAAAGGCAAAAAGTGGAAATAACATTCAGCAATGAGCCATTAACAGAGGCAGTAGACACTCCCAGCAGCAAGAGATGCAACCACCACGCTCCTTCCCTGGGAACTACACTCAGCATCTCAGCATCAAGACTGCAGAGATTTGAACTATGTCTGTGAGCATCTGTGCTTTTATTTCTATTTATTTTGTGCATCCATTAGCAAGATGTGTCCTAAGGTATCAGAAAAGCCTAAGAGAGATTATTTATTTGGATATGGGAATGCTCAAAAATTTTCTCATGTAAATTAATGGTAATTACTTCTTTGCTTTATTTGCCATTTCACTTTATAACACTTTTCATGGGAACGCTCTACTTTCGGGTGACAAGGGAAACCTGTAAATGAATTCATACTTTTTTGTCTGGTTTCTCTCACTTAGTATAATATCATCCATTTTGTATCATGAATCAGTCCTTTATTCCCTTTTATGGCTGAATAATATTCCATTGTATGGATATACACCATTTGTTTATTGATTCATCTGTTGATTGACATTAGTACTGTCTACCTTTTGCCTATTGTGAATAATGCTACTACCATATATATGTATATATATCAAATGTGTATATATGTATGGTCACGTAAAACTTATACATATATAAGTTTTTGTTTGAACACCTGCTTTCAGTTCTCTTGGGTTTTATAGGATCCTGGGAGTAGGATTGGTGGATCATATGCTAACTCTGTGTTTAACTTCTTGAGAAAGTGCCAAGCTTTTTCACAGTGGGTGCATTATTTCAGCAGTGTATAATAGTTCCAGTTTTTCCACATCCTTTACCAACACTTGTTCTTTTCCCTTTTAAGAATTATAGACACTTGATTTACACCCCATTAAATATTGTGGTTTTGCTTTGCATTTCCCTAATAACTAATGAGCATCTTTTCATGTATTTATTGGCACTTGTAGATCTTTGAAGAAATGAATGACTTGACTGTCTATTCAAGTCTTTTGCCCATGTTTTAATTGGGTTTTTGTCTTTTTGTTGTTGAGTTGCAAGATTTGTTTACCTATTCTGAAAACTAGTCCTTTATCAGATATATTATTTGCAAATATTTTTCCCATTCTGAGTGTTATCTTTTTAGTTTCTTGATAGTGTTCTTTGATGCACAAAATTTTTTAATTTTGTTGCAGTCCAATTTATCTATTTTTTCTTTTTTATCTGTGCTTGTGTCATATCTAAGAATCCATTGCCAAAGCTGAAGTCATGAGGATTTACCTCTGTGCATTCTTCTAAGAATTTTATAGTTTTATTTCTCACATTTAGATTTTTTATCCATTTTGAGTTAATTTTTGTATAGGGTACAAGGCAAGGATCTGAATCCATTCCTTTGCATGTGGTTATCTAGTTTTCCTAGCACTGTTTATTGAAAAGACTCTTTTTTCCCCATTTAATGGAAAGACTCTGGGTCTAAAGTTCTCTCTTGTCTTGGGAAGAGA
This sequence comes from Crocuta crocuta, assembly GCF_008692635.1. Lineage (NCBI taxonomy): Eukaryota > Metazoa > Chordata > Mammalia > Carnivora > Hyaenidae > Crocuta > Crocuta crocuta. Next base: position 4,276,057 of record NW_027531899.1, read on the forward strand.
GCAGGATGCAGGGTTAAAAAATAGGAGACAGAGATGGCTAATGTCTGGGAAAAGACAAGACCCCTGAATAAGAGTCCTTGCTCCATATTTAATTAAGATCAGAAGGCTTACAAACGTGATGGATATACACAAAGAGACAGAAACTGTGAACATTAACTTATGGGCACGAGGGAAAGGGTTATTTTTTGAAGATATACAGTGTTTGGGGTTTGGGTCAATATAAAACAAAATCCAGGCGCTGGGCAGATGGGCAGACGGTTGTTAATGGCAGATGGGAGGCGCCCTGTCTGTTTATCTTAGCTAGCCTAGGGGACAAGACAGGGGAAATAACTTCAGAGTTAACAAGACACCTTTTCTTTTTTCTTTTCTTTCTTTTTATTTATTTCTGGGAGAGAGAGAGAGCATGAGCAGGGGAGGGTCAGAGAGAGAGGGAGATACAGACTCCGAAGCAGGAGATACAGACTCCGAAGCAGGAGATACAGACTCCGAAGCAGGCTCCAGGCTCTGAGCTGGCAGTCAGCACAGAGCCCGATGCGGGGCTCGAACCCACGAACCGTGAGATCATGACCTAAGCGAAAGTCGGACGCTTAACCGACTAAGCCACCCAGGTGTCCCATCAAGACACCTTTTCTTTTGTTAACCATCTCTGCTCAGGGCTGGTACGCCTACAGTGCAGTCTATAGTCCAATTTACTTGTTTTGCCTAATGTGGCCCTATTCTCCTGTGAAAGCAGCTTCTCTGCTATAGTACTAAATTGGGGGGCACTTTTGCCCTGCATGCCTAATCTTGCTTATCTCATATACCTTTGTATTGGGTGCCTTTGTGCCCCTTTCTATCGTGGGCCTTTGCCCGTCCCTCTCTATTTTTGGGGTTCAGCATTCCCCTATTCTTGGGGTGCCTTTGCACCGTCTTATTCTCAGGGTGCCAATCATATCGCAAACTCGGATGTGAGCATATTATGGTTTTTTAATTTCTCTGCGCCTTGTTAACCCATTGGTATAAGCTCAGGGGATTCCTAAGTCTATCCTCCACATAAATGTATGGGTTTATTTCTATCTCAGTTCTCCTGCAGTTACCTATATGTTAGTGCTGAACTCTTGGTGATTATTGTAGCTTTAATCAAAGTTTTGAAATCAGGAAATGAGGGGGCGCCTGGGTGGCTTAGTCGGTTAAGCGTCCGACTTTCGCTTAGGTCATGAGTTCGAGCCCCGCGTCGGGCCCTGTGCTGACTGCCAGCTCGGAGCCTGGAGCCTGTTTCAGTCTGTGACTCCCTCTCTCTCTCTGACCCTCCCCTGCTCACGCTGTCTCTCTCTCTCCTAGAAATAAATAAAACATTAAAAAAAAAAAAGAAATCAGGAAATGGGTCCTCCAACTTTGTTGTTCTTTTTTATGATTGTTGTGGTTATTTGTGGTCCCTTGCAGTTCTATATGATTTTTTGAATCAGTTTGTCCATATCTGCAAAGAAGGCTGTTGAAACTTTGATAGAGATTGCATTGAACCTGTAGAACAGGTTAGAGAGTATTACCATCTGAAAAATATTAAGCCTTCCAATTGATGAACACAAGATATCTCAATTTATTTAAGTCTTCTTCGATTTCTTTAAGAGATGTTTTATAGTTTTTAGTGTAGTTTTTAGGTACAGGTCCTGTACCTCCTTTGATTACATTTGTTTATAAGTATTCTATTCTTTTTGATGCTTTTGTAAATGGGACTGTTTTCTTAATTTCATTTTCAGATTGTTCATTGCTAGTGTATTAAAATACAATTGATATTTATATGTTAATATTACTACCCTGCAACTTTGCTGAAATCATTTATTAGTTATAATAGTTTTTTTTCCCTGTGGATTCTTGAGAATTTTCTATGATAGAATCATTAGATTTCTTCTTTCCAATTTGGATGATTTTGTTTCTTTCCCTTGTCGAACTGCCCGAGCTAGAATTTTTAGTACAGTGTTAAATACAGTGTGGGAGCAGATGTCCTTGTTCCTGATCTTAGTCTTTTATTGGGTTTTCCTAGATGCCTTTTATCAGGTTGAGTTAGTTTCCTTCTATTTCTGGCATTCTGAGTGGATTTTTTAAATCATAAAGTGGTATTCAATTTTGTCAAATACTTTTACTGTATCAGTTGAGATAATCCTGTTTTCTCCATGTCATTCATTAACATGGTATATTACATTGATTTAGTTTATGTTAAACTACCTTGTATTCCTGGGATGAATCCCATTTGTTCATGGTGTATAATCCCCTTAAAATGCTGCTGGTTTTTTTTTTTTAATGTTTTTCTTTATTTCTAAGAGGGAGAGAGAGAGAGCACGAGCAGGGGAGGGTCAGAGAGAGAGGGAGACACAGAATATGAAGCAGGCTCCAGGCTCTGAGCTGGCAGTCAGCACAGAGCCCGACGCGGGGCTCGAACCCATGAACCGCGAGATCATGACCTAAGCGAAAGTCGGACGCTTAACCGACTAAGCCACCCAGGCGCCCCTAAATGCTGCTGGGTTTAGTTGGCTAGTATTTTGTTGAGGATTTTTGCATTTATATTCATAAAGGATATTGGTCTTTTTTTCTTTTCTTGTAATGTCTTTGTATGGTTTTGATATCAGAGTAACATTGACCTCATACAGTAAGTTAGGAAAGAGTTTCTCCTCTTATGTTTTTTGGAAGAGTTTGAAAAGAATTCATTTTAATTCTTTAAACATTTGATAGAATTCACTAGTGAAGACTTCTGGGCCTGGGATTTTCTCTGTGGGAAGTTTTTGTTGGTGTTGTTTGGTTTAGTTTTAAGCTGATTTAATCTCTTTGCTTGTTATTGGTTAATTCAGAATGTCTGTTTTTTCATGAGTCAGTTTTGGTAGTTTTTGACTTTCCAGGAATTTGGGCATTTCATTTAGGGCTTTGTTGGCATATAACTGTTTATAAGTATTTTCTTAGAATCCTTTTTATTTCTCTAAGATTGGTAGTGAATCCTCACTTTTTTTTTAAAGATTTAAAAAAATTTTTTTAAAGTTTCTTCTTCTTTTTTTTAATGTTTATTTATTTTTGAGAGAGAGTGAGAGAGAGAGAGAGAGAGAGCATGAGCAGGGGAGGGGCAGAGAGAGAGGGAGACACAGAATCCGAAGCAGGCTCCAGGCTCTGAGCTGTCAGCACAAAGCCTGATGCGGGGCTCGAACCCGTGAACTATGAGATCATGAGTGCACTCCCCATCACCTATTTAACCCATCCCCCACCCCAACTTCCTTTCTGGTAACCATCAGTTTGTTCTCTATAGTTTAGAGGGTGGATCTCTCTGACTTTATTATATGTGAAGTTTGTTTAGCTTCTTGGATGTGTAGATTTACATATTTAATAAATTAGGGAGGATTTTTGGCCGTTATTTCTTTAAGTATTCTTCACTCACTTTTGATGAATGCCCTCAACACTCAAGCAGGTAGTTTACAGCTCTGCCTTCACTATCACTTACTGCTTGTACAGGCCTAAAAGTCAGAGGTGAGAGCTGAGGGTCTTCTCAGGTCTTCTCCGGGCATGCACCCACCCCTGCACAGACACGTGGACTTCTAGATTCCCAGGAATATGTGGGAACTTTTCTACACTCTGTTTCCCAAGCATCTCATTCCCCAGCTTTACCTCCAAAGCTCTTTGGTTTGTCTGTGGCTTGTTATCCAACTGTTATCCCTCTCACCTTGGTGGCAACCCCTAATTCACTTGCCTTTGAGACCTCCTCCACCTCTAGTAGCTGCCTCATCACTGGGATTGTTCTCAATAAGAGGAAATAAAGGCAAGCTTTTTGAGCTGGTCTTTCAGGGGACCACCAGATGGATCAAAGCAACAACCATGATTCTTTGAGAATTAATTTTGTATCTAGTACCTAAGTATAGGTTCTAAGAACTTGTGCTGGGAGTGTGAGCTGTTGTCTTCAAGGCTACAACTGAGCTGAGGAGTGGGGAATGGTGCCAAGATAAGTTAAAACACCATAAAGCTCTTTGACTGCTGAGTTTTTTTCCTTGATTAAGCATTTGCCTGGTTTCTGTAAACCCCTGATTCTGATAAAGCTGATTTTGACCTTTTTTGTTAGTTTAATCACTGCTTTTGTGGAGGGATGGGATTTTGAGGTTCCCTACTCTGTCGTTTTCATGGTCGTCACTCTCAGTAAATAATAACCTCTTGAGAGTGGCTTCTTTCCCTCAGCCTAATGACTTTTAGATTTATCCAAGTTGTTGAATGTATCACCAGTCTGTTCCACTTAATTTCTGAGTAATATTCCAATGTTTTGGTCTATGCAATTTGTTTATCCACACCCTCACTGAGAGGCATTTGAACTGTTTCCATTTTTGGAGACTGTGAACAGAGTTTTAATAAATAGTCTCATAAAATTTTGTGAGACCATGTTTTCATTTATCTAGGGTAATTACCCAGAAGTAGGGTTGCTGGGTCATAGGATAAATGTGTGTTTAATTTTATAAGGAACTTCTAATCTATTTTTATAGAACACTGTACCATTTTTCATTCCTGCCAGCAATGAATGAGGGTTCCAGTTTTCCATGTCCTTGTGAACACTTGATATTGTCAGCCTTTTTTACTTGAACCATCCTAATGAGTGGCATGTCATCAAAGTTTAATGTGCAGTTCCCTAATTGCTAATGATTTTGAATATTTTTCTGTGCTTATTTGATGTTCTTATAGCCTCTTTAGTGAAGGATCTGTTCAAATCTTTTGTCCATTTAAAAAAATTTAATGTGGGGCGCCTGGGTGGCTTAGTCGGTTAAGCGTCCGACTTTCGCTTGGGTCATGATCTCGCGGTTCGTGGGTTCGAGCCCCGCGTCGGGCTCTGTGCTGACAGNTTTAATGTTTATTTTATTTATTGAGAGAGAGAGAGAGAGAGAGAGAGAGAGATATTGCAAGCAGGGGAGGGACAGAGAAAGAGGGAGAGAGATCTGCACCATCAGTGCAGAGCCTGACTCAGGGCTTGAACTCACAAACTGTGAGATCATGACCTGAGCCAAAATCAAGAGTCAGATGCTTAAGTGACTGAGCCACCCAGGCGCCTCTTTAGCCCATTTTTAAGTTGGATTGTTTCCTTCCTGTAATTCTGATACAAGTCTTTTTTCAGATATGTGATTTGTAAACATTTTTCTCCAGTCTGTTTCTTGTCTTTTCAGTTTTTTTCCTTTTGCAGAGCAAATATGTTTAAATTTGACAACGGCTAGTTTCAAACTTGTCCTTTCATGACTCTATTTTTGGTGTCACATCTAAGAATTCTGTATCTAACCCCAGTCATGAGGATTTTCTTCTATGTTTTCAGAAGTCTCAGTATAATGTGTGTGTGTGTGTGTGTGTGTGTGTGTGTGTGTGTGTGTGTGTGTGTGTATGCATGTGTGTGTTTTTCTTTAGGCTTATCCTGTTTGGGATTCATTGAGCTTTTTCACATCTCTAAGTTTATGTCTTTTGCCAGACTTGGGAAGTTTACAGCCATTGTTGTTTCATGTTTTTTTTTGTTTTTTTTGTTTTTTTTCCCCTAAAGCACTCTCTCCTCTCCTTCTGACACTATGATGACATGAATGTTAGACTCTTTTATATTGTCTGTCCTACAGGTCTCTGAGGCTCTGTTAATTTTCTTAAAAATTTTCTCTGTTATCTAAATTAGATAATTTCTATTTAACTGCCTTCCTGTTTATTGATTCTTTCCTCTGTCATCTCTATGGGCTATTGAGTTCATCTAGTTATATTTTTAAAAACTTTTCAGGGGTGCCTGGGTGGCTCAGTCAGTTAAGCATCCAACTTTGGCTCAGGTCATGATCTCACGGTTCGTGGGTTCGAGCCCCACGTCGGGCTCCGTGCTGACAGCTAGCTCAGAGCCTGGAGACTGCTTCAGATTCTGTGTCTCCCTCTCTCTCTGACCCTCCCCTGCTCACGCTGTCTCTCTCTCTCTCTCCCAGAAATAAATAAAACATTAAAAAAAATAAATTTTCAGTTCATTGCCTTTTCAGTTCTAAAACTTCGTTATTTAAAAAAACTTTTTAATGTTTATTTATTTTTTGAGAGAGGGAGAGAGAGAGAGCATGCACATGAGTGGGAAAGGGGCAGAGAGAGAGGGAGACACAGAATCCGAAGCAGGTTGCAGGCTCTGAGCTAGGCTCTGAGCTGTCAGCACAGAACTTGATGCAGGGCTCCAACTCACAAATGGTGAGATCATGACCTGAGCTGAAGGCAGATGCTTAATTGGCTGAGCCCCCCGGGTGCCCCAAGCAATAAAGTATTTTAAAATCAAGGTTATGTACATCATTTTTTCAGACATAATGATATTGCACACTCAATAGACTATAGTATAAACATAACTTTCATATGCACTGGAAAACCAAAAAATTCATCTGACTTGCTTTATTGTGATATTGACTGTTGTAGTGGTCTGAAACCCCACCGACAATATCTCTGAGGTCTGATAATAATAATGAGACTATCTCTTAGTTTGCAAATAGAAATTTTTCCAAGTCTTGTTTTTGCTTACTTCTGATTCTTTAGTATTGTTTAAGCAACTCTACATTTTGGAATTTCTATTTGTAGCCAGGTTCTTGATGAATTTTGTAAATATTTCTTTGATAAAACTAAAGAAGGTACAGTAACTAATTTAAGGTGTAATTTTCTCCCATCCAAGTACTAACCAGGCCCGACCCTGCTTAGCTTCCGAGAGCAGTTTAAGGTGTAATTTTCTAAATAACTCTCTAATTGTACTTATTAGTTAAATTATTCAAATATTCTACTTATTTATACATTCTTTTTTTTCTTCAAATTTTCTAAGAGGTATATTAAAATCCTTGCATTTCTAGTGGCTTTATTAAAATTTCTTCTGTTTGTTGCTTTCATTCTCACAATGTAGCTGATTTGTAGTTCACTACATAAATATTTGTGACAGACATGTCTTCTTTTGTGCATCATACATTGAAAACTTCAGTTTTTATCCTGTCATTCTTTGACATTTTTATATGCTTTTTGCTCTGACATGTATATTACTACTTCTGCCTTATTTTTGTTATGTGCCTGTATTGCTCTTTGAACCCTTATTCTCTCCATGTTCTGTTGCTGGTAATGTTTTGTGTAAGTGGTGTACTGCTATTGAAACATCTAGCTAAATGTTGGTGTTTTATTTTGTTAATCTGAAATCTCTAACTTTTAGGGGAATTCAGGAAATTCATGTTCAGTATGGTAACTGATATGCTTATTTTTATTTGTTCCATCATGGTTTATGCATAAAATGTTGCTTCCCTTTTCTACTTCTTATTATTTTCCCTAGCATGCTCAGCCTGTATGGATTCCTTTCCTCCCCTCTGAATCATTTTAAATGTCGACTGTGTTATTAAATTCTCTGTATTTTCTCTTAATCATCTATAGTTTATTTAATTCCCTCTCCATATAAATAACCTTGTTTGTTCAGTCCGCCAGCTTGTAAAATTCTGTCATGTCTTAGAATTGAGGATTTTGATGACAATATGACTAGATTTATGTGTACATGTCGACAAGTGATTCCTAAGTACTTTCAACTTGATTTGAAAACTCAATGTCTTTCTTTGGGTTAGGTGAAACTATTTATATTATGTTTTCCCCACTGTTGATGGATATAAAACCCCATGCGGGACTCAGCTGAGGAGCCTCCATGCCTCTAGAACAAAGGAACATCCTAAACACAGAGGCCAGAGGTCTGAGTGAAGCTCCTAGAAGGGCCTGAGCACTTCCACTCTTATTCATTCTTCTCTTCTGGGAGTTCTTAATCTTTAGTTTGGATAAGAATTACTTGGAGGGCTTATCAAAACACAGACTGCTGGGCACCACCAGGATTTTATACTCAGTGAGTGTGGGAGTGGGCAAGGATTTGCATTTCTAAGAGATTTCTAGGTGATGTTGATGCTGCTGGTCAAGGAACCACACTTGGAAAACTACTATTTCAGGTCTGATTCTTCCCCTGCAGGGGACGTCCCATCTCTTAGCTTTCTCTGTCAAGGCTGGCCATTTTCTCTGCCCTTTGCCACCTCCTGTCCCATGCCTTACCTAAAGTCCCCATCCTCTGTGCCTCTTCCATCCTAGGACTTCACGGGCTGGAGGAAGAAGGTTGTAGTTCTCAGCCATGGCTTTGGTCGCATCCCCAGTAGTCTCCCAGAGCAGATGTCATGAAGACACATCTCCCTTCCATCTCCAAAGACCAGGAGAGCTAAAAAGAACAAGTGGGTCACAGATGATAAATTTCAGTATGGGCCACTTGGCTGAATATATGTGGAATAATGAGTGCTTTCCTCATCATCTTACATTTTTACATCTTTTTCTGATGGCCTGGCAAAGCCAAGAGAAACACTCAGCCAAAGAACTTTCAAGCCAGAAAACTGCCAGCAGAGAGATCCTTCAGCCATTCAGCCTAACTCTTCAAGGGGGTAAGCACAAACACTTCACCCACTTGCTCTGGATCCCCTCCATCACCACACAGGGCTGTTAATACAACGAGAATGTTGAAAACAGTCAAATGAAAAAAATTCTAAGGAGGACTTGCTGGCTTGTAGACTCTGTGTGTGTGTGTGTTTGAACATGTGCAGCTATATATGCTGTTTATGCATCTAGATCCATCACTGAGTCCAGCTACACTGCCCTCTTTTCTGCTTCTGTTCTCACCAACATCCTCCCGCCCCAGATCCTTTGTGTTTGCTGTTCCCCATGCCTGGAAGTCTTTCCTCTGAATCCTCTGATTATGGCTCCTCTTGTACTTAAGGTCTCAGCTCAGATGTTCCTTCTCAGAGAGGCCTTTCCTGCCCATGCAACCCCACCCCTCAGCGCTGTGTGGCCCTCCACAGCCCCTCTTCCTCCTCGTTTTAGTTATTGCCCAGAGCCCTTGGTTTTCCCTTAAATCATTTTATTTATTTATTTAAACTTTTCCCCTCCTTCTCCCCCATGGGCTGTGGATTCCAAGAGAGCTGCAATCTTGGTTGCCGTAGTCTCCACATGGTCCTCAGAGCCCAGTGTGGTACTAGCATACTGTAGGCTACTCGTAGGAATATCAGTAAATGTGCCTGTTGCACTTAGATCCAATCTAGAAGTGAGACCCACACCCTTGGTTCCGTTGAACCAATCAAGAATTCAAATTGGACACAACAACAAAAAGGGCAAGTAACTGTAAACCAGTCTCCTTATTCATTGAATTGATGGAGGGCAGGAAAAAGGGGAGGGCCTAGGCAATGCCCCTTACACTGAACCAATCAGAAACTGGGTCTGAGCACTTGAGACTTGCCTATACCGGAGCAACTAATCATAATGAAGTGGTGGCCAACAGAGAAGCCACGCCACACCCCACGACGCAAATTGCTTGGACAGCCTCAGAAACTAAGCCAAGGGAAGTCGTAGGGTCCTTAAGTAGGTTTGTGATGGGTTATCAGAAAAGAGAGTTGCAGTCTATGTGGGTGGAGTGGAGTAGGAAGAGTTTAGAAGAGGAAAGTGAAGCACTTGGAGGGAGACATGGAGGGGGTCATGGGGGAGGGCGGTACAGAGAGGAATTATGAGGGGATAGAGGAAAGTTGAATTGTGTCATAGAACCAGCAACGGTATTATATAGGAACAAGGAGGGGTAGTGGGTTCTGGCTTGGGACAGTGTCCGTTTTCAGTGCCTTTCTAGGTAGAGGTGTTGGTTCAGCTGATCCTCATTTCCTGGGAATTCAGATGTTCCCTACCTGGGACCCATTTCCTGTCTGCAGATTCTACCCACCCAGCGTTTCTTCCTCAAGCCTAGGTCCATGGCTACTTGAGCCCATGAACCTGGAGTTCAAGGTTATTCCAATGCAGCGAGTCATCCTGACATTCTTGAACCCCCCAGAAAAGGATTATTCGTTTCTCTCCATCATTGCCTTCTTCTTCTTCATTCTGCTTGGCAATCCCAGCTCTCTTGTTCTCCCTCAAGGTGGGCACCATCAAGCTACCACCAACTCCCATTGTTCCCAGATGTGCCTCCTCTGTCCCTTCCCAGCCCCCTGTTCCTCCCCAGGGACCTCTTCATGTTCCTCCTGGAGAATTTACTCCCTCTTTCTTCATGATGTAGCCACTCTTACTCCTCCCCAGGGTGCCTTCTCTGCTCCTCTTCCTTTTTCCACTGGGGGACTGAACCAGCCCTTACCTCCCTCACACCAGCATTCCTGGTCTTGCATTTCCCACCTCTCCCCTGGGTTGCCCCTCCCCATCTCCCTCCACCCTTGAAACATTCCCACAGGCCTGGAAAGCCAATTTTCATGGAAATCAGATGAAAGCACAGATAAATTCCAGACTGGTCTTGAGCTTCAGCATCTCAAGCATCATGGTGGGCTCCATTATGATCATTTGCCCCATTGTGGTTGGAGTCTGGAAACAGGAAATATGAAGTCATACTGAAATCTCACCTGCTTCAAAGAGTCATGAACTGTACCTCCTGGAGCCTTTGATCTTGGACATCAATAACCTATTGTACTGGAGTCTCCCCTCCATTATCACTTTATGAAAGCAATAAAGTTTGAGGAGGCTTCCGCTTTCTACTTATCTGTTTTCTGCTCATATGCACATGTGTTCGTCCACATGCTTTTGTGTGTCCACTTTGCTGACCAGGGGGCTTACCCATATATTCAGTGAACATTTATTGGGCAACCACTCTAGTGTGCCAGGCACTGTTTTAGACCTTGGTGATTCAGTGCTGATTCCGATAAATAAGTGCTGATTCTGATAAATTTGCTTCTATAAAACTTGTATCATATTGAGAGGACACAGAAAAGAGTAATATAAACCAACAAGGTAGTTGAGGTCAGCATTGTCTAACAGAACTTTCAGCAATGATAGAAACGTTCTATGAGCCATTCTATCCAATATGGTATTTACTAGCCATGTGTGGCTACCAAGCACTTGGAATGTCACTAGTACAGCTGAAGAACTCAATTTTTTATTTAATTATAATGTATTTAAATTAAATTTGCCACATGTGTTTAGTGGCTACTGTCCTGGACAGCACAACTCCAATTGGTGGTCAACATTATGAAAAGATAAAAACAGAATAAAATTGGAGGAGCAGGAAGACGAACTTATGACAGTGGCTCTGGAAAGCCCTCACTGGGGACCTAATATCTGAGCTCTGACCTGAAGTGAGAAGAGAGAGCCACAGAAACACCTGGAAGAGAGTTCTAAGCAGAGCAGTAAGTGCAAAAACTCAGCTAGGAAGGAGCTTGGCTTGTCCCTGGAATAGAAAGATTAGTGGGACTGGAGTGAGCAGTGGGAGTACTTTAAGGTCAGAGGAAACCAGGAGGCAAGTCACAGCATGGGAGGTCATAGGAAGAAGATTGATCTTAAGTGTGAAGTGAAGCCATTAGAGTATTAAACAGGGAGAACACAGGCTCTGGTTTGGTTTTAAAAGATTTGAGTTCAATGTCTAAATTGAATGTAGGCGCACCTGGGTGACTCAGTGAGTTGAGTGGTTAAGTGCCTGACTCTTGATTGCAGCTCAGATCATGATCTCCTGGTTTGTGAGATCAAGCCCCCTGTCTGGCTCTGCACTGGGCGTGGAGCCTGCTTAAGATTTTCTCTCTCCCTGTCCCTCTGCCCCTCCCCCACTTTCTCATTTGTGTGTGTGTGTGTGTGTGTGTGTGTACACGTGTGCATGTGTGCTCCTGCACACTTGTGTGCAATACATACACTCTCTAAGTAAATAAAATATACTGAAAAAGGAACACAAAAAGCCTAAGCATAATATTAAAAAATGTTCAAAAAATGTTCATTGGACTTTACAAATTTTAAAACTTTTCATGAAAATGGTGTGGTTTGAAGTGGGCTTTGGGAGCCAATGGCCAAAAAAGAATTCTTGAGGTATTTCTGGTGCAAAAAGGTGTTTTTATTATAGCACAGGGACAGGACTTATGGGCAGAAAGAGCTACACTGCGATTGTGAGAAGTGACTGATTATGTAAGATTTTCTATCCTGTGGAGGGGAGAATGATGTTAGGGTTCCAGGAAATTGAGTCCATAGGTTTCTGGAGGTCTTGCTATTGATAAGATTTTTTTTTCTCTTGTAAATCATTAAGACAGTTGCAAACTGATGGAGACTCATGTCCTGCATGACTGCGATCTCTATCAGGTAACCACTTGTTTTTCCCTTTCTTTGTTCCTGGACAGCCAGGAATGGCTGAGGAATGGCACACATATCCCATCTGGGGGAGGGGTGCAGGGTGTTAGCTTGTGCTTTGCCCTCAGCTTGCCTTTTGCTCCCTCATCAAAAAGACTACTAAGTGAAAAAGCAAGTCACAAATTGAAGTAAAATATTTGCAATAAGACAAAAACAAGCCATCCATTTTTTTAAATGAACAAGAAGTGAACATGAATTTCAGAAAATATAATTTCCACATGGTCATAGTATGTGCAAGGCGCTTAATACCTTACATTTTTACAGGGGCCCCTGGATGGTGGCTCAGTTGGCTCAGTCCAACTCTTGATTTCAGCTCGGGTCATGATCTCATGGTTTGTGGGATCGAGCCCCGCATCATGCTCCATGCTGAGCTTGGAACCTGCTTGGGATTCTCAGTCTCTCTCCCTCTGCCTCTCTCTCCTCCTCCCTTGCTCTCTCTCTCTAAAACAGGGGGAAACCCCACAAAACATCCTTAGTCATTAGGGAATTGCAAATTAAAACTACAATGGAATACAATTATATACCCAAAGAATGGCTGAAAGTAAAATGACTGATGTCATCCAATATGGGTGAGAATGTAGGATTCCATCTGTACTCATTGGCTGCAAGTGACAGAGAAGAAAGCCAACTCTTTCTCAGAACAAGAAACACCGAGTAGTCAGGCTCCAGACACATGTCCCAGGGACATGCGCCCAGCAACGTTTTCAGTGTCCTCCTAGTCCTGCTCTTTTCTCTGGTTTTGTGGACAAAGCAGACTCCAGACTGTGTGTTCCAAGGGAATTTCGGAAGTTAGGTTGTTATGCCCAGATCGCGATCTCCCCAAAATCCCAAGACCACCAAGGAGNACACTTAACCGACTAAGCCACCCAGGCGCCCCCTAGAGTACCTTTAAATTCAACCAATCACAGAGCGAGCCTAGGGTCTTGTTTGGCGACTAACAGGTTAACTTTAACATTAGGTAACAGGGTCCTATCTATAGTTTCTATCTCCAGGCCTCTCCCTTAGTAATGTGGAGGGTGGTCGCTGGACTTTCCTGATTGGGTGTTGCAAGGGTGTTTTCTCCTGCCTTGGGCAATGTGTAACTGCCTGATAGTTTCGGGAAAGCTGAAACTCAGGCCTTCTAGTTCAGAGGGGAATCTTAAGGCCTGTCATGGAGTCAGTTTGGTTTAGACGTTTAGACTTGTGGCCTTACAAGGTGAGTCCCCGGAGAGAACCCCATGCAGCACAGAGCTCCCAACACCCCACCAAGCAACGACTTGAGTCTGGGTTGTACATTAAACCCTAAGTGAGAAGGAGCACTGAGAACAAATGACCTTCCGGGGAGGTAACCCACTAGTGAAGAAACACATGACCACCAGCCATAGGATCCACTGGGCAAGACATATACCAGCCAAGAGACCTTTAGCCAAGGGAGAGGGTTCTCACTCTTTATAGCTTATGTTGGTGATTTCTCGGATTTCTCTGATAGCACAATTTCTGATGCCACCCCTATACCTTCCAACTTATACACTTCCTGGGACTGAGGGGTGACTGCCTAAGATGTTGAAGGCCATGGCTGAGTCCATCATCTTAGGAGACAGACTCATACATGCACATGCAAATGCAGGTGTACTCTGATCCCACATGGCTTGTTCCTGGCTGATGTTTCCTGGAGACTTCTCTGTGCCAGTTGCTCCCCCTTCCATGCCCTGATTCCACCATGGCCAAGCGACCCAGGGGACTAAACTCTGCTAGGCTCTGTCCCCAGGCAAAGCAGAAGCCTTCTGTCTTCCACTCTCCATTTACTCAGGGCATCTGGAGCTGCATAAATCAGATTACATCCTTATCTGGCTTTAAAGTTCCATGTTCCCACAGCTCCTGGATCAAACCCAAATCACTCACCCAGGTGTGCAGACTCTGCTTAATGTGCTCTGGCCCCCCTCCCCTCCTCTGCTGCCTCTTCACACTTAAGCCACACTGCCCTTGTATCTGTTTCTGGAATACATAAATATTTTGACCTCAGGACTTTTGCACTTGTTGGTTCCCCTGCCTGGAACTCTTTTCCCCAAATCTTCTCATGGCTGGCCCATCACCCAAGGTCTTAGCTTGGATGTCCTCTCTCCAAAGAGGCCTTCCCTAAGCTCCCCACACCCTGTCTTACCTCATGTCACCCTCCTGGGTAACCTTCCCTCTATATCCTAGTTATTCCCCTCCCCCCCATTTGGTTTACTTGTTTAGGTTTTTACTCTCCATCCTCCGCCCTGGACTGTGAACTCCCAGAAAGCTGTGGCATTGTCTCTTGGTCTCCATTTGTCCCTCAAGAACAGAGCAATGCCTGGCACACTGTAGGCTCCCCATACTTTCATATTACAAAAAATAGCACCCTGTGCTCTGCACTTATGGAGAATCAAAGAATCCATCCAGAATTTATTTACTAGTCAGTACTTGAGGCCCACCCACTTTATTCCTTGAAGCAATCAGGAGTTAAAACTGGGAAAAACAAAAAGTCAAGTAACTGAAATCTTTTTTTTTCATTGAATTAATCTAGAGGGCAGGCAGAGAACAGGGGTGGTCTGGTGCCTAAGTAATGCTTCCTTAATACATTGAATCAACAGAAGCTGGGTCTAAATGCTTGAGACATCACCCTCCTTGCCTCCTCTACATCAGGACAGCCAATCACAGTGAAGTGGTGGCCACAGGCTGAGTTCTCAGGACTAAATCACCAGGGGGGAGGACAAGTAGACCCCTTGCTTGGTGGCATTAACTGTGCTTGTGGATGATGATCAGGAAAAAGTGGGGAGTGTCAGGGGAGGGGGAGAGGGTCAGGAGAGGACAGCCAGGGCTAATGCGGGGGAGACAGGGGGCTAACAATGGGTGTCTGGGTGGCCAGGAGGGAATTGTAGGGTCATGGGAAAGTGGTTTGGGGGAAAGGGAGGGATTTGTGTGAGAAGAAGGCTTGAAGTTAGAGGGGAATCAGAAAAGTTTATAGGAGACAAGAAGAAGGTTCTAGGAGAGGGTAGGTGGGACAAGGAAGTCCCTGTGGGAAGGAAGGGGGTTAAGAAAGGATGGGGGTATTCAGGATGGGGCTTTGGGGGAGACAAGGGAGGATTTATGTGAGGAAATGGAGGGGCTCACAGGGTTAGGGAGGGGGTGTGATAGGATGTAGGAAGGGGTTATAGGAGACTGAGAGGAGTTATGAGAAGGAAGGACTTATGGAGTGGGGGAGGGGTTAGAGGGAGAGGAATGGGTTATGGGACCAGGAGGGGTTATGCAGAGAGTGAAGAGTTTATAGAGTGGGGGTATAGGGATGGGTTATAGGGGACAGGGAGGGAGATCAGGGAGAGGATCAGGATCAGGGAGAGGAGTGAAGCAAGAGCAGGATGGAGTTCTAGGATGGAGAATATGGGGCAGAGGTGGAGGATTATATGAGTGACAGAGAGGGTAGGGGTGGGGGTAAGCAGTAAGCTCCAGCAGCGGTTCTCAGAGCATCGTAGCTCACTCGCAGCAGCTTCACCTGGGAACCTGTTAGAAACGCACATTCTTGGGCCCTGCCCCAGACCTACACAGTCAGCAACTCTGGGGACAGGCCCTAGGGATCTGTTTTAGTAAGTCCTCCTGGTGAATCTGATGTATGCTCAAGTTTGTGAATCACTGTGCTAAAGTGACCAATTTATAACATCTAAACTGAGCACTGTTTAGCCTGGAAGGGGAGCTGTGAGTAATTTGGAGAGCAGGGGTGGGTCTAGGGAGACAGGGGAAGCACACAGGGTTTCTAAGTTACCCAGAGGGTGGTATATAGGGCCAGCAAGGGTGTTATACGGGATCAGGGGATGTCACAGGTCCAGTTTCCATCAATGGTGGCCATGGAGTCCTTGGGTAAAAAATCCAATATTTGAACAGATAATGACTGACAAATTTCCCTAAATGAGGAAAAACAAGAACCCATAGATTTAAGAAGTTCAGGAAAGTCCAGAGAGGAAATTTTTTTTCTTAGTTTATTGTCAAGTTGATTTCCATATAACACCCAGTGCTCATCCCAACCAGTGTCCTCCCCCATGCCCACACCCCCTTCCTCTCCCCCCACCCCCATCAGCCCTCAGTTTATTCTCAGCATTCAGGAGTCTCTCATGGTTTGCCTACCTCCCTCTCCCCCACTATTTTTCCCCTTCTTCTCCTGCATCATCCTCCATTAAGTTCCTCCTAATCCTCCTATACGTGCAAACATATGGTATCTGTCCTTCTCTGCCTGACTTATTTCGCTCAGCACAACACCCTCAAGTTCCATCCATGTTGCTACAAATGGCCAGATTTCATTCTTTCTCATTGCCATGTAGTGTTCCATTGTATAGATAAACCACATCTTCTTGGTCCATTCGTCCGTTGATGGACACTTAGGCTCCTTCCATGATTTGGCTATTGTTGAGAGTGCTGCTATGAACGTCAGGGTACATGTGCCCCTATGCATCAGCACTGCTGTGTCCCTTGGGTAAATTCCTAGCAGTGCCACTGCTGGGTCACAGGGGAGTTCTATTGTTAATTGTTTGAGGAACCTCCATACTGTTTTCCAGAGGGGCTGCACCATTTTACATTCCCACCAAGAGTGTAGGAGGGTGCCCATTTCTCTGCATCCTCGCCAGCATCTAGTCTCCTGATTTGTTCATTTTAGCCACTCTGACCGGCGTGAGGTGGTATCCAGCGAGGAAAATTTAAAGCAGCTGTGTCAGTCAGAATTCTCCAGAGAATTAGAAAACAGAGATAGAGATAGAGATGGAGATACACACAGAGAGAGATACAGAAAGAGAGAGATGAGAGATTTATTTGAAGGAACTAGCTTATGTGATTGTGGGGACTGGCAAGTTGGAAATTTCTAGCACAGGCTAACAGCGAGAAATTCAAATAAAAGGTGGAGTTGCCATCTTAAGCCCGAAAGCCACAGGGCAGCCCAACATCCTGAAAATTCAGGCAGGATGTGTGTTACAGTCTTGAGGTAGAATTTCTAATTTTCCAGGAAACCACAAGAGTTTGCTCTTGAGGCCTTCAACTGACTGGATGAGGCCCACCCCCATTATGAAGGGCATCTGTTTTACTTAAAGTCAACTGATTGTGTTAATCACATCTACAAAATACCTTCACAGCAACATCTAAACTAGTGTTTGACCAAACACCTGGGCACCATAGCCTAGACAATTTGATATGTAAAACTAACCATCACAGTAACCACAGAAAAAAAGATATCTGAACTTCAAGGGAACAACAATAATTAAGACTATATTTTCCTCCAATTTTATTGAGGTTTTAATTGACAAAATTGTAAGGTATTTAAAGTGTATAATGTGATTATATATGTGTGTGTGTGTGTATATATATATATATATGTATATATGAAGTTCCCCCCATCAAGTTAATTAATCTGTCACCTTGTCACCTCACATTTTTGTTTACCATTTTTGTGTGTGTGTAATAACATTTACATGTAGTCTCTTAGCAAATTTCAATTGTACAACACAGTGTTATCAACTGAGGACTATCTCCTTATAATAATTAGATGGGTGCCTGGGTGGCTCAATCAGTTGAGCATCTGACTTCGGCTCAGGTCATGATCTCACAGTTTATAAGTTTGAGCCCCACGTTGGGCTCACTGCTATCAGCATAGAGACCCCTTTGGATATTCTGTCTCCCTCTTTCTCTGCCTCTCCCCTGCTCATACACACTTTCTTAAAACTAAACATTAAAAAAATAATTAGAAACCAGGAAACAACAAAATGACATTTTTGAAGCAGCCAAAGAAAAAAGTCAGCACACACGGAATGAAAAAGACATCGGTGTTAGGTGGCTGGCAAGCTGAGGGAACAGCCAGGTGAAAGTACCTAAAATTTAATAACATAGTTTTGGTTTTCCTGTATTTATGTTTATGGTTATTCTCTCTTTATGGTGAAATATACCATTCTTTTTAAGTTGTTTAAATTTTTTGGAAAGATACTGTTTTTGAAGTGATTTAAAGTTTCCTTTAAAAAAATTGTTTTTGGGGCGCCTGGGTGGCTTAGTCGGTTAAGCGTCCGACTTTCGCTTAGGTCATGATCTCGCGGTTCGTAGGTTCGAGCCCCGCATCGCGCTCTGTGCTGACTGCCAGCTTAGACCCTGGAGCCTGTTTCAGATTCTGTGACTCCCTCTCTCTCTGACCCTCCCCTGCTCACGCTGTCTCTCTCTCTCTCCTAGAAATAAATAAAAATATTTAAAAAATTTTATTTTTATTGAGGTATAATTGACATGTAACCTTATTAGTTTCAAGTGTACAACATGATTACGTATTTGTACATATTGCAGAATGATCATCCCAAAATATCTGGTTAACATCCATCACCATACACATAGTTACAGAATTTCTTTTCTTGTGATGAGTAAATTTCCCTTTTAAAAGCGATTTATTTACCTTTTTTTTGAAAGTTAGTTAAAGAGAAGTACTATATGTGTAATAGTACAGCGGGGAATAGTGGCAGTTTAGACAAGATTGTTCCGTCCTATTCTATTGTTCATATTAATCTGACAAACAGGAATGTGTACCCAAATGAAAGAAGGCATGGGCCCAGAGTGGAAAGAACAATGAAACCACAACAAAATACATTTCTCTTGTATGCACAATGTGTAAACACACATACACTGCAAAAGTCAGAAAGCATGTGCTTTTAGTCAAAGTACAAGGCATTTTGTTGAAGATTTTCTTTTGTTGTTTGTTTTGTTTTGTTTTGTTTTTAAGTAGGCTCCTATGCCCAAGGTGGGGATAGAACTCACCCCAGACAGATCAGGAGTCGTGTGCTCTCCCAGCTGAGTCAGCCATGTGCTCCTCTTGATGATTTTTTTTTCACCAGCTTTGCACTGTGGAGTTACAGAAGTGCAGAGCAGGGGAAAGGGAAGGCCTCGAAATGGTGGAAGACAAACCTGACGGCGCAGTGTGACTAAGAGGGCAGGCTCGGATGTCCTTCAGCAGGTGGGTCTCTTGGGTCCTGAGCGGGAGGGTCTTTTGTTAGCTTGAATCATGGCCAGAAGTTCCCTGGCTGGTAAGCCCCTTGGCCGAAGGGCCATTTGGCTGAAGAGTGCTTTGTTGTGCCCTGGGCTAGGAAGCCAGCTATTAAGGGCAGGAAAATAAGATAGACAGCAGCTATGCTCTTGGCAAGCTAGCACAAGCAAGAACCAGGGCTAGCTGTGAATGCTTCCCCACTTCCACTCCCTCACTTGTGTCGTTTTCATTGGCATCCCTGGTTTGTAGGGGTGAGGGGTAGACGCGGTTTCAGGATGTCAGCAGATGGGCGGGGATAGAGGTAGGGGGGAAGGCCAGGGCTGGGAGGCTGGAGACACTGAGGGAAAGGCCAGGTTCCTGCTCATTACCTGATGAAGGAGGAGTTGTGGGAAGAGAAGGGAATGGGCGGCGACTGGGCCTCCAGCAGTTTCTCAAAAGTGGTGCTAGTATTTCTACGGAAGGAGCAAAACAAGAAAGGACTTGTGCGGCGCTGCCAACTCCTCCAAAACGTTTTTAGACGCTCTGGAGGGGTGCATGTATGTGGAGGAGGCTCGATACCACTTTCCAGACTTAGGATCCCCTCCCTCCCAGGCCTCCGCAGCTAGCCTGGACCTCCCAGACACCTGACAGCCCAGGTGGAATCTAGGAAAAAGAAAACCCTTTCTCCGCTTTGGCTCACGATTGGCTGGAAGGCCAAGGGGCTCAGCCAACAAACTTGCTTTGGGTCACTGGTTGGCCTCATCATTTTGCCCTCTTTTCGTGATTGGCTGACAGTGAACAGGGGGTGTGTCCTGGTTAGTTACACCTTCCTGATTATGCTGGCCCTGCCCCACTCTGTTCTTTACCCACTGGTTGACAGTGGATAGAGACGTTCTTACTTTCTTGATTAGGTTGGTCTAGGCTCACTTCTTGATTCCGCCTTTGTAGCTGGGTGGAAGTTGGAAGAAACTTTGACCAAAGAAGGCCCATTCCCCCGCCACCTACGAATTTTGGCACCTGGATTGGACGACTGGATCAAGAGGCTTGTATCCCAAGTTAACCTTAAAAATAAAAATATTATTTTACTAGTGCATATGGGTTTATTCAGGAATAACAGCGAATTACAATTTGGGACATGCAAACTATGACAAAACCATAGGCAAATCTAGCAAACAAAGGAGAGGACCGTTATTTTATGGAGAAGGAGGAGGAAGTTGGGAAGGGTTGTTTTGAACCAAAGCCCATTGGAGAAAAGGTGGTTTCTCATTGGCTGGGTTGCAGGCTCGATTGATTTCTTGGAGATGCATGGTGAATTTTTTCCCCTTGGGGCCTGTAGTTGATGATTCTTTTCTGTCGCTGTGGAGGAGTCTTCTGTTGGGGTCTATAAATGACACTTCTTCCTGTAATTGACCTGGAGTAGTACAGTGAGAGAGCTCCCCCTTCTGGCCCAACATTTAAATGAAGTTTGCCTTTATTAATTTCCACACCTTCATCTTTGGCTTTTGAGCCCCATCATGAGCTTTTGCATACTTCTCCAAGAATACTTTTTCTTTCTTTTTTTTAAAAAAAATTTAATGTTTTTATTTAGTTTTGAGAAAAAGAGAAACAGAGCAAGCAGGGAGGGGCAGGGAGAGACAGACACAGAATCCGAAGCAGGCTCCAGGCTCTGAGCTGTCAGCAGCGAGCCTGGCTCGGGACTCAAACCCACCAACCGTGAGATCATGACCTGAACCAAAGTCAGACGCTCAACCAACTGAGCCACCCAGACTCTCCGAAGAATACCTTTTCTAACTCCACTTTTCTCAAGCTGCCCTTCCAGGGGTGGGGAGTGGAGTGCTGGCCTGTCCTAATCACAAAATACAGCCCTTGCATCCTTAGGGTTTGTATCTATGTGAATTTTGCTTTCAACTCACCCATGCATGCCTTCGTTCAGCAGAAAGTGAACCATCTGCTGTGTACTGGGCTCTGTGCTGGACACTGGGCGCACTCAAGAAGGCAAAACACTGCTGAACCCATCCGCCTTCTAGAAGCTCCCTTTTCCTTTGCCTCCTGACCCCCCACTCCCCACCCCTTCTTGGTTCTCCTCATACCTCTCTGACTGTGCTTTTATCTTCTTTAATAGCCTGGCTTGCAGAGCAAGTCTTGGCCTTGCCCTCTCCTCCCCACCCTTTCCAGAGGCTCTCACCTCCCTTAGCTCACTTTACTTTTTTTGCATCGACAAGGCCCTCATCACACTTCCCCACTCCAGCCTCTTCCGGAAGCTCCAAGACCCCTGATTCCTAAACAGGCTTTAGTACTTCCTCAAACCTGCCTCTTCTTGCGGATGCCATCTGCAGGAAGGCCTTACCACCGCCAGGCCAGATACTTCCTGCCCCATTTCATGCCTCCATAGGAGATCTCCTGAGCTCCCTCCCCCATCTGCTCTGTCCTCTGTCCAAGGCCCTTCCCCAGCCTTCTGCCCGAGGTTCTAATCCCAGTCTCCCCCTTGAGTGTCCTCCACATGGCAGCTGGGGGCATCCTCCTGAAGCTCGGTCCTCACCATGCTCCTCTTCTGATCAGACCTCAAAGGCCTTCAGCTGCTCCTGGACTAAAATACTCACTCAAGGCCCTACAAGAACCACCGCCTGCCCTCATGTTTTGCCACCCTCCCTTCATTAACCTTATCCAGCCTCTCTGCCTCCTCTCCTTGCTGACTCTCACTGTTCCCCTGTTCCCAGCTCAGGGCCTTCGTTCTCATGCTCCTTCTTCTAGATTACTCCTGGCCATCTCCTCATTCTTAGAGCCTTAAGCTCAGGCGTTACTTCCTCAGAGACCCTTCTGCGATGCCCTAGTCTAATTCGGCGGCGGCGCCTCTGCCTCTCCCCTCAGGTTCCCTGTTATTTCCCTTCCTATTCTTCTCCCAGCTTGCCAATAAATATTCATTTGTCTGATTACTTAGCGATGCTGCCCCTCCTGCTGGAGTGTGACCAGGGCCGTGACTATTTTGTTCACTGCAAATCCCGGCAGTGCTTGGCACATAGTAGGTGCTCAATAAACATCCCATAACTCATTGAGTAGAGTACAGTTTTATTGTGAGGCCTCTCTGTGAAGCGGTGTCTGCTGTGACCCTGTGTATTCACACGGAAAACTTTCTAGCCAGGCTGGTTGAGTGCGAATCCTGCCTTTGCTACTTACTAGCTGTGCGACCTTGGGCAAGTCATATAACCTCTCTGGGCCTCAGTTTCTTCACAGGAAAATAGAGATAAGCACAGTACCTTCCTCATAAGGTTGTTGTGGGGATGAAATGAACTCACACAAGTGCTTACGCCAGGGCTGAGGGCAGTGAGCTCTCAGCGAGTGTCACTGTTGCCGTGGGCTTGGTGTCATTGTGTCTGTTCGGGTCTGCCCCCTGCTTTGTATTGGGTAGTGTGTCTTTGGTGGACAGAGAACAGCATCCAAGGAAGGACCACGTGCCCATGTCAGTATTTGTGGCTAGGATTCCTGCCACATACATGTCTCTGGGACCCTGAGATTTATTTTATTTCTTTCAACAAAAGTTTATCGAGTGCCTATTATTTGCTGTTTCCCATCAGTCAAAACAAAATAGAACAGGGGCTCCTGGGTGGCTCAATGGCTTAAGGAATTGACTTTTGATTTTGGCTCAGGTCATGATCTCAGGATTGTGAGATCAAGCCCCGTGCCAGGCTCCACTGGGGACTGGTTAAGATTCTCTCCCTCTCCTTGCACCCACCCCTGCCTCTGGCTCTCTCTCTAAAACAAACAAGCAAGCAAACAAACAAACAAACAAACAAACAGGCAAAAATCCCTGCTCTCGTGGGACTCACATTCTATCAGGGGGATTCAGAAAACACACAAGAAACCCAGTAGATAGGGGCAGTCACATAGTGTGTGAGAAGGTAACTGAGACACACGTGCAGGGGGACCACGGGTCATAGTTTTAATTCAGCTAGTCAAGACGCTCACACCGGGAAGGTAGCATCTGTGTAAAGACCTGATGGAGGGAGTGAGGGAGCCATGTATGTGCTGGGGGAAGAGCATTCCCAGAGGAGGAAAAGGGCACTCACCAAGGCAGGAGGCAGGAGGCTGTCTGCTGGGTCTGAGGCACAGTAGGGAGCCAGTGTGGCTGGAGTGGGGGAAGCAGAGGTCTGGGAGGCCACAGGCCACACGATTGGCCTTGGGCACCATTGTGCGGACTTTGCTTTCAAGAGTCAGGTGGAGCTACGGGAGGGTTCAGCCAGAAGAGTCCAGACCTCAGGGGTTCACAGGCTCCCTCTGGCTGTGGGTGGGGAACAGACTGCAGGGGAGCAGGGGTGGGAGCAGGGAGACTTGCTGCTATGATGTCCAGGCAGGAAGGGATAGAGATGGAACCAGCATGGGAGCAGAGTAGGGAGACATGGTTGGATTCTGGATATGATTTGAAGATCCCTGATAAGGACAGCTTGGCAGTTTCCTGAGGATGGTTGATCTTTCCACACTTGGATGAAAGTGGGAGAGAAGTGGGACACAGGAGACATGGCTGTCAGCTTAGCCAGCCTGGGGCCAGACCTTGTCTCTGGCCAAACCCATTGCCTGCTCCTATACCAGCTTGAAAAGGAGCGAGAAGCAAGGTCCCCTGCCTGGTCTGCCCCTCTCTTCAGTCCTCCCAGGGCCTGGAGATGGTGGGGGTGGGGGGGAAGGGTGACCTGCCCAGGAGGCGAAGGGCATTGCTGAATCCACTATCTTATCTGAGAGACCAAACACAAACCAAAAGTCACGGTCACAACGAGTTCTTTCACTCAGTAAACACTCCCTGGGCTGGGCGATACAGGGCACAAGGCAGTGACTGAGACATCGTGAATCCTGGTTTCAGGAGCCAGGGGGGAAGTGAGACCAGCCCAGAGTGGCCAGGCCTGGGATGGAGGAATTATGGGTCAGAGGGGTCAGGGCTGGGATGGGGAAGCCCAAGGGCCTGGGGGAGCCCAGGGGAGGTACCTGACCCAGAGGCAGGTGGTCCCAGGAGGTTCCCTGGAGGAAAGGAGGTCTGTGCTACAGCACAAAAGATGAGTAGCTGAATGTGGGGAGGGCGCAGGGTGAGTGTTTCAGGCCGAGGAAGCTTCACATGCCAAGATGTTGAAATGACAATTTTGATACACAGAAGGGCTGTGTGGGCTGCATCCCAGAGCTTGACGGGGGAGGGCCTGTGGGAAGGAGGCACAGCCAGGGGTCCAAGCCCATCAGGCCTTTAGGGCGCAGAGTCCCTAAGAGTGTGTGTGGTCACGATTCCAGGAGACTCTTCTTTAGTTTCCCCCCTAAAACCCACTCGACATTCACCATCCACTTAAAAGTCTGTCCTCTGCCCTCTCTTTCTCAGGGGGGAAAAAAATCAACTCCGACCATTACTTATTCTCAAAAAAGTCTCCAATCATCCGTGTGACTCAGGCTCCGAGAAATCTTGCACTACTGTGTTAAATAGATGGTATCCCACTTACAACCTTCTTGTGAGACGTCTTTGCCCCCACATCGTGCCGGGAGTCCCATCGGCCTGAGACAGGCTCCACTCCAGGGTGTCAACAGCGTACCTCCTGCTTTACCCGGATCCCGCCTGTGCCCACCCCTAGAGACAGGGTCAGGGTCATTTGGATGCATGAGGAAAGAATAAATGCACAAGGAAAGACTCCCAAAAGACACAGACCTGAAGTGACACCGGGGCCGGGGGGCAGTGAAAGTATTTCATTGTGGACACGGCTGGACACTGGACAGTTGGAATGGACAAGGCCGTGGGCGGGGCCAGTGGCCTCTTTAAGTGGCCAGCTGCGGATGTGGTGCTCGGGCAGCGACTGTGTTTTCATCACCGAGTGCCAGCTGTGGCTGTGATGGCGTTTTGAATGGAAAATAAAGAGATCACAGAATAGGCCTCTATCATTCCCTAAGCCTCTGGATATCCTCCAAATGTCCGCCCCGGTCCACACTGCTCAACAGCTCAGAAATGAGGCCCGTCCTGCCGCAAGGCTCTGAGATGGGCACATATCACTGCTGCGTTCCTGCTAAAAGCACAGGACCTGAATCTAATCACGGGGAATTGTTGGCCGAGCCAAAACTGAGAGAAATGCTACAAAGTACCTGGCTGATATTTTTCCAAAATGGCAAGGTCAGGAAAGACAAGGAAAAAGTAAAGAAATATCACAGATTGGAGGAGACCGAGAAGACACGACAACTAAAACTGTCAGGTGTGGTCTGGGACCATGAAAAGGACATGAGAGAGAAAACAGGAAATTCACATACATTCCCTAGATTAGCACATAATGTCATGTCAGTGGGAATGTCCTGCATCTGCTCACTGGACCACAGTCATGTAAGAGTGTCCTTAGTCACGGGAGACACATGCCTACGTATTCATTGAGAAACAAGAATCCTGTCTCCAGCTTACTCTCAAGTGGCTCAGCCCAAGCTTAAAAAAGAGTCTATTTTTGGGGGGCGCCTGGGTGGCTTAGTCGGTTAAGCGTCCGACTTTCGCTTAGGTCATGATCTTGCGGTTCATGGGTTCGAGCCCCGCGTCGGGCTCTGTGCTGACTGCCAGCTCAGAGCCTGGAGCCTGTTTCAGTCTGTGACTCCCTCTCTCTCTGACCCTCCCCTGCTCACGCTGTCTCTCTCTCTCTCCTAGAAAATAAAAAATTAAAAAAAAAAAAAAGAGTCTATTTTCTGTGTGTGTGTGTGTGTGTGTGTGTGTGTGTGAGTGATCTGTCATTCCTCTAGAAACCACAAAACTGATAAAATCATTTAATTTAGCTGAAAGGTAGGCAGGTCTGAAATATTTAAAATAAAACATTGAAAAGGAACCTAATAGGGTCTCCTGGGTGGCTCAGTTGATTAAGGGTCTGACTTCGGCTTGGGTCATGATCTCGCAGTTCGTGGGTTTGGGCCCCGTGTCAGCCTCTGTGCTGATGGCTAGCTCGAGCCTGGAGTCTGCTTTGGATTCTGTGTCTCTCTCTCGCTCTCTGACCCTCCCCTGCTCACGCTGTCACTCTCTCTCAGAAATAAATAAAAAAACATTAAAAAATTTTTTAATTAAAAAAAAGAAAAGGAACATAATAAAACTAAGAAATGAAAATAAAGGGACAAGTAGGGCAGAGACTAGAGAAAGACTGTCCCTAATTTTGACTGGGGTCTGCACGAGGGTAAGCCATCAGCTGCCATTGATGGTGCCTTGGTCTCTCCACCTGTGACTTAGGTTATGGCGGTCCCCAATCATATTTGCCCCAGGCTCTGGATGCCTTCGGGGGTAGGGGGCTGGTGGGCAGGGTGGAAGGGCTAGAGAGAGCAAGGGGGCACCTGGGGAATTCCCAGTAACTGAGACCTCCTGAGAGCCTGCCCAATACTCCGTGTTTGTTAATGAACATTCCACATCCAACAGCAACTACTGACCATCTACTGAGTGTCTGGGGACACTGTTCTGGGTGCTGTGGATATAGCAGCAAACACAACCAAGTCCCAGTCTTCTTTCTTGTGTGACAAGATTGACACCAAACGAATGACAATAAAATAGTGTCAGGTTGGGACAAGGGGTGTGAGTAAAGCAGTGTAAAGGGGATGGGACCTGATAGGGTGCAATATTAGAAGGACTCTCTGAAGAGATGACATTTGAACTGAGACCTGACAGAAAGAAAGAGCCATGCAGGTATCTAAAGAAGAGGGCATCAGGCAGAAGGAATTGCAAGTGCAAAGGCCCTGGGGGCAGGAATGACCTTGGCCTGTACAAAGCACAGCAAGAAGGCCAGGGCCAGTTGAACTGTAGTAGAAACTGAGCCTGGAGAGGTGAGCCAGGGCTACAGGAGAGTTTATTATGAGTGAGAAGGGAAGCCCCTGGAGGGTTGTAAGCAGGGGAGTGATGTGACACAAGTGTTTTACATGTGCGGCTCAGAGAGATGGAGCCCCCAGTGCAAGCAGATTCATTGTAAGGGCACTCAGTGTGACTTCACCGCCCCCCCACCCCGTCTCCTCTCTGGGGGTCTCCTGTAGCGGGAAATGGGACGGCCAGCTGGGTGGGTGTGGGGAGGAGTAGCTTAAACTTTCCCAGGTGACCTACCTCAGGAGAGAAGGACGTCGCCAAAGCAATTATCTTATCAGATATACCCGACCTGCCCTGGGATACACGTCTGTGCTGTGAGGCCAAGCATGAGATATCAAGAACCTGCCAGTCCAGCAGTCCGGCCCCTCTCTGCTGCCCACAGGGGTCCCTGCCCCGGGGACCTCAAGCCTGGCACCAATACCAAGATCGAGCCAGGGTCCTTGGAGTCGCCTTTTCCCCCCTCTACACCTTCGTTCCCCCACGCAGGCAGGTTGGGGTGGAAACGAGAACACCTGACAGCTGTACAGCTACAGCTGGATGTGCGGGGCGCCTCTGGGAACCCCCTGAACCTCTCCAGGCCTCGGTTTCCCCTGTGCACAACGGGGATGTTAGTGCTGCCCGCACAGATGTTTGTTGCAGGGACCCCTGAGGTCGCATGTGTGCAGGGCCTGGCTCACACTTGCCACTGCTGATGTGAAGTGTGGGTTTCTTCACCGGTGGTCCCACGTGAGAGCCAGGCTCTGGGGTCACACCTGGGTTGGAATCCTGTCCCTCAGCACTTAATCAGCACAGCCTTAAACCAAGTCCTTAACCTCCCTGTGCCTCGGTTTCCTCATCTGTACAATGGCGGCCAATAGGAGAACATAACTTTATGGCGTGAGGAGCTAGTGAAACATTCGCACAAAGCGCACTGGGCAGAGCCAGGACACAGGAAGTCCTCCCTGAACAACAGCTATTACAGTGATCACTGTGAGCACGCTTCCCCTCCACGAGCTGGGCAGGGGCAGTGTGGCCTGGAAGAGGACCCTGCAGCCAGCCCACCTGTTTCTGAGCCCTAACTCTTCTACATCCGAGCCTGGGAACAACAGGCAAGGGACTCAACTGCCCCATGCCTCAGTTTCCCCATCTCTATGGTAGGGGGAGGAAAGAATAGCACTCATCTCAAAGGGATGTTGTGAGGTTACATTAGTTAATACAGGAAAGCCCTGAGTCTGGTGCTTAGCACAATATGAGCACAATATGTTTGTTATTCTTCTTCTTGTAGTTACCATGGACATCCTCAGGGGTCCCCTGTTCTCAGTGTCAGGTTGAGATGGGTCTGGGCAGGTTGGGGCAGCCCGGTAGGTAATACCTGAGCTGCTTAGGCCTGGAGGTCACCCCAAGGAGCCCCGCAATCAGCTGTAATTGGGGCAGTCTTGCTCCACCTCCTCCCTCCCTGGGTATATCAGGGCCGGTCCAGACCCTAGGCTCTGTCTCAGCAAAGGAGGGGGCTGCACCAGGCACCATGGGGAAAGCAGTGAGTGGGGCCCGGAGTCAGGGGTCGGGGGGCTGGAGGCTGGAGGCAGGAGTTTCGGCAGGATCTGATGCCTCCCCGCTCCTCTCATCCCCAGGAGAATTACGAGATGCACTCGGTAGAGCTGGGTCCTGGCCCTGGTGGGGACATGGGAGCCAAGATGAGCAAGAAGAAGGCAGGCAGTAAAGGAGGCAAGAGGAAGGAGAAGCTGGAGAACATGAAGAAGGAGATGGAGATCGTGAGCATGGGGGAGGGGCCCGGGTCGGGGGCAGGAGTGTGGCCGGTGAGAGCTGGACAGTGACTGTCCTGCCCCCACCATGCAGAACGACCACCAGCTGTCAGTGGCGGAGCTGGAACAGAAATACCAGACCAGTGCGACCAAGGTGAGCTGGGCGCAGAGGGAGGGGTGCGTGCAGAGAAGGGGCTAGAGGGAGAGAGAGAGAGGAAGAAAAGGGAGAAATGCATTAGAGAGAAAGGGCCGCATAGAGAGAGGGATGGAGTAGGAGGAGCAGATAATAAGAGGCAGAGAGGCAGAGACAGAGAGAGACAAAGAGGCAGACAAGAGAGAGAACAGGAGGGGAACACCGGGCAGGAACATTGAGGAGACTCAGTGGGGGAGGGCAGGGGGAAGGGGCAGGACAGAGGCCAGGATGGCACAGAAACAAAGAGGCACAAGACAGAAGGGGGAAGAGGGAAAGAGACAGACAGAAGAGCTACCCCCACCAAGGAGCATGTAGTGCAAGGAAAGCCCTTAGAAGCCACTGTGACCACCTGCCTTGTCCCCAGGGCCTGACTGCCAGCCTGGCCGCGGATCTGCTGCTGCGGGATGGGCCCAATGCCCTGAGGCCACCGCGTGGTACCCCTGAGTATGTCAAGTTCGCCCGGCAGCTGGCTGGTGGCCTGCAGTGCCTCATGTGGGTGGCTGCTGCCATCTGTCTCATTGCCTTTGCTATCCAGGCCAGTGAGGGGGACCTCACCACCGACGACAATGTGAGTAGCAGCTGCTGTGGGCAGACATGGGACACAGGGACTTGGAGGATATAAGACATTGAGCGTGGGCTCAGGACACGAGGGATACAGTCTGGGAATACAGAGACATGGAAATGCAGTTCCAAGACATAGGACATGGTGGGGGGGGGGGTGAAGGACACTGGGATATGGGGCAGACCCAATGACACAGGTCACAGGGGACACAGAGAATGTGTCTCAGATACGGAGCACCCAGGTGGGGATATAAAAACATAGAAATGCGATACTTAAGATGTGTGACTTGGGAAACAGAAGACATGGGGCAGACCAAGGGTACAGGAGACATGGGACTCAGACACAGGACACAAGGGCATAGGGACATAGGGGACACAGGACTCATGACACAGTGCCTGGAGAGACATGAAACAGACAAAGAAGCACAGGGACAGAGAATACTGAAATGCGGGACAAGAGCACATTGGATATATGACAAGGGTCAGAATAAAGGACATGGGAACTTAGGGACATGTGGCATTGACAGGGGTTTGAAAGTCATAGGACATGTGTCCCAGATGGGGACTTAGAGGTACACAGACATGGGGAGACGTTGGACATAGGGACTTGGAATTTGGAACATGATCGTGGAGTCCACAGAATATGAAGCTTAAGATCAACAGCACACTAGCATGGAAGTGGGGACAGGAGGGCACACTTTGGGGCACAGGGCACACAGAGGTGGCACACAGATTATGAACACACAACATGAAACTTGTAACACAGGGACTATAGGGCATGAGAACACGAGGGGACAGAGGACAGTGGACATGTGGAGTGCAAGACTCAGGGGACGCAGGAAAGGATGCATGGTGACATGGGGCACAAGCCATGGGATATGGGGATATGGGGGATGTAGCGTTCAGGACCCAGAGACTATGGGGTATAGGGACACAGGACAGTGGGAACACAGAGAAGCTGAATGTGGGACACGGAAAACACGGGGACAGGGGCCACAGGCCGCAGGGAACAGTGCATGTGGTTTCTAGTGGAGCAGGGAAAACCACAAGGGTGACCTCAAGAACACCATGGGACAGGGAGCAGGCGGGTGGCCTCGCGCAGGAATCTTCCAGCCCCTTCTCATCAGCCCACCTCTACCTACCTCTACGCAGCTGTACCTGGCATTGGCCCTCATCGCCGTGGTCGTGGTCACCGGCTGCTTTGGCTACTACCAGGAGTTTAAAAGCACCAACATCATTGCCAGCTTCAAGAACCTGGTGCCCCAGGTGGGTCCCCACTTCAGTGCCCAGTGTGCACTCGGGCGGGTGCAGGGAGGCACGGGGAGGCTCTTGGCATCTGTCTGTGTGGGCCTTCCCACCAGGCCCAACCTGCTCCCAGCCCGTAGCCTCCCGCTCTCCCCGTAAGTCCTCCACGGCTCCCTCTTTGTCCCTCCCCACCCTCCCCTGCACTCAGTGACCTCTGAGTCGACCCTCCCCGCCCGCCTCAACCCTGTGCCCCTGCCCCACAGCAAGCAACTGTGATCCGAGATGGGGACAAGTTCCAGATCAATGCAGACCAGCTTGTGGTGGGCGATCTGGTGGAGATGAAGGGCGGGGACCGTGTGCCAGCGGACATCAGGATCCTCCAGGCCCAGGGCTGCAAGGTGGACAACTCCTCGCTGACTGGGGAGTCTGAGCCGCAGACCCGCTCGCCCGAGTGTACCCACGAGAGCCCCCTGGAGACCCGCAACATCGCCTTCTTCTCTACTATGTGCCTTGAGGGTCTGTGAGGTCCCTGCCCGCCCCCCAGCTGACCACGCTGCCTCCACACTCCCCACGGCTGTCTCCACTGCCCCTCTCCTGCCATGTGTTAGCCACACCGGCTGCCCACCTCGCGTGACCGCCCCCTCTTCAGGGCATCCTGCCCCTCTGTCTCCCATTACTCCCCCCGCCCCTGCAGTTCACACTGTGTGTGCACCCCCATCGCTGCCCACCCGGCCCTGAGGCGCCTTCTTGGCCCCACTGCAGGCACAGCACAGGGGCTGGTGGTGAACACAGGTGACCGCACCATCATCGGGCGCATTGCATCACTGGCATCGGGAGTAGAAAATGAGAAGACCCCCATCGCTATTGAAATTGAACATTTTGTGGACATCATCGCAGGCCTGGCCATCCTCTTCGGTGCCACGTTTTTTGTGGTGGCCATGTGCATTGGCTACACCTTCCTGCGGGCCATGGTCTTCTTCATGGCCATTGTGGTAGCCTATGTGCCCGAGGGGCTGCTGGCCACTGTCACGGTGAGTCGGGGAGATGGAAGAGAGGTGCAGAGGGCTGAGAGGCTCATCCATCTGGGTGTTCATTCATCCAGGATTGCCTCCATCATCTCCTTATTTGTCCTGTTACCCGCTCACCTCCCACCCACGCACCTTCCCATCAGCCATCCTCCCCACCCCGCCCCTCCACCTATCCATCCATTCAGCAAATACTCACCGAGGCTAGTCTGGGCCATACCCTATACCGAACACTGAGGACTCACAGATGAAAAGGCTGCATCCTTGATCGGAGGGGACTGAGGTCCCGTGTGGGCAGCCCTCAACAGTTAGCACCCAGTCCAACACCAGCCTCAGAGGAGGTTCAGAGGATGTCTGTTTTCTATTTGGTTGTGTTGATGAGAGAACTTAGAGAACCTCAGCCCGGGCGGCTTAGAGAGGGGCCTAGCTACGTCTGTCTGGGCAGGCTCGGGAGGTATCCCAAGTGGAAGAAAGCACAGGCCAGAAAAAAACAGAGGCAAGCAAAGCATGGGTTTTACCGAGGAATGCTGTGTACACAGTACTGTGGTTGGGGTACAGGCTCCCCGTGCTGTGAGAGACGGGAAGGACTAGAATTCTAGCCCTGCGCTTCTCACACCTTCTCCCAGGTCTGCCTGTCCCTGACAGCCAAGCGACTGGCCAGCAAGAACTGTGTAGTCAAGAACCTGGAAGCAGTGGAGACACTGGGTTCCACATCGGTGATCTGCTCTGACAAGACAGGGACCCTCACTCAGAACCGCATGACTGTGTCTCATCTCTGGTTCGACAACCACATCCACTCCGCTGACACCACGGAAGACCAGTCAGGTGTGAGGGTGGGATGAGCCCGGGGCTGGGGCGGGATCTGGTAGGTGCTAGAGACCTGGAAGGGAGCTCTGAGGTTACTGAAGGGAGATGGAGAGGGGTTCCATCAGGATCGAGGCGAGGGTCTGTGAAGCTTTAGGTCTGCAAAGCGGCTTGGTATTGGGTCTCCTAAGAAACTCAGTACTGGGTCTGGAGAGAAGTCTCTGTCTGGGGGTGTGAGGAGAGGTTTGGGACCCACCCAGGTCTGGGAGGGGACCCTGTCCTGAATCAGGAGGGAAGGGCTCGGTTCTGGTATGAGAGAGCGCTGCTCCAGGCCTGGGGCCCGCGGGGAGTCCCCTCGCGGCCCCAGCCTGGACGCCTGGCATGCAGGGCAGACGTTCGACCAGTCCTCGGAGACGTGGCGGGCGCTATGCCGCGTGCTCACCCTGTGCAACCGCGCTGCCTTCAAGTCGGGCCAGGACGCGGTGCCGGTGCCCAAGGTGAGAACCAAGGGTACTCCGGGGGATCCCGGGAGCCTGGTGCAGTCAGGCTCACCCCTGACACCGGCCGCCGCTTCCAGCGCATCGTGATCGGGGACGCGTCCGAGACTGCGCTGCTCAAGTTCTCGGAGCTGACCCTGGGCAACGCCATGGGCTACCGTGAGCGCTTCCCCAAAGTCTGCGAGATCCCCTTCAACTCCACCAACAAGTTCCAGGTGTGCGCCCAGTCCCGCCCAGACCCCGCCCACATGGAGGACCCGCCCATCTCAGGCCCCACCCACATTCAGGGCTGGCCTACCGCGGGGCTTCTCTCTCACTTCCCTCCTTCTTCCAAGCCAAACCCCGCCCACAACTCCCGCTCCGCCCACAGCCACCGCCCACCCACAGCCCCAGAGGGGAGTGTTCACAGACAGCTCTCAGGCCTTACGTGGGGGTAGCTCGCAGTCCAAATCCTGTCCCGGCCCAACCCTGACCCTAATTCTATCCATTCCTTGAGCCCAGTCTCCTTACTGCGCCCCTAACCCTCAGCCTCTACCAAGGACCTTCTCAGCACGCTAGCCCCTCACCCTCCAGCCAAGCTGCACCTTCCAAGGCTCTTCCGGCTGCACCCCAGTGCGGTCACCCCCTCTTCTCCCAAGCCCCGCCCCCTTGTCCTGGCCCCTTAACACCGTCCCTTTCCTTGCCCAAAGCTGTCCATCCACACGCTGGAGGACCCGCGGGATCCCCGGCACGTGCTGGTGATGAAGGGAGCCCCCGAGCGCGTGTTGGAACGCTGTAGCTCCATCCTCATCAAGGGCCAGGAGCTGCCGCTGGACGAGCAGTGGCGTGAGGCCTTCCAGACTGCCTACCTTAGCCTGGGAGGCCTGGGTGAACGCGTGCTTGGTGAGACCCCCCAGAGCTCGGTGAGACCCCCGCAGTAGATGGTAAACCGGTCTTCGAGGAGGAGCTAGCACAGACCCTGCCCAATCTTCCCTGGCCCATCCCTGACCATGACCTTTCCCCTCCCTGGCTCACAGCTGACCTGCTCAAGTGCACACATGCACCTTTGACTTTCCCTGTCTCAGTCCTGACCCCTGTGCATCCTTGACCCAGCTCCTCCCCGCCTGTCCTCCCTGGGACCTTCCCATTCCTGACCTGACATCCCTTGATTTTTTTCCCACGTCTTGCCCCAACCTTGACCTGCGGTTGCTTTTGCCTCCAGCTTTCAGTGTCCTCCTCCTGGCCCATTGACTTTCTTTTTCCAGTCCCTGCCTCAACTCAGGACTCCCCAATCCGTGTCCTGACCTCTGACTCCCCTCAACATTTTGTTGTGATTCCTAAATTTCCCTAACCCCTACCTCAACCCTGGAAGGCCCGAACTTATGGTTCAATCCTGGACCTTTCATCTAACTTGTGTGGGACCGGTGGCAAGAGATGTCCCCTCTCTAGGCCTCAGTTTCCTTGTCTGCAACATGAGCATGCTGTCTCACAGGTTGGTTGTTGTAATAGACTCACATCATGTCAATCAAGTATTCAGCATCTGATGATAGTCAGGCATCTGTAGGTGCTTGGTGCAAGGGGCCTTGTTAACTTACTCACCACCTGGCTTTGCTAGAGAGGGGTCTCCCTGGACTCCTCTCTGACTTCCCTGTTTTCTGGTCAGGCTTCTGCCAGCTCTACCTGAGTGAGAAGGACTACCCGCCTGGCTACGCCTTCGACGTGGAGGCCATGAACTTTCCAACTAGTGGCCTGTGCTTTGCGGGCCTTGTGTCCATGATAGATCCACCCCGGGCCACCGTCCCTGATGCTGTGCTCAAGTGCCGCACGGCAGGCATCCGGGTATGCAACCAGGGAGGGGAGCAGGCAGGGGTGAGAACAGAGGATAGCAGTATTTGGGGGTGAGGAACTCTGTGACAGAGAACTACCTGAAAGTGGTTTGAACCAAAAAAAAAAAGGATATATTGATTCATG
Source organism: Crocuta crocuta (assembly GCF_008692635.1). Lineage (NCBI taxonomy): Eukaryota > Metazoa > Chordata > Mammalia > Carnivora > Hyaenidae > Crocuta > Crocuta crocuta. The sequence goes on from NW_027531899.1 coordinate 4,311,031, forward strand.
AAACTGAAAAGTTCTGGGGAACGAAGCTTCAGGTATAGCTGGTTCTAGGAGTTCAGTGTCGTTAGGAATTTACCTTTCTCCATGTCTCAGTTCTACTTCTCTCTGATGGCTTTATTGTCAAGCAGTCCCTCCATTTTGGTCGACAAAGATGACCACCCCCCAGCAGCTCCAACCGACATACCACCTGTTTAGCCACCCCACAGAAAAAGAGTGCCTCTTTTGCTGCTGTCCCAGATTGGGTCACATGTTCCTCCCTGAACTAGTCACTGTGGCTAGGGGTGGGACGCCTTGGTTGGCTACGTCTGGGCTTACTTGCCCATTTTTGGGCAGAGACCTCTCTTCAACCTTGGGGGCGGGGGGGGGTGGTGGTTCCTGAAAGACTAATCAAGAGTTGAGGACCCAAGACTGAGCAAGCAACAGCCACGTCCTTCCCATGGTCTCTAAGACCCAGTGCCTATACGAGCTTGGCCCTGTTACCTCTCTAAATTTATTCCTTAGCCCCACTCCTTTGTTTACTGCTTTCCAGTCATGCCGGTCTCCCTGCTACTCCTCTGACAGTTCAGGCATGTTCACACCTCAGGGTCCTTGCATTGTCTGTTCCTGCTGCCAGGAACACTTTTCCCTCAGTTTTACATGTGGCCAACTCTCTCACCCCTTTCAGACCTCTGCTCAGATGTGCCTTTCTCAATGAGGTTTTCCCAGGACACACTTGAAATTGACACTACTTTTTCCAGCCAACATTTGCCAGCCCTTTACCCGGCTTAATTGTTCCCCTCTCCTAATATGCTGTATCATTCATTCCTTTGTTTTGTTTATTTTCTGTCTCCCACACTAGAGTGTCAGCTCCACAAGGACAGATACTTTTACTTGCCTGCTTTGTCCCTGACATTTTCCAGGCACACAGCAGGTGGCCACGACTGGTCAAATAAGTGAATGAGTGTATCAGTAGATGTACACCAGGGAGGATGAGATGTGCACCAGCCTTCAGCTGATCCGAAGGCATCAAGGGTCTGATGGTCCCGTCCTCAACAGGTGATCATGGTGACGGGTGACCACCCCATCACGGCCAAGGCCATCGCGTCCAGCGTAGGAATCATTTCAGAAGGCAGTGAGACAGTGGAGGACATCGCTGCCCGCCTCCGCGTGCCTGTGGACCAAGTTAATAAGAAGTAAGCGCCTTCTGCCCTCCCTGTGGTTCTCCCCACACCCCATATACACCGGGGCCATGGTGATGCCCTCCTACCTCCTTCCCAGGGATGCCCGTGCCTGCGTCATCAATGGCATGCAGCTGAAGGACATGGACCCGTCCGAGCTGGTGGAGGCACTGCGCACTCACCCCGAGATGGTGTTTGCTCGCACCAGTCCCCAGCAGAAGCTGGTGATTGTGGAGAGCTGCCAGCGACTGGTACGACTCTGCCGAGGAGCGTGGCCCCGTGGCTGGGCTGGCCCTGGGTGGGCCTCCCACTGACCACCCCTCACCTGCACCCACTCCCTGCAGGGTGCAATCGTGGCTGTGACAGGGGATGGCGTGAATGACTCCCCAGCCCTGAAGAAGGCAGACATCGGCGTGGCCATGGGCATTGCTGGCTCGGATGCTGCCAAAAATGCGGCTGACATGATCCTGCTGGATGACAACTTTGCCTCCATTGTGACGGGCGTGGAGCAGGGTCCGAGCTGGGTCGGAGGCTGGGGGAGGCAGTGTGGGCACAGGAGGAAGTGGGCAGCGAGGAGGCTGAGGTGTCTGCCGCACCCCCGCAGGCCGGCTGATCTTTGATAACCTGAAAAAGTCCATCGCCTACACGCTGACCAAGAACATTCCGGAGCTGACGCCGTACCTCATTTACATTACTGTCAGCGTGCCCCTGCCCCTCGGCTGCATCACTATCCTCTTCATAGAACTCTGCACTGACATCGTGAGTCTACAGCCCCAGCACCCTCACGCATGCCACGCCCATGGACAGACATGATGGACAGAGACCCCACAAACACTCTTGAACACAACGATGCAAGATGTGTGTACAAAGATAGCCAGATGTGGACATGCAGGCAGGCAGGCAGGTAGTCCCAGACAGAACTACAGACGTAGACACTCAGGCATAGACACGTGGACTCGGAGAATTTAAGACACACACACACATCTGGTGAAAGTTGGATCACAGACAGACATCCCTCAACGACTTGGACAGATAAACACTGTCAGGCCCCAAGGCAGACAGACAGGGACGGATACAGCCAGATGCATGGCCACGTTGACTTATTTATTTGACAACACTTGCCGAAGTGCCTTCTCTGAGCCAGGCACGCATTATTTAATTTTATCCTCACAAATGCTCTGTGGGATGGGCTTTATTTACCATCCCCATTTTACTGATGAGCCAACTGAGGCATAGACAGGTTGAATGGCTTGTCCCAGGCCACACAGCTAATAAGTGGCACACTGGGATTCGAGCCTCGGTGGTCAGGTGCCTCAGGGACTCTGCTCTTGATCAGCATACTCTGCTGCCATTCGTCAGTGACGGACAGAGGGGGTGGGGGATAGGGAGAGGACACAGGGACACGGAGACAAGAGATGCAGAGATAGTGACAGGGAGAGATAGGAACACAGGGATACAAATGCAGAGATAGTCATAGAGAAAGAGACCAGAGACAGGGACAAAGAAACAGTAAGGGGGAGAGAGAGGGAGGGGGAAGGAGAGAGAGAGAAAAAAAACAAGAACATGCAATAGTGGAGGTAAATGCAGAAGTTTTGATGGAGGTGGACACAGATGTGGACCAGACAGGACAACACACCTTTGTTAGAGGGATGGCCCGAACATGGCTTTGTTGGAGGGGCCGGCTGAGCCTTGCTGTCTAGGCCGCTCTGCCTTCGTGGTCACCTGCCTCCTAACTTCACTCCTGTCTCTGTCCATGGTGGGGAGGGGAGGAAGAGGGGACAGGGGCTCAGGCAAACCCCTAAGCCCCCGTTCCCTCCGCTCCTGGCCAGTTCCCATCTGTGTCCCTGGCATATGAGAAAGCAGAGAGTGACATCATGCATCTGCGTCCGCGGAACCCAAAGCGTGACCGGTTGGTCAACGAGCCCCTGGCCGCCTATTCCTACTTCCAGATCGGTGAGTGCCCTTGGGGCCAGGGAGCCCATGACTCACTGCAGGGCTGCTCACCTGCCTTGGGGTCTCTAACTGGGGCTCTGGCTTGTTCTGGATCCTGGAGTCTGGATTCGATCCTGGGTCTCTGCTGTTCTATGAGTCCGTGTCTGGCATGATCCCTGCCTGTGTCCCTTCTCTGTCTCTGGCCCTGTTCTACATGACCCTGTCTCTGGGTGTGTCTCTGTTTCTCTCTGTGCCTTGTCTCTTGTGTCTCTATTGATCTCTCTAGGGATCCTTGTCTTTGTGTCTTTCCATGTCTGTCACTGTCCATGTCCCCGTGTTTGTGTCTTTGTTCCTCTCTATGTGTATTTCTCTGTGCCCCTATCTTTCAGTGTCCTTGTCTCCCTCTATATCTCTGTCTATGTCCCATCTCGGTCTCCCTGTGTCTCTTTGCCTCTCCCACAGGTGCCATCCAGTCATTTGCTGGCTTCACTGACTACTTTACGGCCATGGCCCAGGAGGGCTGGTTCCCGCTGCTGTGTGTGGGGCTGCGGCCATACTGGGAGAACCACCACCTACAGGATTTGCAGGACAGCTACGGCCAGGAGTGGGTGAGCCCTTGCCCCACCCCATCCCATGGCGCCCTCATTTCCAGTGCCACCTACCTTGTGGGTGGCCCACGCTCAATCCTCCACGTGACTGAGCTCAGCCAGAGTATCCCAGACACCCAGACCCTCTGCCAGTTCTGGGCCCTTTCCTACACCGTCTTGAGCTCCAGACTCCTGCTGCTGACGGTCACAGGTGCAGAGGTCCCCTCCCTGCCCTGCAGTGGCACTTCATCTCTGGTGTGGAACCAGGCCCCTACTCTGTTATCGTCCCTGCAACATCAACAGAGTATTTGCACGTGTGGCTGGCTTGAGTGAAGGTGTGGAGCCTGGAGAGGCTGGATCCGGTTAGCAGGTGTGTTTAGTGTGCCCTGCAGTGTTAGAGGTCAGACTATTCCCCTCGAACTTTTGCTGTCATGGCTAAGAATGCAGACCTTGGAACCAAACTGCCTGGATTCATGGTTTTCCACAATCCCTCACATGCTGTGTGGCACTGGGCAAGTTGCTTTCCCTCTCTGTGTCTCAGTCTTCCCATCTGTAAGTGGCGATAATACCAATATCTACTTCAGGGACTTCACAGCGTGGTCCTCAGACCAACAGCATCCCCTGGGAGCTTGTTTGAAGTGCAAAATTCTCTCTTTTTGAAGTGCAAAAACAGCCTGGAGGTCTGTGTTGTTGTAACCGGCCCTTCTGGGGATTCTGAGGCACCCTGAAGTTTGAGCACCACGGGTCTCCCTCTTAGGATTATTGCGGGGATTAAGTGAGATAATACATGTGAGACGCGTGGAACCTGAAGCAGTTAGCGTCCCTTCTACAATTAGCTGATATTATAGTTACACTGAAGAAATGGTCTGAATAGTGGTTGCCCCTTTGATATGGGGCATGTGCTCTCTTCTCCATAGGCCCTCCTGGCCTACTTCACTCGTTTTTGCCATCTGTCTGGGCACTGGAGCCACTGGACTTTGCAAATCCTGCCCTAGGAGTCCGATTCCCTTTTCCCAGGTGCCTTCTTGTGGATGTCCGGAAGGTTCTGCATCCCTCCTTTCATCACGAAAGCAATTGCCTGACCTACCATTTGCCCAGGAGCTGACATCCAAGCTTGCAAGACCAAGATTTCTAGGCCCCACATTCTTTGGTCCTGCAAACCTGGCGGATTCTGTCTCTGTCCTGTCCCCCACTTCAGCCTCTGATGTAAGGGAAAGCAGTTAGGGGTTCAAGGCCCCAGGCTCCCCATCCGGTCTCAGGCTGCCTTTGTTCCCCTCTGGCCCGCAGACGTTCGGGCAGCGCCTGTACCAGCAGTACACCTGCTACACCGTGTTCTTCATCAGCATCGAGATGTGCCAGATCGCTGATGTCCTCATCCGCAAGACACGCCGCCTCTCTGCCTTCCAGCAGGGCTTCTTCAGGTGCCGCTGGCTGGCCCCGCCCCAGCCCCGCCCCACCCTGCCCTCCAAGCCCTGGCTCCAGCTCCCACCAGACGCTGACTAGGGCTCGCTGCAGCCAGCACACGCCAGCATGGATTTGCGCATGTGCCAGTGCCAGTCATCGATACCTGGCTCCCACCACGTGCCTCTCACCCAGCCCCTCTGTTTTCATCAACCAAAGGGGAGGTGGGATGGGGCCAGTGTCCACTGTTGGAGCATCTCCAGTTGACCTCCTTTGACTCTGCAGTACCCTGCAGTACCTTTGACCTCCTTTGAGCCCGCAGTACCCTGCTTTCCATCTGGTCCCCAGCTCCTCAAGGCCTTTGTTCTGAGCCTGCCCCTCCTGCCCCCTGCAGGAACAGGATCCTGGTGATCGCCATCGTGTTCCAGGTCTGCATCGGCTGCTTCCTGTGCTACTGCCCCGGAATGCCCAACATCTTCAACTTCATGCCCATTCGGTGAGGGGCTGTGAGCTGAGAGAGGAGGGATGGGCACAGGGGACACAGACTTGAAGGTGTCCTTCACCTTGCCATCCTGCCTGTGCCTTCAGGTACCAGTGGTGGCTTGTCCCCATGCCCTATGGCCTCCTCATCTTCGTCTATGATGAGATCCGGAAACTTGGAGTTCGCTGTTGTCCAGGGAGTGAGTGTGGAGACCGGGGGCCGGGGGGGTGGGGGGCTGGAACACTCAGAACAGCTGTTCTGATCTTTGACCTCCAAGCCCTTGACCCCCCCCCCCCCCCACANTATCAATCAGCAATAACTATGCCTCAGATAAACCTCATTGGCTGTGATACTGCCACTGCACAAAACCGCCACTGATCCGTACCGCTGAGCGCCTCGCTGGTGCCCATGCCCTGCCCCGGCACTGAGTCTCCTCTCTCTCTCTCCCAGGCTGGTGGGATCAGGAGCTGTACTATTAGAGGGACTGCCGCCTCCAAGCCACCCTTGCGTCCACCACAGCAGAGGTGGGAGGCACGGGACCCTCTGGGCAGCCACCAGAACACTGGGCAATCAAGAGCCCCAGCACCACCTGTGTCTGCTCCTGCAGCCCATGGCATCCCAACCTTGGCGGGACGTCCCCACTCCCCTTCCCCATCCATGGAGGGCTCACCCGGTGGCGGAGCAGTCCCTGGGCCCAGTCCTCTGAGGGGGCGGGGGGCTTCAGCAGGGAGTGGGAGCTAGCAGCTCCCGTGAAGTGGGTCCGCCCTTAGCACCCCAGGCTGGCAAGAGGGCTTGCCTGGGGCTCTTCTTCAAGCACACTTGTGTTGCGTGGTAGTAATAAACCAGCTCACGTTGACGATGCTTTTATTTTGTGCTGGGCACTGCCGTGTTTCTCACGATCCCCTCTGATCTCCCACAAGCCTGCAACTCAGGAGCTACCTGTTCAGGGCCGTATCTCCAGTGCTAGGACACAACCTGGTGTGACAGCGTTCACAGGCGAGCTGGATGTGACCACAGACAGGCACCCTAAGGAGCGAGGCCTTTACCCCTCCGCTCGCCTAGACGCCACCTCGGGGCTCTCTCCGCAGCATGCATTCTCTCTCTCCTCGGCAGGCACCTTGACAAAATGCGTCCAAATCCTTTCCGCCTCAAGCAGCACCTCCTCCGCTACCCCCCGCCTCCCCGTTCACAGGGGCCTCCACTCTGGTTCCACTTGCTCACTCCTCTGCTGCTGCAGTGGGACCAACTGAGGCTAAAGTCACAGGTCCTGTCCTCACACCTCCCTCCGCTGGAAAGTTAACTCTCCAACTGCTGGACACTGCCTTGGCATCCGCTCCCCACCCCCACCCGTCCCCTTCCTCCCCTCTCTTCCTGGTTCTTTAGTATGAGCCTCTCTGAGGGGACCCCGGGCTTCTCCCTCCTCCTCACCATAAGCCAACTCCCGCTGCCCCCACGGCCTGTTCTGTTTGCAGTGGTGTCCACATCTGTCTCTGGTTCCCCCACTCCACGTGGCCCAGGGATCCCCCAGTAGCCTCTGCATCCTCCTCCAAATCTGTCCCATCAGTGCGGTCCTTCTCCCTGGGAAACGTGGGGAGCCCTGGACTCCCTGCCCTAGAATTCTCCATGGTGCCCCCCTGCCTCTGCTGGCTTCCAGCCTCACAAGCCACCTCGATCTTATTCCAACCAATTCCTGTCTCACTGGAAAGCCAGGCCTGCTCTCTGCCCCCGAGGCCTTTACACAGGCTTTGCCACCTGCTTTCTTCCCCTTGCCGCATTCGCTCATCCTTCAGTTCTCAGCTCACATCTCTCTTCCAGGGAACCCATCCTGTCTCCCAGGCTGGGCCCCCCAGCACTGCCCTGATCTGGCCTGTGCCCCCCTCCACTTCAGGCCCAACCACTCTGGTCTGTCTCTCGAGCCCTAAAAAAGCGGGGATTATCCCACAGATAGTTGGCCATTGGCAGCAGCCCTGGATCAGTCTCTGCTCAGCAAATAGTTGTTAAGTAATCATTTCTGCAACTTTCACTTGTCCCCATCCTTGTCAAAGGCTAGGTGAGGCACGGGACGGAGTGCTGGGAGAGAGATCCTATCAAAGACGTATCCAGCTGGGCCAGGAGTGCCCATACACCCTGTGACCAGTCACTCCCCACCCCTCCAAGACACCTGTGGACCGTCTAGACGACGGACAATGAAGAGGGGGCAGAGCTAGGTGGTGGTTTCCCCACCTGAGGAGGGTAAATGCTCTCTCCGAACACACCAAGGCTCATAGCACATGTGCTTAGTGCCTTCCTAAGCCCAGGGTTAAGCAACATTATGGCAGGACCTCGACAGCCTGGAGGGAAAGAGCCTACCTAGGGGGCACTTACCCTATCCCAGGCCTTGGGACATCCCTGTGGGAATACCAGGGCTGAGCAGCACCCTCCTGGGTGGGCAGGATTTGCATCAAGGGGAGCATAAACATGACGTTAAAGCCCCCTGCTTCTGACACAGAGGGGGAGGGAACGGGGAAGGTGGCTGCCACTAGAACAGGGAAGGGCTGGGGTGGTGTTGGGGGAAATGGAGAGCACGTGAACTTGACTAGTTGATCTGTGAGCTGGGAGGCTCCTAACCCCCTGAAATGCGCATTGTCCTCCACCACCCCACCCTACGTGCTGCCCCAAGGACACTGCCTTGACACTGAGGTATGAGACAGTATATGTGACTGAATCCAGTTAAGACCTCTATACACAAACTTTTGGGATTTGGCAGGTGGGTGCAGAGATCCAGTCATCTTGCAGCCACAAGATAAGCCTTGTGTGTTTATAAATTCCCTTGCTTATTAAACTTGCCACCGACCAACCTGGAGTGGCCGCCTCTTTCTTCTCCGCCCTCTGAATAATGAGGCTGGTCTCTGATTACAACTGAGAAGCTCCCAAAGAATTTGTGAAACAAGACGGCCGGGTGGGGGTGGGGGGCGCAGCATCCAGGATGTGTCCAAGTTGGGCTTCGCTGCTGTGCTAGTTGGCTCCAGTGGCCCCCGTATGCTGAGAAGACTCCAGCCGGGGTTTGACCTGAGGGCTACAGAACTGAACCAAAGCACCTCAGAGCTCAAAGTCATAAAAGTCTGCCGCCCAGAATCCAGGTGGTTGGACCACTCAGTATGCCATGGGGAGCCCCAGAAGGCTGTGAGGAGGGAGGACGCTCTAACAAAACGGGGATTTCAGATACGTCCCCTTGGCTGCCATATGAAGGGTGGATCCGAAGCGGGGATTAGGGCTGGGAGTCTGGGAGGTAAGCAGCCAGGGAAGCGCCCGGGCCGTGAGGAAAAGCCTCTGAGAAATGTATTCTTTGATTCTCGCTCCCTTCTATCACCCATGCCCTGCCACTGCTCAAAGATGATCTGCTGCAAGCCCTCCGTCTGTCCTGGGAAAATGAAGAGCCGGGGAACCGCTGCAGAACGCAGGGCAAACCAGTGTTGGCCACTTTCCTAGCCTATCTGCCTTCGAAGCCGGAACAAAGGCCTCTAGAACCCAGTGAACATGGTATTGGTAGATGGTTCCAAAGAGAGAGAGAAAGAGAGAGAGAGAAAGAGTGAGAGGTGGAGGCAGTAACAACTTTCCAAACACTTTACTTCACAGAAACCTGGAGGCAGGGAAAGGGCACGTGACTGTCTGAGACACCAAGCCTAGGAGTGCACGTTGACAACAGCAACATAGAGGGCCAGAGTGCTGAGGGCCAGCAGCCCTGTCACCACTGCTCGGGCCAGCAGTGCTGTCCAGCTGCCCAGGGAACAAAGGTGGACGAAGGTCCTGTAGGGAAGCATCACAATGAGGAAAGCAGAATAGATAATCCACCCCCGTTTGGACCCAACCTCAACCTCAACCTCCCCCCCCAGCTCACTCCATGACAAAGGCCTTGTAGACGCTAAGGAACATCAGTAGGAGTACTGCTGGTCGGAAAGTGTGGTATAGGTCGTAGCGTGTTATCATCCAGACCTGGGCGGATGCAACGATGTAATGGACCTGCAGGGAGGCGGGAAGTCAGGATGAGGCTTTGGGGAAGACTACAGCCACCAGCAACAGGGCGTGTGGGAGAGCAGGACTTCATACCAGACTGATGTTGGAGTCGATGCTCATCTGGATGTACTTCCAGTCAAACTCAATGCCCCGGGCTCCAACCCAGAGGGGGATGCAGCTGAGGAAGGCAAACGGAGGGATTCTCCAGCACCCAAACCCCCTCAGCACCCAGAGTCTGAGCCCCCGCCCTCCAGCACCTCCATAGAACCCAGGTATCCTTTCTTAGGAATCTGGGCTCCAGGCTGCTGCACACACCGGGACATAATGAGCTCGGCGGTGGCCCAGCCCAGGGCAGCAACCATGATCTTGTACTCGCCCTTGCCTGCATTCCGGGACATGACAAGGTTTAGGCCTATCAGGTCTGCCACATCCACGCTGGCCTTCATGAACTCCTGTGGGTCAGGGTTGAGGCTTGAGTGAGCACGGGTGCCAGGGGGGCCCACTCGTTCACTCCTGCCCCCTCCCTTGCCCCACGCACCCCAATGAAGTCATAGATGCCGCCTTCCCAGGTGGGAAAAAACGTGGCCAGGAACAGCATCTGAGAAGAGAAAACAAAGAGATCAGTGCAAGGGGAGGGGAATAACCCAGGTGGGATACGCAGGAAGTTAGTGTGGGTGTGGAGGGTAGAGCGCTGGGGTTCGGGGACCCTGTGGAAAGGGAGCAAGAGGCAGGCAAGGTGACAGGATCCGGGGAGACAGAGTGGAGGGGTTTGGAGTTTGGGTTCTGTGGTGGTCACGGGGGATCGGCTCAGGCACGGAGGGGCAGGAGCTAGCTACCCCGGCAGTGTCAGCAGCACTGTGTGGACCTTGGGGTTAGCTCGCGCCTCCTAAAAGTACAAAACGCTCCAGCACACAACTGAGCACTCTCAATTTCACTAAAGTGCTACACAAAAGTTGCTTGGAGACCTCTTCCCAAGTTCCACCCCTTCCGGAGCCCGTCTTTCCAGGGTATTCTCAGGGGGACCCGGACGCCCTCACCTTGCACAGCTGCACAAAGAGGTAGGTGACCCCGGCCTGCACGCACTTCCAGAAGGCGTTGTACTCGGACCTGCAGGAGCGGGCGGTGAGGCTCCGGCCCCGCCCCGCGCCCTCCCGCCCGCGGCCGCCCCGCACTCACAGGCCGCTGCACTTGTACGTGATGAAGTAAGGGAAGTAGGCCAGGGCGAAGCAGTTCCCGAAGTGGAACAGGGTCATGGCGCCGGCCGCCCGGGCCC
>NW_027531899.1:4322102-4340938 GCF_008692635.1 Crocuta crocuta
TTGAACCCCCGCCGCGAGGTGCTGTACCCCAGCCGCTGGCGCCGGGGGAGCGCGGTAGAGCGCGGGGCGCGCAGTGACCCCGTTGTGAGCGGCGCGGAGACACGGGCGCGACAGTGAGCACTCTGTGTTTTTATTTTACAACCGGGCAGCTTCCTTCCCCGGGGGAGGCAGGAACGGGAGGTACAGGTTCAGGCCCCGGAGCCCAGGGGAGAAGAGGAGGGGACTATCCTGCTTCACCCGTCTCGGTTGAACATGTAGAGGAGCAAGTCCACCACCCGGTTGCTGTAGCCGTATTCGTTGTCGTACCTGGGGAGGGAGGAGGCGGGTCAGGGGATCCCTCCCGAGCACTCCTGGTCTCTCCCCCCAGCCCCCTCCCCATTCTCTCGGACTCCTTTCCCCCTTACCAGGAAATGAGCTTCACGAAGTTGTCGTTGAGCGCGATGCCGGCTTTGGCATCGAAGACGGACGAGTGGGTATCGCTCAGAAAGTCCGTGGAGACAACCTGGGCATTCGAATTTCAAGATAAGTGTGGGTCGCCGAGCAAGGATCTCCAGGAGCTCAGGCTCCGACTCTTAGGCACGAATTGGCCATCCATTCGTCTAGAATATCTGGTGGAGCCCTGCTGTGTCCGGGTTCCGGGGACGGTGTGAGGAAAGCACACTGGGGTTTTGCCCTCTGAACGTGGCCAAAGGACTAAGAGGGCAACCGCCTTTATGCTGCACCAGAGTCACGTCTCGGTAAGGATGCAGGCACTTAGAGCCGGCCAGCACATAGGCCCTCTCCGAGGGGAGGTGGTCAGGCTGGGTCTGGCTGTCTAGGAGGATCTGGTCAACTCAGGCCTTCAGCGGTGCCCGAGGTGGGAGGAGCTACAACACAGAGGCCCTGAGGCCTTGGGCCTCGGGTGGTGTTAAGGCCATAGAAGAAGGTGTTGGGGGGGAGGGACGTATGCGATCTGATTTGCTTAGAATGAGGTCCTGGTGGCTATGTGAGTGGGCCTGTAGGAACTGAAGGGCAGAGGCAGCACCAAAGGTGGGTGGGTGTACAGAGATGGCATGACTGGGAGCAATGGGATGGTGAGCCTGCCCTAAGTAAGTGTTGAAAAATGGGAGCCATTGTCTTGTTCACTAAGCATGTATTGATCACCTGCTGTGTGCCAGACCCTGGGAAGATGGCTGGAGCCACAGAGGTGAAAAGATAGTCCCAAAGTCTGTGCTTTCTTCTGCACATGCTAGCAGTGACAGCAGTGACTATGAAATGAAATTTCAGGTAAGAGAAAGGGCCAGAAAGAGAATATCTTATTGAGGATAGATAGAGACTTGGAGGTGAGGGCAGACTGTGTGGCCACCTGGAAGAAAAGCTGTCCACACCAGAGGAATGGCAAGTGCAAAGACCCTGAGGCAGGGAAAGCAGACCTTCCCAGCCCTGCAGTCCCTATCTTGATATGTTGTGAGCAGGTCTTTGGCAAGTGGGAAGTCACATTTCCTCCTCAGAGGGCTCCTCCCGGGGTCCCCCTCCTCAGCCCCTACCTCATCCTCGGTGTAGGCAAGGATGCCAGCCAGGGGCCCCTTGGCTGCTGCTTTTATGGCATCCTTGATGGCCTGGTACGAGGTAGGCTGGGCCAGGCGGCAGGTCAGGTCCACAACAGATACGTCTGGGGTTGGCACCCGGAACGCCATTCCCGTCAGCTTCCTGGAGAATCCCACATTAGGGGTGGGAGTCAGAACCCAGAGACTTTTCCATCTATCCCTCACTGTGTCTGCTTTCCCCTTGATAGACACCTCAAGGGGTCATCATACCCTTTGAGGGCTGGGATGACTTTGCCCACGGCCTTGGCAGCCCCTGTGGAGCCTGGGATGATGTTCTGGTGGGCACCCCGTCCGTCTCTCCAGGCCTTCTTCGATGGCCCGTCCACTGTCTTCTGGGTAGCAGTGTAGGAGTGAATTGTGGTCTTGGAGAGGAAGAGGGCTGAGGTGAGGCCTTCTTTCTCCTTAGCTCCCATGCCTCTTTCTCCCAGGCCTGAGGCGGTAACCCAGGTGTGGAGGCTGGGGGAGGGGGAGAGCACCACCACAGGCCACAGGAGGGTCTAGCCTTGTCTGCAAGCTGCAGTGTTTAAGAGGCTCCTCCTCCCCAAACCAATCTCCCCCTGTTACCACCACACACTAAGCAAGTCCTTGGAGAAAGATGTAGGGTTTCCCTGCCCTCCCTCCTGCCTCAGCCCCTCTCCAGCTCACCATTAGCCCTTCCACGATTCCAAATCGCTCATGGATGACCTTGGCAAGGGGGGCCAGGCAGTTGGTGGTGCAGGACGCGTTGCTGAAACGGCCCAGGGATGCAAGGCACCGGGAGGTGAGTTGCAGAGCCAGCCCTACCCCTCACCTCTTGGTTTATGCACACAGGCCTGGTTTTGTGAAAGTCAGGAGGGGGAGGGGAGGGGTCACTGGTGCAGGTGCACCAGAGGTGCAGGGGCCACCAGAGGTGCGGCCAGAGCGGCTCGCCAGACATGTTCTCCAGGAGTCCTGCCCTTCTAAGTCTCAGGGCAATGTTAACAGCATGCTGTGAAGGCTTTGGGAAGGGCGATGTGAAAGCAGCACCAGGGGCTGTTGGGAGTAGGGGTGAAGAGGCTGGCACGTCGTCTGCGTGCCACCCACACACTTCAGAACGTTGCTGCCCATTACCTGACGATTTTCATGGAGCCAGGGTTATAGTTGGTCTCGTTTACCCCCATGACAAACATGGGTGCGTCCGGTGAGGGTGCACAGATTATCACGCGCGAGGCACCTGCCTCAATGTGTTTCTAGAGAAGGAGCACAGGTGTCAGGAGGCACTTCCGAGTATCACCCCCAGCCAGCCCGCCCCAGGCACCCGTCCCCCACTTACCGAAGCTTCCTCTAAGGACAGGTACACACCCGTAGACTCCACCACATAGGGGCTCCCCACAGACTTCCAGGGGATGTCTCTGGGCTGCTTGCTGTGGAGGGTGGTGGCGGGGGAGTCAGTCTGTCCCTGCGTGGCCTTGCCTTCACAGTCATGGCCTTCACTGTTCAAAAGGCTGCCCAGACGCCTTTCCTGCCTCGCCTGTGGCCGTCTCTTCTCCCGACCCCATACCTAGCTGTCCCGACGGATTCCACCCTGCTGGTCTTGCCTTTCATCACTAACCCCACCTTGCGGGCCTCTTTCCTTGACTCTACCATGCCTGCTATGCCTGGGTCCAAGCTGCTGCCTTCGTGACCTAAGTCCCCCCAGGGGGACCCTCCCTGACTGCTCCCAGCCAGGTCAGGCCCGTTCTACATATGCTGACCAGAATGTGGGCCCCGGGAGGGTGTGGCCTGCCCTGCTGCTTCTGGTTCCCAGCCCTGACAGTCTCCCCACGGCCATCCTCGTCCCCCTTGGACTGCACCAGGAGCCTGGTGCGCGAGGCTGCGCAAGTCTCTGAAGACACGTTACATCCCCCGGATCCCAGGGGAGAACTGAACAGTGACTGACTAGTAGTTTACATTTGAAAGTAAAGGAGATTCTGTTTCCTGTTTGAGAAGCTCACATTTCCACTCGATAGCTAAAGTTTGTATTTGAAACATCAAACATCTAGCGTTTGGGGTTTTCTACTTGGCTTTAGCCAACAAGTGATAAATGAATAAACTCTATACCGGTTTTTTTCCTTCACGGGGTTTATCACAACAGTGGTTTTTTCTTCTGTGATTGTTTGTTAGCATCTGTCTTGTTTTCTAGACCACTCTGTACTACTGAGTCTCACCCTCCAGAGGGTTTCAGTGTTGGGGCGGGGGGAGGTTGTTAGCACTGAGAAGTGCTCTACCTGTATTGAACTCCTTTAGCCCTGGAGACCTGAGGAGTAAGTACTGTTATTCGCATTTCCAGAGGAGCCAGCACCCGGGCAGAGGGGAGGAGAGTGGGAGGCGGAGCTGGCTGGGGGTCAGGCCGGTTGGCCTTGGAGGCACCGGGAAAATGAACGGTGGCTGAACGACCAAATGAACGAGGTGCTTCCCATCTCCCGGGACCACTGCACGTGGTGCTCTCTGGTCATCTCTTTCTTGTCAGGGCACACTTGGCCCACCGGCTCTTCTCTGCTTCCCTTTTCCTGCCTTCCAAGTTGCGGTGGAGGGGGGAGCACTTCATATTCCTCCGCCATTGCCGAGTTGGCATCCCGGGAGACCCCCAGCCCCTTTTCTAGGCTGTCACAAGCCCTGCCTTCCTGCCCAGAAGGCTGTTTTGAGGATTCTGTTCATTCTTCAGGGAAGTACGGAGCCTACCCAGAGCCAGGGTCTGCGTCTGCAGTGTCAAAGCCGTAATGGCAACACAAAGCAAGAGGGCCCTTCCTACGAGAAGGGTGTGGCTTTGTGGACAAGCACCCTTCCCAGTGTCCCCACACACCTGTTAATTCCGGTCGTACTCCCTGCTACCGCTGTGGTGGGTATGAGCATCATCCCCAGCAGGTACTGTAGAACACAGGCTAGGACAAGCTCAATCTCTCGCCCAAGGTCACCCCACTAGGAAGGAGTGAAGTGGGGGTAAAGCACACAAGCAGCATGGCTTGTGCCAAGTTCCTGGAGAGCATCTGCAGTGCAGTGAAGGAGCGGGCAAACAGGGAAGAGCTGCCGGAGTCACCAGGTAAGGCAGCACCCGAGTGCTGGGTGCACACCAAGGAGGGGGCAGCTCTGTGGGCATGGGGAAGGCAAGAGAGGGCCCCAGGTGGCGGAAATGCCAGGCTGAGCAAGAAGTGGACACAGGATGTCTGAGCAGTGACTGCTCTGCTGGAATTGTGTTGGGGGTTACGAATTCAAACTTAGCTCAGGCAGCTTACACTAGGGGCTCTGCAGTCTCGCCTCCTCCCGCAGTCCTCCGCATCCAGCCCTGAGCGCCTCGTCACCAGCCCTCCTGCCCTCGTCACCAGCCCTCCTGCCCCACGCGCATAAACACTGAGGGGCTGGGAGTGGCTGTGTGGGCGGGAAGGCCAGGAGCACACGTGCCAGCACGTGGGACGGTCTCAAGCAGCAGCAGGGCCAACAGTGGCTTCTAATTTACATTAGAAAGTACGGTTATGGTTTCCCATTTTATAAATTCAAAATTTTTTTGTCTTGAAAGTGTTTATATTTGAAAGCATATTAAATATCTCACACTATAGCTTTTGATTTACAGATTCTAAACCTATCTTTCAATGGCAGGAAGGGTACTGATGTCAGCATGAACCATGTGAAATGGGTACTAAGAGGTCGGCATTGCCCAGGTGTAAGAGGTGCTCGTTTAGGGTCCTAAGAGCTGGATGGCCAGCTTGGCTGGGAGGACATGGAAAGGCAGGGGGGAGCGAATAGTGTTGGCGTCCCCATCAAGAGCTGGGATTTTATCCACGGCGGGATGGGAAGCCATTGGAGAATTTAAGTAGGGGAGTCATCAGGTTTAGGTGATGTTTTTAAAAGGCTTCTGTGGCTGCTGTGTAGGACCAAGTGGAAGTGGCTGGCTAGGTAGTGGTGCCATTTCCTGGAAAGGGAGACGAGTAGGTGTGGGGGTCAAAGGAGAATCAGAAGTTGAGTGTTAAACATATCGAGTTGCTATGCCTGTGAGAAAACATGTAAATGTGTGTTAAATAAAAAGTATTTAGAGTGGGTCACCTTTCTCAATTAGTGCTTTCACACCATTTTAGGGATAAGGGACTTCTCAGACTCCCTCGAGCCCTGTGCCCTGAGACATGTGAACACACGATTTGAGGGGTTCCGGGCCCCACACAAGGAGCTGGAATCCATCTAGTGATCTCTACAGCTCCTGCATTAATATGCTGCAGGCACGCATCACACAGCACCCCTTACCTCTGGAAGACGGTGATCTCCTTGTTGTCTATGACCAGCTGTCCGTTCTTCAACTCCACAGTCCCCTTGTACCGGCCATGGGTGGAGTCATATTTAAACATGTACACCTGTGGGAGACTCCAGCCTTGAGTGGCAGGGGTGGAGTGGGCAGCCCAAGGGTGTCCCCATCTCGGTGAAGGAGCCACATGGCATCTGGGAGCCTTCCATGGAGCTCTCCTGACCCCCCCCCCCCCACTCTGGTCCCACCTTTCCCAGGTCTCCCATGG
This sequence comes from Crocuta crocuta, assembly GCF_008692635.1. Taxonomy (NCBI): domain Eukaryota; kingdom Metazoa; phylum Chordata; class Mammalia; order Carnivora; family Hyaenidae; genus Crocuta; species Crocuta crocuta. Next base: position 4,328,185 of record NW_027531899.1, read on the forward strand.
GCCTGCTGCTCACCATGTATTCTGGGTCAATGAATGGATCATTCACTGCCACCACCGTAACACCCTTCTTCATGCAGGCGCGTAGCACCAGGCGACCGATGCGTCCAAATCTGTCCAGGGACAAGGGTTCTGGGGGTTGACCTCCGAATCCTTGCCAGCAGGCAGAGGAGGGGACGGGAGAGAAGGGGATAGATAACAGGAGGTGCGCTCTAGGGGACTAGATGGGACTCAGTCTGGGGAAAGAAGCCAAAGTGTGGCCACTGCCCTCTCTTGCCCAGATGTCCTCTTCAGCCTCTTAACTGCTTCTCCTGCTTCCTCTACCCACACAGCCCATCCCCCTATCCCTAATCTTGTAGCTGGATGGATCTTGTAGAACTTAGGTCAAATTATGCCTCTTGCCTGGAAAACCTCCATGGCTCTTAACCAGTAAGACCAGATCTGGACTGCCTACCTGGCCTGCCAAGCCCCTACCAGCTTCCCCCCCTTCCCTCCCTTTCCTCCTTGCTTGCCCCGCCCCTCCCCCATGCCAGTGTGCTCCACACACTGACTTCCTGCCTGTTCTTAGCACACTGAGCTGCACCCATCTCAGAACTGGCTACCACTGCACTCTCCAGCCTTACTGCACCCAACTGCCATACTATTCATGACATGCATCACTGAACTGTCATGTTCCGGTTCCCACCAGAATGTGAGCCCTCTAAGGGTAGACCCCTGTACCTCTCCCTGTAATTCCTCAGTCAGGGTGGGCAGAATGAAAGCACTGATGGGGAGAAATGGGGAGATGCCCCAGGCAGCAACCAGAGGAAAGGCTGGGCCCTAAGCCTTCAGGAATGGCTTGGGCCAGGCCCGACTTACCCATTGATGCCCACAGTCAGCTTCCGGACCAAAGAAACCTTCTTAGGGGGAGGAGGCGGGCTTTCCTGCTTGACTGGCACAGGCTTTGGCTCTGGCTCTGGCTCTGGCTCTGGTTCAGGCTGGGGCTCTGGCCTTTCCTCAACCTTGGGCTCAGGTGGAGGTGGTGCTCTGGCCACTGTTGGGGAGGGAGGGGACAATGAGCTGCACCATGGTGGGAGAGAATGAACCCTTTTTGCCACCCAGAACCTGTTGCTGGTTTCAGGCCCCCAGTGGCAAGCCATCTAGCCCACTGTTTCCCCAACCCACCGGATCCACAGAATGATCAGGAGGCGGCTTCCTTTAAAATATCAATGCCTCGGGGTTCCTGGGTGCCTCAGTTGGCTAAGTGTCAGACTCTTGGTTTCAGCTCAGGCCATGATCTCATGGTTTGTGGTTGAGCCCTGCGTCACTATCAGCGCAGAGCCTGCTTGGAATTCTCTCCCCCCCCTCCCTCCCCCANAAAAAAGATACCCATGTCAGGGCCTCTCCCCTGGAGATTCTAACTCAGTATGCATGCATTTTTAACAGTCACTGGGGTGATATTGTCTATGCCTCAGTTTCCACCTCTGTAAAATGAAGGGAATGATACACCTCTCAGAGAGTCACTGTGATTGAATGTGGTGATATATGTGATGCTTATGATGGAGTCTAGGAGACAGGCCACATACATTAATATTTCAAAGATTATTTCCCCAACTTGCCCAATAATTGCACCAACCCCGTGGTCTCCAAGCTGTTCTAATGATAAGAACCCCAGGGTAGACCTCTTCCTAGGGAAATCTGACTCAATAAGTCTACACTGAAGCCGAGGACTCCTGATTCTAAAAGCACTCCAGGTGATTCTTATCCTCAGAGTATTGGGAAATACAGGTACATCAAAACATGAAATGAATGGAAACCCACTCCAGCTTCCACCTCTCCAGATGTACATGCTCCCGCTCCCATGCTGCATTTGAACACCCCTGTGTTTGGAGGCGTGCTAGCTGGGCTGCAGATAAGGGCTTGAAGAGAGGAGGGAAGACAGAGGCAGCAATCAGGGGGCCTGGCTGGCAGAGGGTTTCTAGCTGGGAATCAGGCCTGCATGTCAGCCCCTGCTCAGCCACCTGCCTGCTGTGTGGTCTTGAGCAAGTGAATGAGCTCTCTGGCCTGTTTCCTGGTGTCACATCTGGACCTTCTACTTGGGGCTGCTGTGAAGACTCAGATCTCAAGGCCCAGGAGGTGCTGACCTCAACAGAAGGAGGAAGTTGTTATAAGAGTACTTATGAGGAAAGGAAGAGAGAAGAGGTTGACGAGGGTCTGGAGGAGGAAGGTGGAGGGTGTTCTTGGTGCCAGAATCAAGGAAAGGCACCTGGGAGGTGGGGGGCTGGGAGCCATGGGCCAGCTGGCCTGTGGGTCTCCCTGACCTTTGAGGGCTGCCACAGTCCATGTGGTCTGAGCCTGGACTGTGGATTTCCAGGGGCAATGCCAGTTCATAAAGGTATTCGTGTTTGTCAGTGGCCGTGGTTTTGGCGACTCAGGATGTTTGCACCCTAAGGGTTCTGCTTCTGCCATCACGAAAGGGAGATTTGTCTATCTGGGTTAAGAATGGGAATCAGGCCACTGGGCTGCCTTCCAGACGGAAACTCAGGTGGCCCTCCTCTCCCACCTTCCCCCCAGGCTTCCTCTCTCTTCCCCTCCACTCCAGAGGTGGGGTGCCTGGGCTGGAGGGGAGCTCCTGATCTAGAAAGGAAGAGCCTGAAGGAGCTCCAATGATGAAGCATCACCTGGTGGGTGAAACAAGGGCAGCGGGCGCGCACTCTCCTAATTAAGATGACGCTCCCATTTCCTGGGTGCCGCCATGGGCTAGGTGCCGTGCTGAGTTCTTGCGTACACCTGCTCACCGAGTGCTGTGAGGCATGAGCAATAAATCCGCCTCACAGAGGGGAAACCGAGGCCCGAGGTCACAGGGCGAGTGCGGAGCAGGCGGGAGGTTCGCAGAGGGCGGCAGAGGACCTGCCTGGCGCAGCTTCTTGGGGGACCCTCCCTCCGCCCCCGACCCTGGCGCCCCGCCCACTCCCAGCCAAGGTCAGTGCGGAGGCAGCCGGGGGATGCGGGGTTGCCTTCCCGGACAGAGGTGGGTTCATCTGGCCTGAGTGTGGGTGCACCTATGGCTGGGTGCGGTAGAGCTGGCGGCCCCATGGCTTCGAACAGGGGACTGCGAGTCCCAACTCTACTATTCTGGCGCTGAGACACCGAGGGAGGCGGCTGGCGCTCTTCCCTGGGGTGGCCGCCCTGACTGGGGTCGATAAACACCTTGGCCTCACCAGGTGTTTGTGAGGTTTCACGAGCGCACGGCTGTAACGTGCGAGGCGCGGCCCAAGGAGGACAAAGCCCACCAAGCCCCAAGCGGCCCTTTAGCGCTGGCCGACAGGGGCGTCCGTCCTACGTGAAACCCAGCTGGCTGAGGTCTTCAACAACCTGCGGCCGTTCTCACAAATGCGCCCTCGTAGACGCGGCTCCGGCGCACGTCTCGGCCACTCTTCCATCCTTCCACCGCGCGCTGGCTGCGCCAAGCCCAATGGGGGCCGCTACTTGGCCCGCCACCATCGCGGTAGAAACCAGTCGGCCAGCGGCGCAGGGGGTAGGGACGGAGGGAAGCGGCTCCGCGGTGGACGAGGTGCACCCCGCCTCCTGCCCCCTCCCTCGTGGGCACTGGGCGGCGGGCACGCGCGCCGCAGGGAGTTCGGGGCTGCGGGGGCTCCTGCCCGCCCTTTCTCCCGTTCCCGCCTCCCTCACCGGGGCATGGCTGTCGCAGTAGCTGGACAACGGTGACGTTGGTGAGGACGATGTCGCGTTTCGACATGGCCTAAGGTTTCATGGCCTAGCCGCCCCGGACACCCGGCGGGATGTTACTGCGGTGCGCGATGTTACTGCGGTGGGGGGCGCCCGACCTACTGGGGCCGGAGCTTCTCGCCGTGATGTCACAGTGCCCGGTGACGTCACAGAGGCGGCAGCACGAAGCGTGTGACGTCCGCGTGTGTGCACCGCAGCCCCCAGGCCGCCACTGGGGTCTAGAATAGAATCCAACTTTTTACACAGGCCTCCAAGCCCTTCTTTCTCTCTCTCACTGAGTACGCTGGCTGCGTGCTGCTCCTTGACCCGCCTCTGAGTAGTTAGCTGCTCTGGCTGGGTTTTTTTTTTCTTGGAAAGCCGTGCTGTGCCCCTGCAAGGCTGCCTCCTGGCTTCCCTCCGGCGCCCCCCTTTAAGAGAGGCCCTCCTAACTCCCCATTTGAAGTTCTCTCCTGCCTCAGTCACTACCGGCCATCACCCTCACCCCCTCAACCCACCTACCTCCCAGGAAGCCTTGTCCCACTTCCGTCCCTGCGTTAGATGTTCCAGTGTGCAAAACTNCTCTCTCTAAAAATGATCTTGTTTATTCATTTGCTTGCCGGTCGTCTCTGCCCACTAGACTCTCGGAGGGCAGGATGCTTGTCTACCCTCACTTTTGTATCCCACTGACTAGAGGAAGGTTTGGCGTCTACAGTGCTCAGTAAATACCAGCATGAATACAGAAATCTTGCCTCCTCACATTTCTTCTGACTCCCGGTCATAAATTTAAGCGACCCCCAAGTCAGATCCTCTCACAGCATCCCATTCTTGTGGCTTTTCACATAGTTTGTCATGATCTAGTTATTAATTTACTTGCTCAACGTGTCCCCTGTCATTCACCACGGAGCCTTCGCCACCTAGAACTGTGCCTGACACAAAGCAGCTTCCGGGACAGAACGGATGGACAGATGGCCCCTTTCCTCTAAAGCCCTGGGGGTGGGGGCTTGCTTGCACATCTGTGACTCACAGGCAGGCACCTTCACCTGAGGGCTAGCTGACACAGAGCTGTGACCAAGATTTAGGGGGTGTGGGGGTTTGGGTCAGGAAGGAGTCACCGTCCCAGAGAGAGGTGTGGAAGCCAGAAGGGGCGGTATGACGTAATACTCTTTTCCTTCCCCAAGCCTTCATGGGAATTCCATTTGCCAAGCACCTGCTGTGGGACAGGGTGAGGGTGAGGCTCTCCTGCTTGGATGGTCCAGGGAGGTGGAACTGAAATTAAACTGTGTATACAGATGGGGAAATTTCAGTGACCCAAGACCAAAATACAGGTATTAATTAAACAAGAAGGGGACAAACTTAACATGTACGATGGCAGGGGGGACGGGGGCTGTGGAAGATCACCCAAATAAAACCGGGACTGAAGAGGGGCCAGTTGTGTACAACTTTACAACAGATGTGAAGAGCTAGATGCAATTAAAACTTATCTTAGAAAATATAAAGGATTGGGGCGCCTAGGTGGCTCAGTCGATTGAGCATCCAACTTTGGCTTAGGTCATGATCTCACGGTTCACGAGTTCAAGCCCTGTGTGGGGCTCTGTGCTGACAGCTCAGAGCCTGAAGCCTGCTTCTGATTCTGTGTCTCCCTCTCTCTCTCTGCCTCTCCCCAGAGCACACTCTTTCTGTCCGTCTGTCTCTGTCTCAAAAATAAACATTAAGAAAATATAAAGGATCAACAGTGGCGCAAAAAGAAATGGCAAATCGGAGCCAGCCAATAACAAGAGAAGAAACAGAGTTAAGATCTATCTTCCCAAAGGCTAATCCAGATCCAGGTGACTTTATGGGCAAGATCTGCTAAAGCAGGGGCGCCTGGGTGGTTCAGTTGGTTAGGTGCCAGACTTCAGCTCAGGTCATGATCTCGTGGTTTGTGAGTTTGAGCCCCGTGTGGGGCTCTGTGCTGACAGCTCAGAGCCTGGAGCCTGCTTCAGATTCTGTGTCTCCCCCTCTCTCTGCCCCTCCCCCGCTCACCCTGTTTCTCTCAAAAATAAATAAACATTAAAAAATGTAGAATAATAATAATAATAATAATAATAAAAGACCTGCCAAAGCATCAAGAACAAGTGCTTGGCAGCCCACAGAAACGGCTGCAGATCCTAACCAGGGCGGGGAAGCGGGGGGCACAGCTCCTGTGCGGAGAGGCTCTGGGCAGGCCATACGCTCCCAGGCCCCTGCCCCACACTCCCCAGGAGTGTTTGCTGTGACGCTGGGCCACAGAAACCTCTTTGACTTGCTCCAAAAGCAGCAGGGCCACATGACCAAAGGCAGAAGAGGATGGCAAAGAAAGGATGACTCCAGGCCAATCTCTTATGGTGACAAGACGTCAAAGTCCTGAATCAAGTAGTGGCAAATGGGATTGGGTCTGAGAAGAACTGGGGCTGACACGAGATGGTGGGATGGGCAGAGAGGGGAGGAAGGAGAAGATGGAGTGCATTTCAAAAGGAGAATTCCCCACCTCTCAATCTCGGGGTGGATTAGGATTCTGAAGTTCACCACCCACCCTCCCCACCCTGAAATCTCCTGGTGCGGGAAACTCCCTCATTTAGGCACCGGACAAGGGCAGAAGAGCCACACCTGAGGTTGCCCAGGGATTTGCCTTTGTCCCTGGAGCGTGAAACTGGGAAACAGACCTAATGAGCTCAAGCTTGGAGATATGGCGCGGTTAGTCACCCTCTACAGGCAGTGCCTAGAAATGGCAGAAGCCCCTGGGTCTCTGGGCCTGGGCGTCCCAGACCCGGGGTGGAACCTCGGGTCCTCCAAGGGGGGTGGCCTTGTCACCCTCGTTTGAGCAAAGCCTGAAAACACATGCAGATTCTCACCACACCTGGGCACCCACGCACATAACTCTGCCACCCCTGCTTGCTCACACCCTGTACATTCCTTCCTGCGAGCCTTCCCACCAAGAATCCCACTTCCACCCCCTCTCTGTCTCTCCCTTTGGCATCAAAACCCAAATATCTTTCACTCCTGCACCCAACTTACCCACACACTGGCTCTCATTCTTCTGGTCTCTGCCTGCCTCTAAACTAGCCCCAGATAGTGATGCTGCCACAGACCTACCAGACACCACCTGCTCTTCCTTCTGGTGGCCTTTGTCATGCCCAGGCTAGACTCCCGGCTGTTCCCTCTCCAACCCCTGCTACCATGTCAACACTTGGGGCTTTAGGTTGGGACCGAGGAGGCCCCAGGGGGAGGAGGGAAGGAAGGATGAGCCCCTGGCCTCCAGCCCAGGTTCTGGCTGACAGTCTCCTGCTGCCCCGGGTCTTTGGCCCCTCCCCGAGGCTGCCTCAACCGGCTTTTCAGGAGACACTGCGTCCTGTCCCAGCTCATGGCAATCAGTCCTCTGCCCTTGCCGAAGGCCTGGGAAGCAGGAGGCCAAGGTTCTGTTATGAGAATGTGTCCTGGCTCCAAAATCTGTAAACCTCCCCCAGGGGCCCTACGCTGCTCTGGGAACCCGGGCACCCTTCTCTCCAGCACCCTCTGAGACTCAGGCTCAGGCTTGGCCTCCCTTAGTAAGCATACTATGTATACTTACATCATAAATAATTTCGGGGAGTGCTTCTTTTAATCCATCCGTTTGTTCAATCTAGAAATATTAGCTGAACCCCAGGCAATGTTCTAAATATTGGAGATGTAGCAGTGACCAACACAAAAAGCCCTGTCCTCTGGAAGTTTACAATCTGATAGGTAATGCAGGCAATATAAAAGATAATTTTGGATCATGGTAAGTGCTTATAAAAACAAAAGGATGATATTATCCAATATAACTGAGGGACAGCCAGGGAAGGGTGGTTTTTTCTTTCTTTCTTTCTTTTTTTGAGAAGGCGACATTTGAGCCAACAGCAGAATAAGGAAGAATTCACTGTGTGAAGATCTGAGTTCTGCATTCCAGGCAGAGAAGACAGCAAGTGCAAGGACCATGAGGCAGGAAAGAGCCTGGTGTGGCTGAGGACCAGGGAGAAGACCCCTGAGGCTAGGACGTGGTACGTGTAGGAGCGGGGGTGTCTACAGGAACAGTAAGAGCAAGGTCTGATGACCCCCTCAACTCCCCAAGAGTGCTCTCCTTCTCCTGACTGGGCCTCCCATCTCCCCAGACTCTCAGAGCTGGGGAAACCGGATCCTTCCATCCCCTGAGAGGAGTGAAGAACCAGGCCTGGGTCCTGAGGACGGAGGTGCTGGAAGGTGGGGTTGGGAGAGAGGAGGCCTGGACAGTGGGTGAGGAATGAAAAGAGGGGGTGTTTGGAAGGGAGGCCATCTGGGTTTTGGGGCGGAGGGCCCGAAATGGGCAAGAAGCAAAGATGCCACGTGAGTGTTCTCCATTCATGACTCACCCTCTCTTCCTCCTCCTCTTCATTGCTCAACTCAGAGCTCCAAGGGAAATACTTCCCTGACTGGGGACCAAGTCAGTGCCTCACAAGGGTAATTGAGTCATGAGGGGTGGAGAAGAGGGAGGGAAGTAGAAGATAAATAGCAGCTTTGCCTCCCTGGCTCCTCTCTGCATCCTTCCCACCCTGCCAACAACATGCACCTTGCCAGTTTGCTCAGCTCCTGCTCCCTCCTACTGCTATTCGGGGCCCTTCCTGGATGGGCAGCCAATGATGACCCCATTGAGAAGGTCATTGAAGGAATCAACCGGGGGCTGAGCAATGCAGAGAGAGAGGTGGGCAAGGCCCTGGAAGGCATCAATAATGGAATCACTCATGCTGGAAGGGAAGTGGAGAAAGTTTTTAATGGACTTAGCCACATGGGGAGCCAGGCTGGCAAGGAGCTGGACAAGGGCATCCAGGGGCTCAACAACGGCTTGGACAAGGTAGCCCATGGGATCAACGGTGGCATCGGACAAGGAGGAAAGGAAGCAGAGAAGCTTGTCCATGGGGTCAACAACGCTGCTGGACAGGTTGGGAAGGAGGCAGACAAAGTGATTCAGGGGGTCCATCATGGGGTCAACCAGGCAGGAAGCGAGGCGGGGAGATTTGGCCAGGGGGTCCATCATGGGGTTAGCCAGGCTGGGAAGGAGGCAGAGAAGTTTGGTCAAGGGATCCACCACGGGGTTAACCAGGCTGGGAAGGAGGCAGAGAAGTTTGGGCAGGGGGTCCACCACGGGGTTAACCAGGCTGGGAAGGAGGCAGAGAAGTTTGGGCAGGGGGTCCACCACGGGGTTAACCAGGCTGGGAAGGAGGCAGAGAAGTTTGGGCAGGGGGTCCACCACGGGGTTAACCAGGCTGGGAAGGAGGCAGAGAAGTTTGGGCAGGGGGTCCACCACGGGGTTAACCAGGCTGGGAAGGAGGCAGAGAAGTTTGGGCAGGGGGTCCACCACGGGGTTAACCAGGCTGGGAAGGAGGCAGAGAAGTTTGGGCAGGGGGTCCACCACGGGGTTAACCAGGCTGGGAAGGAGGCAGAGAAGTTTGGGCAGGGGGTCCACCACGGGGTTAACCAGGCTGGGAAGGAGGCAGAGAAGTTTGGGCAGGGGGTCCACCACGGGGTTAACCAGGCTGGGAAGGAGGCAGAGAAGTTTGGGCAGGGGGTCCACCACGGGGTTAACCAGGCTGGGAAGGAGGCAGAGAAGTTTGGGCAGGGGGTCCACCACGGGGTTAACCAGGCTGGGAAGGAGGCAGAGAAGTTTGGGCAGGGGGTCCACCACGGGGTTAACCAGGCTGGGAAGGAGGCAGAGAAGTTTGGGCAGGGGGTCCACCACGGGGTTAACCAGGCTGGGAAGGAGGCAGAGAAGTTTGGGCAGGGGGTCCACCACGGGGTTAACCAGGCTGGGAAGGAGGCAGAGAAGTTTGGGCAGGGGGTCCACCACGGGGTTAACCAGGCTGGGAAGGAGGCAGAGAAGTTTGGCCATGATGTTCATTATGCTGCAGGGCAGGCAGGGAGAGAAGGAGACAAAATAGTCCAAGGGGTCCACCATGGAGTTAACCAGGCTGGGAAGGAGGGGGAGAACTTTGGCCAGGGAGTTCGTCATGCCGTTGAACAGGCCGGAAAGGAGGCAGACAAAGTGGTCCAAGGGGTCCATGATGGGGTCAACCAGGCCAGGAAGGAGGCAGAGAAATTTGGTCAAGGGGTCAACCACGCTGCCGGCCAAGCTGGAAAGGAAGCGGAGAAACTTGGCCAAGGTGTCCACCATGCTGCTGGCCAGGCCGGGAAGGAGGTGGACAGGTTGCAGCAGAATGTTCATAATGGGGCCAACCAAGCCGGCAAGGAGGCCAACAAGCTGCTGAATGTAGGTGAACAGGGGTGGGGAACGGGGGAGAAGGGGCTGGGGGGCGGGGAGAGGTTAAAACCTTGGGGCGTCTGGGTGGTCCATGGAGCCTTCATTCAGTGAAGGAAGCTTGGGCAGCTCTATGACCACGCTCCCTCTCTGGGTTCCGCTGGTCAGATGGATCAAACCACCTTATCGCAAAGCCCTGTATCATTCATTGTGAAAGGGACCTCGCCCCACCTTTCGGGGGGATGTAAAGAGAGGCACATGAAGCTTCTGCTGGGGAATAGGAAGTGGTTATGAGCCAAGATCTATTGCAGTGTAAACAGAGTGAGTGTTGAGAAAACCCAGAGCATCAGAGGAGGCATGAGGAATGGCTTCTGGAGATAAGCCCTTTTCTGCTTAATTTTCATAACAAGCCTCTGAGGTAGTCAGGGTGAGGATGCTGACTCCCTGATTCTCAGATAAGGAAATGGAAGCTCCCTGAGGTTTTCAGGGGACTTGCCAAGGTCATGTGGCTAGCACTCAGCAGAACAGGCACCAGGGAGGGGGCTTGGGGACTAGAAGGCTGACCCCTGCCTGCCTCAATTCCCCATGCTCCAATCTCCATGAAGAGTCTTTGAGGATTGGTCCAGACCTTGACCTTGAAGCCGACAGCGACATCGCCCACCAGGCAGGGACCCAGGGGTGGGTGGGGAGGAAGGGACTCTGCAGAAAGTGTACAGGTAGAGGGGGTGGGGCGCTCTGTGTCAGACAGCAGTCTTCACTGGGAAGAGGTCAGGAGGCGGAGGTTTCTTGTGGGATTCAGGGCTGGCCACGGCAGTGGAGGCACTGCTGAGTATCTGGGGATAAAATGAGGGCAGAGATCAACCCAGGTTGGGGATCAGGCCAGAGGGTATGTAGAAGGGGGTAGAGCTGAGGTCGGGGCTGAAGATCTGTGTGGCTTCTCTGCGTTCCCTTTCCAGTCAGGGCCTTCTTAGCGACAGGGTATTCGTTCACAGAAATAAGAGGGAATTGGGGGAAGACTAGTCAGGAGGGGGCAGACATCCTTCCAGGCTTTTCTTCCCATCTCACAGAATTCCCACAGCAACATGGGCTCTGGGCTTCCTTTCCGGATGGTGAGGGGGCAGGAGGTCAGCCTATGCCCCCCACCTCAGCCCCGGGCACCCTCCAGGGCGGCAGGTCAGGGGGAAGATGAACTTGGGAGGCCCTCCAGGGCTGAGGCGTTGTAATGCCGGTCTGGGCTTCGTCCGCAGGGCACTCACCCAGGCGTTTCCACCGGCCAGCACCAGCACGGAGGGGGCGCAACCACAACATTAACATCTGGAGTAAGTCTCCTGAGCACAAGGACTGCGTGGGGGGAGGGGAGGCCCTACTAGGGTGGGCGGTGAGACTTGTGCCGGTGACCGACCCTCTTGTCCTTGACTTCCAGGCCTCGGTCAACAAGGCCTTTCTCAACTTTCCAGCTCTGTGGAAGGTGAGTGGCCACATGGCTTCTACGTTCTGCTCTCGGTCTCTGGAGGCATAGCCACGATCCCTTCCCACTGCCCGTTCCCGGACAACGTCACGGTGGACAGACCCTCAGCCTTGCAGAGACCATCCGTGCAACCCGTTTCCCAGCTCTGGCTTTCCCTTCCTTTGCCTGCTCTTTGTCCCTCACCCCTGCTTTCCTCTTCTGGCTGCTTTCCACTCCCGCGGAGGCGAACACAGGCTGGCAAAACAGACCCGCGGGGGCGAGGGAGGCGCTGCGAAAGCCTCCCCTCCCTGTGACACTTCTCACCCTCTTTCCTCCGATTCCCTCCCTTCCTCGACCCGCTGGGAGTCCCTCTGCTGCCACCAGCCTGTGCTGGGGGGAGTGGGGAGCCTGCTGCTCTGTCCCTTCCCCGGCTGATAGGCACCCCCTCGCCCCCCAGTCTAAAGGCCCCCTTGGGACCCTGGTCCCTACTCTGGGCCCAAAGCAGAGTCCTAGCTCTTCTCTTTGCGGTTAGTACCCGAGCTGCAAGAGACTGGGGCATACGGACGACGGATGACGGTGGGAACAGCCCCCGGGCACACCCTTGTTTATTCCTGGGCCGTGGGGGTGGCAGGCGACCCTCTGAGGAGGAACAGACAAGGCTTCTGGGCTCCTACAGTGGCTGCTGGCACCTCAGCCTGGGAGGGCTGGCTCCCTATTCTTCCTGATTCTGGAAGTCACCCTCCCGGAGATGTTCCCCAGAGGATAAGCAAGTCGGAGGGCAGAGAAGCTAATGTCAGTGTCCCTCTCCTTCGCCAGGGGGCTGAGGGCGGACGTCTTGGTCCCCTGCATTCACTCCCTCTGTCCTCTCTTCCAGAGCGTCATTGCCATCATTCCCTGAACTGATGCGCTGGCCTTCTCAGCAGACTGACATTCCTGTTGTCATACTAACTGGCATGACCTGCAGGAGCCGGGGGTGGGGGGGCAGATTTCCTGAGTCTCGCAGGGCGGCTGTACTGGGATTTGTGAATAAACACGACACTCTTTTTCTCTCATCATGGTCCGCCGTGCTCCCCGAGGAGGGGTTGGTGGAGAGGACGGGGGAGGCTTCTCTTTTCTCTCCTTGTTACTTTGCTGAAGGACCTGGGGGCTGACACCCAGCGGGGGCTGAACTGGGGACGTCGGGCTGGTCAGACGCGAGACGGCCTGACGGGGACGAGCCACGCTTCGCGAGCGCGCAAAATTCGCGCATGCTCAGCACTGAGAGGAGCGGCTGTGCAGGAAAAGCCACTTCCGGCTGGCAGTGGGGGCAGAAGCCCCAGGGAAGAGAGTGGCGGGAACCT
>NW_027531899.1:4341023-4362974 GCF_008692635.1 Crocuta crocuta
AGGGGGGTGGATGGTGGGGGGGTGGGAGGGGTGGCACCAAAGGAATAACAATGGCAACTTGTATTTATGGTGCACGGCCGGGCTCCCTGCTGGGTGCCGTCCACGCGTGACCTCACCGAATCCTCCCAACCGCCCAGCCGAGTGAGAGGTTCTGTTACTGCCCCTTTTTATAGAGAAGCACATGGAAACTCCCGCAGGTTAAGAAACACGACCGAAGGGGCACCTGGTTGGCTTAGTCGGTTGGGCGTCCGACTTTCACTTAGGTCATGATCTCNCACGACCGAAGTCACATAGGCAGTGGAGGAGAAACGAGAGCTACAAAGCATATTCGGAAAATAGTCTTTTCCTGTTTGGCATCAGTGTGTGTCCTGGGGTGGGGGTGGGGGATCCGTGCAAAGGAGAGAGGAAGGAGATGCGTGTGGGAGACGCGTGCCTGCGGGGGAGGAGGACCGAAGGCTCAGGCGGCAGGCACACTGACGACAGGAGGGCGGGCCTCTTTACGAGAGGGGACCGGTGACACGGAAGGCGTGGTTTTCAGATGTGTGGTAGCAGCTACTGCTTACTAAGCACTTACTAGGTTCCAGTACTGTGTGAAAAGCTAGAACCATTTCAGCCTCTCACAGCCCAAAGGCGGAAGTCCTCTTGCCGTCCCCATTGTATGGGTGAGAAAACTGAGGCTCGGAGGGGCCAGGGCCTCGGTTGTCTATTGATAGAACCTGACCTTTCCCAGTTGCCTGTAAAGCCTCTGGAATGCACTGGTCTGGGTGCTGGGGCACCTGCCTCCTATTAGGACCATATGCCTGTGGGCGGCTTCCTTTCCTTCCGGGCCGGAATTTCCTTCTATATAAAGGGGGGTGGGGTGTCCCCAGGGGAGGACGACAAACATGGCTTCCAGCTCCAAAATTCCATCCGTTGTGGGACTGAAAATAAGAGACCAAAAATGGCCCTTGGGGAACTTACAGGCTTCCCGGGGAGACAAGGCATATAAACAGAATATGAAAACAAATACAAAGCCGTGCCTGGGTCAGAACTAGATGCCACGCCAGGGGGGCGGGGCCTGCATGTGTACCGTAATGGGGACGCTCCTGACACTTCCCGTTTGCTGCGTTTTATCCTGATTTGCAGAATACCATCATTTTTATCACATAGGGCCCTTCCCTTCCCTTGCAATATTTTGATTTGAAAATATTTCAAACAAAGATTTTTTTTTTGAGTAAGAGAGTGTGAGTCAGGGAGAGGGGCAGAGGGAGAGAGAGAATATTAAACAATATTTTTTAATGTTTATTATTGATTTTTGAGAGAGAGAGAGAGAGAGAGGCAGAGTGTGAGCCAGGAAGGGGCAGAGAGAGGGAGACACAGAATCCAAAGCAGGCCCCAGGCTCTGAGCTGTCAGCACAGAGCCTGACGCAGGACTTGAATTCATGAACCATGAGATCATGACCTGTGCAGAAGTAGGACACTCAACCAACTGAGTCACCCTGAGAGAGAGAGAGAGAGAGAGAGAGAGAGAGAATCTTAAACAGTCTCCATGTTCAGCCGAGGCCTCATGCGGGGCTTGATCCCACAACCGTGGGATCATGGCCTGAGCCAAAATCAAGAGTCTGATGCTCAACCAACTGAGCCACCTGGGTACCCCAAAGATGAAAGAATTTTATAGTGAATACCTGTGTACCCACCATTTAGAGTCTACCATTTACATTTTACTCTGCGTGGGGTGCCTGGCTGCTGTTGGTGGAGTGTGCAACTTTTGATTTCAGGGTTGCGAGTTTGAGCCCCACACTGCATGTGGAGCCTACTTAAAAAAGTTTTTAAAAAGTATTAAAAAACTCATTTTACTCTGATTGCTTAACGACCCATCCATCCGTCACATATCTATCCATGTAGCCATGCATCAATACTTTCAAACAATTTTTCAAATGTTTATTTTTGAGAGAGAGAGCGGGCACATGAACAGAGGAGCGGCAGAAAAAATGGGGGACAGAGGATCTGAAGTGGGCTCTGCGCTGTCAGCACAGAACCCATGAGGGCCTTGAACTCAAAAACCACGAGATCATGACCTGAGCCGAAGTCGGCGCTTAACTGAGCCAACCAGGTGCCCCAGTACATTTTTTAAAAAGTTTATTTATTTATTTTTATTATTATTTTTTTAATGTCTTATTTATTTCTAGGAGAGAGAGAGACAGCGTGAGCAGGGGAGGGTCGAGAGAGAGGGAGTCACAGACTCTGAAACAGGCTCCAGGCTCTGAGCTGGCAGTCAGCACGGAGCCCGACGCGGGGCTCGAAACCACGAACTGCGAGATCGTGACCTAAGCAAAAGTCGTACGCTTAACCGACTAAGCCACCCAGGCGCCCCAAAAAGTTTATTTATTTTTGAGAAAGGGAGAGAGAAATCATGTGCGGGAGGGGCAGAGAGAGAGGGGGACAGAGGATCTGAAATGGGGTCTGTGCTGACAGCAGAGAGCCCGATGTGGGACTCGAACTCAGGAACAAAGAAGCATGCATTCATGTTACACATCTACTGAGGGACTGCTCCGTGCTGGAGCTCATTTCGTACAAACTGGAGGAGTCCCTTCTGGAAAGGGCATATTCTAGGGCATCATTCTGTCCTGAAGGAAAAGCTTTCATTGGTTTTATCGGTATGCCCATTTTCTTGCGGGTCTGCATGGATGGGGGTCCTGAAAGCGCCAGGGAGAGGGGATAATCGTATGCGTGGGGAGTGTCAATCCTGGGAGACTTCTGGAAAACAAGAGCTTCCCAGGTTTGTTTGTTGTTGTTTTTTTTAATTTCTGAGAGAGGCAGACAGTGTGAGTAGGATAGGGTCAGAGAGAGAGGGAGACACAGAATCCGAAATGGGCTCCAGCCTCTGAGCTGTCAGCACAGAGCCCGACATGGGGCTCGAACCCACGAACTGTGAGATCATGACCTGAGCCAAAGTTGGATGCTCAACCGACTGAGCCACCTAGGCACCCCAAGAGCTTCCCAGGTTTTGAAGGGTAAAAGAGGCATGTCTCACTCCTGCTTCGGGGCCTGGTGTGCTGTTCCCTCTGCTGGGAGTATTCTCCGTGCCCCTCTCATCCCCTGCGTTGGCTCCTCCTTACCCAGGTCTCAGCTGCCACGGCCACACAAGCCACCTTTGTTAACACTCTCTCATGACACACAGATCCTTCTCTTCAGAGTGCTTATGGCAATGTGTAATTATATGTTTACTCATTTGATGTCCATTCCCCGCCAGACTGACATGTTCAAGAGGAGAAGTGGAGTCCCGGCACAATGGCCAGCAGCTGATAGAGGGGAGGCTACTGCCTCGAGCAGACGTGGTTTCTCTCTTGGCCACAGAATAAGTGGGAGCCAGCACTAGGCGCCTGAGCCAGGCACGCGGAGGCAGGCTAGGGGGTGAGGAGAGGAGGGGGCGGTTTCTGCGGATGTGGAAGAACAGGGAGGGGAGTTTGGGCGGGATCCCTTACAGCTCTCTTTTATTGGGTGCTGACTCCGTCTGTGCTGAGCTCTTACCCACATGATTCACCCCGTCCTCTCGTGATGGTCCCCCTCCCAGACTGAGGCCACCCAGCTAGTAAGTGGTGATGGCCCAGCTCCTGGTCAAGAGCACCTCCTCGCTGGTGGTCTCTGCTAGTCAGGTGGCCTGCTTCCCTGGGACCCTCGGGGAGGGGGAGGGCTCGAACCCACGAACCGTGAGATCATGACCTAAGCGAAAGTCGGACGCCCAACCGACTAAGCCACCCAGGCGCCCCCAAATAAGTTCTTTCTAAAATTAAGTTCCTTTTTAAAAGTTTCTTTTTCTTTTTTCTTTTCTTTTTTAAGTTTATTTATTTTATTTTGAGAGAGAGTGCAAGCATGGGAGGGGCAGAGAGAGAGAGAGAGAGGAGAGAGAAAGAATCCCAAGTAGGTTCTACAGTTAGAGCAGAGCCCTACCTGGGGCTCAATCCCATGAACCGTGATATGACCTGGGCTGAAATCAAAAGCTGGATGCTTTTTTTTTTTTTTTGAGAGGGCACAAGTGAGTGAGGGGTGGGGTGGGGGAGAAAGAGAGACTCTCACAGGGNATCATGACCTGAGCTAAAATCAAGAGTTGGACGCTCACCCGACTGAGCCACCCAGGTGCTCCTAAAATTCAGCGTCTGCTTTGGGCCATTCCAGGAGGTGCGTGTGTACCTGTGCACGTGCCTCAAATGACAGTGTCAGGAGACGGTTCCAACAGCGGCAGCATGCCCGGCACCAGCAGGAACACAAGTGGCATGCTCCCGGGTGCCGGGCGCTGTCCGAGCGCCTCACTTCACCCCCACGTTCCCGCCTCTGACAGACAAGGAAGCCACCGCCCAGGTGGGTTAAGGTCACAGCTAATAAGGGGCAGACTTAGGACTTGAAGCTCGTCTCCAGCAGAAGTGCTGTGCACACGTGAGCCAGCAGATGCCAGTTCGAGGCACCGGACACCGCAGAGAGGCCACCAGACCCCAGGCTTCATCTCCTCTTTCTACTTGAGTCCAGCTTCCGTCCTCCCCACGAGGCCTCCTCCCTGGTCTCTGTACCCACATCCTGCCCCCTGCGCCCCCAGCCTGTTCCTCAGAGGGACCCCGTTAACACTGAGTCAGACCCCAGCCTTCCTCAGTCAAAACCCTCCGCTGTTTCTCCCCCTTTCAGAGTGAAAGTCCTCACAATGGTCCACAAATCCCCACTATCCGGGCGGATTTCTCTTTGACTTCAACTCTTCCCACTTCCCCCTTGCTCTAGCCACGATAGTCCTCAAATGGAGTAAGCAGCTTCCTGCCTCAGGGCCTTTGCACTGCTGTCTCTCTGCTTAGGATGCTCTGTCTCCAGACATCCTCATGGCTCATTCTCTCCCTTCCTTTGGGGGTCAGTTCATAGGTCACGTCTCAGAGAGCCTTTCCTGAAATGCTCCGTCTTCTCTAGTCCCTCACCCGACTGTATTCTCCACTGGTGCTCACCGCCTGATGTGTTGATGGCCCCACCTCCTCCCAGTGAATGGGAGTCCCCGAGGAGACAGAGGTAGATGATCACCCCTCTGATCTCCACCCCGAATCTCCTGTGCCTAGAGCAG
Organism: Crocuta crocuta; assembly: GCF_008692635.1. Lineage (NCBI taxonomy): Eukaryota > Metazoa > Chordata > Mammalia > Carnivora > Hyaenidae > Crocuta > Crocuta crocuta. The sequence continues at coordinate 4,346,098 of NW_027531899.1, forward strand.
CTATAACACACAGTAGGTACTCAGTAAAGACATATTGAATGAATGAACTAGCGACTTAGAGGAGCTGTAATCAGAAGGTCTTGGACATGAGGTCGGGCATGTCAGATAAGAACAAAGGGGGCACGGTGATGCGGGAGGGAAAGCTGTTTAGAGTCAGGCAGACCTGGGTCAAATTTGGATAGCCCCATTTCACCATGATCTTTCCTCAAATGTGCTATCACGCGTGTGTTTACCAGCCCTGGGCCTCAGTTACCCCACCTGCAAAATGGGAATAATGTCCACCCCCCCCAAGGTGGTGGTAAGAATGAAATGAGATCACGCACGTGGAGGCACTTAGTCCTCTATTTGGTTCACAACGGGCTCTTTCATAAATATGCCTTCAGACGATTTGAGGTGGCTTCTCAGGCCCAGAGATGTCTGAAGGTGGCTTCCCCAGCAGGTAGAACACGGGACCACACGGGAGAAATTTAGGTGCTTTGTGAACATGGCTTCGAATAAGCCTGAACTGCACAGTGAGAAACATACCCTTTCCTCAATTTTCTCTGAAGCTGATTATGTTCAAGAGGATGACTCAGTTTCTGTGCTGGCGTGCCTGGACCTCCCTCATACTTGCTAATCTCCTTTTTTATTTATTTTTTTAATGTTTATTTATTTATTTTGAGAGATACAGAGAATAAGCAGGGGAGGGGCAGAGAGAGAGAAGGGCAGAGAGAATCCCGAGCAGACTCCATGCTGTTAGCAAAGAGCCTGATTCGGGGCTGAAGAGTGAGATCATGACCTGAGCCGAGATCGAGAGTTAGATGCTTAACCGCCTGAGCCACCCTGGTGCCCCGCTAATCTCCTTTTTTAACAAGGGAGGTACAGGAGCTGCAGCGAGCTACAATGTAACACCACTGTTTGCTTCTCCCTGTGTTTTCTGGTACTTTCTATTTATGGGCAAGTGATCCTGTCTTTCCTCTTACAGAAGCGACATGTAATATACTTAAGAGAGGAAGGTGGCTTAAGGAAAATTGTGGGGAATGGAGATGGGACGGAGGACAGATACAAGCCACTGGGAGGGTGGTGGCCCAGGAGGGAAGTGTGGGAGGGAGTCTCTGAGTCCGGGAGTGTGCTACCTTCAGCCCCATGCTCGTGCCCTTGGAAATGGAAGCAGCAGGCTCAGGGGCCGAGGTGTCCATTTGCGATCTGGGGGCCTGGGATTNAGCCAATTCTATCCAGAGAAGAATGAAGGTTTTGAGGGGGCGGGGAGGTCTGAGACAGAAGGTGCTAGCAGCAGGGCTCTGGAGCGGGGCAGGCCTGGGCTGGGCTCTGGCTCTACCCCACACCCCACACCCCTACCGCTCCCCTCTGAGCCCCAGATTGTCGTTCTCTAAACAGGGTTATAAGAAGACTATCTCCCAGGGCTGTGTGAGCCTCGAAGCGCTTCGTCCGGCGCTGGGCACAAAGAAGACCTTTGGTAAACTGAAGCTGCCATGATTATTATATTGTTATTACCACTGTCCCCATTATTATTAGCATTAAAGAGAGGTGGAATAACAGGGAGGTAGGAGCTGCTGGGACCAGACCGGGATTGTGTTTACACGGTGAGAGGATGTTACAAGTTGGGGGGCGGGTGCTGGGGTGGAGAGAGACTGACTGAGAGGCATTGAGAAAGCGGATGGAAACCGGCCCCTCCTAACTCCGTGATGAGTCCCAGTGATACAAGGCCCGGGGGCAAGTGGGAGGCCCCGGGGCCCTGGGAGCAGAGAAGCCCCCCCGGGTGCTAAACAGGGGTGAGAGACGGGGAGTTCTGCGTCCTGAGCTGGGATGCGGAGGGTGGGGGGAAGCCCTCACGCGGACCCTTCCTCCCTTGCTGGTGCAGCCCGGGCCCTGCGGAGACAGGGGTGGGTGGGGCGAGCAGCAGTCCCGGGCCTCCCAGGAGGCTGTGAGCTCACACTCGTGCCCCCTGTGGGCCAGGTAAACAGGATGGGTGCCTGGGTCAGCTGCCTCCTCCCACTCGCTCCCTGGGGGTGGCCGGCCCGCCCAGCTCCCCTGCTCCGCACCCAGCTGTCTTGGCCAAGAGCAGCCCCAGTGCTGAGATGCCCTGGCTGCCGTCCTCGGGCCACTTCCTTCCCTGGAGCCTGGGGTCCCCGCTGAGGGCAGTCTCGCAGCTCCCAGGCTCTCTACGGGCTGGAAGGTATGGGAGAGGGTGAGGCCAGTCACCCTGAGGTGACAATATGGGAGGAAAGACAGATGGCAGAGACCAAGGTCACCGAGACCAAGACAGCAAGGCCAAGAAAGGGCACCTGCCTCTCATCCTGGTGCCCCTGACCCAGGCTGGCTTCCACCTCGTGGGTCCCACCTCACTGGGTTCCCTACGCTTGCCTCCCTGGTTGGGTGCTGCCTGTGGCTCCTCTCTCCTAAGTCCCCTCCATCCCACCCCTTCTAGCAGACACCAACCACCTGTCTCCTCAGATGCCCCCATCCCCACCCTGCGCCCCAAATTCCTAAGGTTGGGAAATCGGAACACTTTGGCACCTGCCTCATCCCATTTCTTCTTCCCTCCCCGATGCCCTGGCTCCCTCTCTGTTTCAACACAGATTCTCGGACTCACAATTACAGCTCATTACCCTATCGGTGGCTGGCTGGCCCTGAGTCACGAGGGAGGGACTCAGGGCTGCCCAGCCCTGTCACCTTCTCCCAAGCTGCAGTATAAGGAGTAGTGGCAGGGAGGAGGACTCTGGGAAGGCAGGGGAGTCTGGGAAAGGAGAGAGAAGGCCACACGCCTGGAGGGAGGGAGAAGAAGTCAGAAGGAGGAAGAGAGCAGGGGAGGGCACGCGGGCACGGAGGAAGAGAAAGGGCAAAGGGAAGCAGACTCAGGTGGGAAGAAGACAGGAGGGAGAGACGAAGCGAGGCAGAGATGAGGCTGCAGGGCTCCCTGGCCTGCCTCCTGCTGGCCCTGTGCCTGGGCGGTGGGGAGGCTGGCCCGTTGCTGAGAGGAGGGGAGGAGGTCGGAGCAGAGGTAGGGCAGGCCATGGGACACGGGATGGGAGATGCCATTGGACAGGGGCTGGGAGATGCCATTAGCCACGGAGTCGAAGAGGCTGTCGGCCAGGGGACCGGAGGGGCCGCCGGCTCTGCCAGCAGGCAGGCCATGAGCCTTGGCATGGAGGAGGCAGCCCAGGGCCTTGGGAACCCTGGGCATGAGGCTGGCAGGCAGGCTGAGAACACCATTCGGCTTGGAGGAGATGCGGCTCACAGCTCCGGGCAGGCCATGCCTGGCGGCAGTGGTGTTTGGGTGAGTGGCCGGAAGCCCCGTGTGGAAGCGGGAGGCTGTGGGCGCCCGGGGTGGGTCTTGGAATGGGCTGGAGGGATGACCCACGGGCAGGAAGGTCTCTTACCTGTGGCTGTCTGGGGTGGTGTCCCTCCATGTTATGCATCCTTCCTTCCCCACCTTGGCGTCTCCCTCCGCCCGCCTCTGCCTTTGTCCTGCCTCCCCGTGACGAGGGGGGACGGTCACTCGCACTGAGTGCGCGCATGTTGCTCTTGCAGGGAACCAACGGCCAGCCTCCATCTGGAGGCCATGGCATCTTTGGTGCCCAGGGTGGCTCCGGAGGCCACAGCCAGGGTAATCCTGGAGGCCTGGGCACCCCCTGGGGCCAGGGGTACCCCGGAGGTTCAGATGGCAGCTTCGGAACCCACCCTCAGGGAGGCGCCTGGGGCCAAGGAGCCAATGGAGGCTCTCCCAGCTGGGGGCCCAACGCTCAGGTACGTGACCACCCCAGCCCTGACGCTCGCCACCTCCTGCCCCTCAGGCCTGCAGTTCTCCATGCCTCCCTCATCTGTCGGCCAGTCCCCCTCAGTCCCCACACTCAGCCTGACCCTCTCTGCAGGGGACCGTGGTCCAGCCCGGTTACGGCTCAGTGAGAGGCAGCAGCAAGTCACATGCAGAGGTGAGGGGACGGGTGCGGGCAAGCAGAGGGTGTCCGGGCGTGTGAGATGGAAAGGAGGCGAGATGAAGAGGAAGGAGAGAAGGATTGGGACAGGGGAGACTGAGGTACAAGGCCACTTGGACGGGGAAGAGATGGGTTGGGCCAAGCGACCAGGAGGAGGGGGGGCGAGTGGGACGGGGCTTGGGGGAGAAACGGGGGGGACGGAGGCCAAGCCACGGGAGGCGGGAGAGCCTGGCTGTGGCAGCGGCTCTGACTGAGGTCTGGAAACTCTCCTCCGCAGTGCACCAACCCCCCACCCTCCGGCTCAGGCGGAAGCTCCTCTGGCAACTCCGGGGTAAGGGGCTGGGCGGCCGGGGGCATTTTGCACAGCAGACGACAATCTCTGCTCACCTGACTGTGCAGGGGACGTGCCTGAGCAAGGAGGGAGGGGACGCGGGAGGGGAGCGAACAAGATCCCATGTCCTCGACTGGCGTTCTCACTCTGCTCTCTTCTCTCTTCTCTCACTCTTCTCTCTTGCCCCTCAGGGAAGCGGTGGCAAGGGCGGCGGCAGCAGTGGCAGTGGTGGCAGCAGTGGTGGCAGCAGCGGTGGCAGCCACGGTGGCAGCAGTGACAGTGGTGGCAGCAGCAGTGGCAGCANAAGGCAGAGGTGTAGCGCCGCCCCCGGTGGCCCCTGCTGAGGAGCCGCCCTCCGAGGTCTTCCCCTGGGCCCCCCGGGCCACGCTCCCCACCTTCCCGGCCCCAGCAGGCGGGGCTCCTTTCTAGTTACTGCAAGGGGCGCCCTGCGCGCTGCTAGCTCCCGGGGCTCCCGTGTCCTGCGCTCCGTGCCAGTGCGGATGCTCTCTCTTGAGTCTCACCCGCGCCTGCACGCGTGTCCACTGGGCAGACCTGACCAGAGACGGGGGTGGCAGACGGAGGGAGAGAGGTGGACACGGGAAACCAGGACACCTGCTTGGGGAGCTCCCCAGGGAACAGGGGCCGGCCTGTCGCACACATGGAGAAAGGACATTTACGGAGCTGCGGTGTAGATGACACTGATACAATCAGGGGTGAGGGGCCGGGGGGGACCATGAGCTCAGCGAGGGCTCTCCCACAGAGGGGCCGGCAGGGGGGGCACAATCGGCTTTCTTGGGTATCTGGGAAAGCTTTCGGGCCACAAGAGGGAGGTGACTAGAACAAGCCAGGTCACACAAACCACTTTAATTTACTGCTCCTTGTACTATCTGCTTCCCCATCTAGGACCGTCCCTTAGAAAATTCTAGGAATTTTGATCAAAGCAGCTACTCAGGCTCTCAGGTAAGGACTCGAGGGGTCCCTTCCCCTTTCTAGGTTCCAGGAGAGAGAGGGGGGAAGAGAGGCAGGAGGGGGCCAGACTGAGCCCTTGGGTGCCAGGGTCAAGGCTCTTTACTTCTGGCATGTCGGGAGCCCGGGGGGTGGGGGAGGGGAAGAGGAGACAATAGCTCAGAATCCCCAGACTGGCCCCCATTTCCAAATACACTTGGCCACACAGGGCCTTTGTGCTCCGAGTTACTTCCCTCGGTGACTGGCTAGCTGAAGATGGGAAGAGATGGAGGCTGGGGACAGGGGAGTAAAAAGAACCATGGCACCCCAGAAACAACTTGGTTCTCAGCGAGTCCTTTGAAGACCCTGTATGGACTCTTGCTTTCCTTCCTAGGGATACAATACCGGCTCTTCCTCTGGTAGCGGCGGTGGTAGCGGAAGCAGTGGTGGAAATAAACCCGAGGTGAGTGTCCGCTGAGCACAGATCTCCCTCCTTTCTCCGGAGAAGGGAAGATAAGGGGGTGCTGAGGCCCCTCGGAGGATGGGAGAGTTGGGAGAGCAACGGCCAGAGCTGGGAGGGGGTGCGTTGCTCGGGGCGGATGTGGGCTAACCTTGGGGGTAGCGTGCTGCAGTTTGGGGGCTGGGGTTGGTTTGCCCCGTGGCAACAGAGAGAAAGCCTTCTCTCTCTCTCTCTCTCTCTCTCTCTCTCTCTCTCTCAGTGTAACACCCCAGGGAATGAAGCCCGCATGTCTGGAGGATCTGGGGGTCAGGTAAGAGCCAAACTTTGGGACTGGGCCCAACCCTGCTCAGCCCCGGGTCCGTCCGTGATGAAGAAAGCGAATGCTGACTCCTACATGAACTCACTAATCTCCAAAGTAATCATGAGTTGCAAATCCTCACGCGATGTGCCTCCCTTTATACCGTAGATGGAGCTGTGAAAAAGCACATAGAAACCAGTCCTTTTAGAAACATAATCATTTCTAATGACCTACACCCACCTGGCCAATGAACAGAGTCCCGTGACCTTTTCGACAGCATTTGGAAACTGTGTGTTGAAAGCGTTCACTTCCCTCCTGGTTATTCTGGAAATCTGGGCTTTCTGTCAGCACCTGCAGCACTGACAAGAGGAATTGTTACGCTAAGGTCCCCACCAATCACCTAGAGTCTTGTGAAAATGCAGGCTGTGAGTCAGCAGGCCTGGGGTGGGGCTGAGATTCTGGTTTCTATCAGGTTCTGGGCAAGGTGGCTGGGGCTGGACCATGGTTGGTGTGAGCGCAGCCGACCGACAGGGAGAAGGCTTGGGGTGGTGGCGCCACGTTGAGAAGGCTCCCTGCATACCAGGCTCCTTGGACACCAGAGATACTAATCTCGATGGGTCGACAGGTGTCAGAAGAGCTCCCAGTCTGTAAACCCTATTTCTAGTGTTTTACGTACCAAAGCCTTAAATATGTAGTCACATAGATCAGTCTTTTCTTCCGTGGTTTCTGCTCTTGAAAATAAAAAAGGCTTTTATTTTCTTCTAGAACTACTTCTATAATTTCATTGTTTCTATTTAACTCTTTCATCCATCTGGACTTGACTTTGCTGTATACAATCTAGTCCAGTTCCTCAGATCGGCTCAACTTAACCCACACTTTGGATCAGAGCTGTGTGCTTTCTTATGAAGGGGGAAGTCAGATAAAAACAGAAGGGAGGGAGCCAGTGAGGTATAACGAGGCTCCCTTGCCCCCCCCCCCCGCCCCCGCGAACACTGAACTGGTGTTCCCAGCCGCATGCACTGAATTGTTTCCGCCACTGATGTAAAAATGTTGCTTGTGAATACCTTCATATTTTGGGAGAGCTTCTATGGGGGTTATACTTTTTTTCAAAGTTTATTTATTTATTTGGAAGGAGAAAGTGTGAATGGGAGGTGAGGGGAGAGAGAGAGAGAGAGTGGGAGGGAGAGAATCCCAAGCAGGCTCCACACTGTCATCATAGAGCCTGATGCGGGGTTCAAACTCACAAACCATGAGATCATGACCCAACCTGAAGTCAGATGCTTAACTGACTGAGCCACCCAGGGGGTAGAACCTGGGCGGTTCTACTTGGCTAAACAGGCTCATCTGTGCTGGGCACTCCTTTCTTTACGGCACATTAATATCTATTAGTACAAGTGCTCCCTTGCTCCGTCTTTTCCAGTGTTTTCTCACCTATTCTTAGACACTCATTTTCCCAGATGAATTCCAAGATTATTTTGACATGTTCCAAAAGAGAATCCCATGAGTGTTTTCAGAAGAATGGTATTAAATCAGCACAAAATTTTGCAGGGATGGACCCAAGATCTAGAACAATGACCTGTGTTTCGTGTCTCATCCTCAGGGCTTCGGAGGAGGACAGGGAGGGCCTGGCGGCTCTGGCGATGTCAGGGTAAGGAGATACCAGGCCTTGAGTAGAGACTGGTGGTAGGAGAATGGGATAGAGGTCAACTCTGCAGTAGCGATACCAGCAGGGCAGATAGTCCCACGGCGTGGCCCGTTCTTGACCTTGGCTCTGGGAATTCATCTTAGCCCCGGGAAGTGGGGCTCCGGAGGCGCCTACCTCTCACTTAGGAGGAGACGAGTCAGGCTACGCTGGGCCTCCTTGGCTCCCACTGACTGCCCAGCTAGTGTCACCTTTCTGACCAAAGCAAAACATCAGCGCAGACTGGGCACTGCAGTTTGAACCAATTTAGTCTAACACTCCGGGGGCTTCTGCCTCAAAACCAGAGGATAATTTGGATACTTTGGTGGCCAAGGCCCTTCCTGTTGGATTTTGGGCAGTTTGCAGACGTGAACAGAAAGAGGTGGTTATGTTACCTGAAAGTATCGTAAGTGAGCACTAGCTTAATCCACAAGAAGTTGAGGCAAGATTTGCCAGGGAAGATGGAGCTGCCCGGGGAGAAGGGCCTCTCTCGGGGTCCCGGGAAATCTCCAGTCCCCTGATTCAGGAGTCCCTTGCCCACATTCTGCTGTCCTGCCCTCTCATCCCGCATCTTCCCTGCTTTCCAACCGACTCTTCTCCATTTTCTCTCTCCCCAGGAAATAAGCAAAGAAGGCAGTCACGTCGTTGTGGGCTCCCAAGGCAATTATCAGGTGAGCAGGGACTGTGGCAGGTGGGGACAGAGTGCTAAGGGACCAGGAAAAAAAAGAGAAGTATCAGTGTCTTCTCGCAGCTGCCCTGAGTCTATGTCGGGTAACCATCAGGAGACCAGACAAAGGTCTGGGATCCCTGTCTCCTTCTCCACTCACTCATTCTCTCCCTCCTTTGGACTTTGGTCAGAGCCGTGTTATCACTGTGAGGGGCAGCATAGCCGGAAGTAACAGAGGACTGGTCAAGGGGCTTCATTTGGGAACCATACTTGAGAAGGCAGTGTTGACAAGTGGAAAGGCAATGAATTTTGAGTTAGTAGATGGGGGTTCAACTGACAGCTGTATCACCTGTCATCTGTACACCTTCAGGCCGGTCAGCTGACCGCTCTGAGCCTGGGCCTCCTCTCGGGTCAAACGGGGACGGCAGAGCCTAACTTGCTCACTGCCCCCACCCCAGTTACTGCAGAACTTTCTGCAACTGCCAAGGTGGCTCAGGATCTGGACCCTGGAGTCCGACAAGGAGACGGGTCCTGAGGCAAAGCTGCCGATGGTTCTGGGTTTGGTTTCCTTGTCTGTACAGTGGAGACACCTCCACACGGGAACGTGGCAAGATAAGGCACGTGCGAAGCGCGTGGTAGGACCACACGGTACTTCCTAGTGGTGTTTTGGGGGCAGGCTACACGGAGTGGGGGCAGGGGGAGTTAGAATATGAATATGATTCAAGGGACTGGGCAGGGTTATTCTCGGAAGTGGCATATATTCCAGGAAGGTGGGCTTCCTGGCTGCTGTGTGGAAAAGAAGAGAAGGTGACTTTACAGAGAGTGCACAGAGCTCGAGCCAAGGCAGAGATGGTGAGCTAGGAGCAGGTTGACAAGTGGCATGTGTGACAGGAGGCACAGACTTTGAAAATTAGTCCCCCCTTCCTACCCAGTGGCAAGGGCCCAGTGGAGGAGGTGAAGCTGTCAGTGGGATCAATACCTTGGTGAGTGGAGGCATCACCCCACCTTGGGCCCGGACCGTGGTGTCAAGCAACCTCTGTGTCCCCTCCTGAGCCCCAGAGCGCCTGCTCCTGCCTCTGGCTCACAAGGTGTGTTCCCACTCTCATCCCATTTCTCCCTGGTGTCTTAGGACTCTCAGACGTCTCCTGGGCTCTTCAACTTCGACACCTTCTGGAAGGTGAGTTCGGCCAGATTGCTCTGCTCACTGTTGGAAAGGCAAACCCCTATCCCTCTGCCCTGCAGGCTGAACTCCTCTTTCCATAACCAACCACCATCAGTGGTGGGCCTTGACCTCTCCTGCCCCAAGGCCCTGCGCCAATTGCATTATGGCCCAGTTTGCCATTTTCCTTTTTTCTTTTTCCTCTGCAGAATTTTAAATCCAAGCTGGGTTTCATTAACTGGGACGCTATAAATAAGGTAAGGGCTGGAAGTCTATGCCATTCTGATCTCCGGAGGAAAGGGGAATGGAGAAGAGGTGTGGGGACCGGGGGAGACGATGGTGGCTACTAAGGGAGTGTTTTGCCCAGTGCTTAAAAAAGGGACAGCGATGACGAGGAAGGGCCACAGATGTGAAGGGGTGGGCGGAGTTCGGAAACAGCTGGGAGTCAGGGATGAGGAAGGAGTGGGCCTCTTTCAGGTCTCAATGTGCAGCGCAGACCGAGCAGATCTCAAGCTCAGTTTCCCCTTGGAGACCTGGAAGGTTACGGGAGAGTGAGGAGGCCTAGTCCTCGGGAAACGGGAGAGGCCACAGAGGCCGGGTAAGGGGTGGACCTCACTGTCTGGGAGGACCGGAAAGGCCCCACAAGGGAGGATGGAGGCTGAGAGGAGGGGCAGGAGGCAGGTGTGTACCAGGTGCCTGCTGGGGGCCAGGCGTGCTGGGCCCTGGGCCTGCGTGAGCTTAGGAGGCACTTGGGGCCCTGAACCCCCTTCTCCTTCCTCCCTGCCCAGCCTTCCAGCTTCAGGGGATCCCCCCTAGCCAGGCTGACTGACGCCCAAATAGCAGGTGTGCCTCCAGAGCAGAGGCAGATAAACAACCCAGACCAATACCAAAGGCAGAATTTGCAAGTGACAGCCCACTGGTGTGCTTTCTCTGACATACTCTATTTTTTTTTTTTTTTACTAAATGTTTATTTATTTATTTTGAGAGAGAGAGAGCGTGAGCTGGGGGCGGGGTGGGGGGCAGAGAGAGAAGGAGAGGGAGAATCCCAGGCAGGCTCCACACTCAGCACAGAGTGAGGCTTCATCTCACCAACCCTGAGATCATGACCTGAGCCCAAATCAAGAGTCGGATGCTTAGCCAATGAGCCACCCCGGCGCCCCATGATCCATTCTTTCTTTCTTTCTTTCTTTCTTTTTTAAATGTTTTTTATTTATTTCTGAGAGAGAGAGAGAGAGGGTGTGAGCAGGGGAGGGTCAGAGAGAGAGGGAGACACAGAATCTGAAACAGGCTCCAGGCTCTGAGCTAGCCATTGGCACAGAGCCTGACACGGGGCTTGAACCCATGAACTGTGTGATCATGACCTGAGCTGAAGTCGGACGCTTAACCGACTGACCCACCCAGGTGCCCCAATCCATTCTTTTTTTAAAGCATTATGAACTAGTTGCCAAGGTCAGAAATTTTACAAAATGACTTGGAATTCTGGCTTCTCTTGAAAAATGTGGCAACACAGGGCCCCTCTTTCCTTGAGCTCCCAAAGACCAGAGCTGAGTAGCAGCTGCTTCTTGCCTCGGGTGGGGGTGGTGAGGAGGGGTCGGGGGGTGCTTGTTCTCCAGCAGCCCCAGGCCCCCTGCCTGTCACAGTCTCTAAGCTTCTGACCCTTAACACAAAAGAAGCAAGAACAAGGGTCCCTAACCTTTAAAACTGGTGGGGGAAACGAGGGAGGCATGGGCAGAGCCTCACCCTCAGTAAGGCCAAGGCTGCCCCTTGGGGAATAAGGTGGGGCTGTGAAAGGTACAGGAGGCAGAAGTTCCCAGCAGCAGCGCAGTTCTGGTCTGGATGAACAAGAGCAAATAGACTGTTTCTGTTTTATAGAGAAACAGGTCCCCTCAACCCCGATTACCGGGAACTTAGGGTCCGAGGCACATACTCATACCTCCCCGGGTCCAGGAAGGCAGTCGATGTTCTCGCACGTCTAGGGGGCCGGGTAAAAGGAGAGCGCTCACAGTTAGGCAGGATTCATTTGGGGCGGCTTCCCCAGGAGCAGATCTAGGAACTGGGGCAGGGCAGAGATGGGCAGAGGAGAGAACAGAGAGTCCATCTCCTTCACAAGGAGGACCGGACTGACCAGTGAGGACAAGGAGAATATACGTAAGAGTTCTTGGCAAGTATGAGGGTTTCAAGCCCAACTGGAATATCTGGATTTGACTGGATGACAGCCGTGGGCAAAAAGATCCCTGCAGATTTCAGCAGCGGAGGCCCGATCCGCCCCTGACTTGGCCCACTACGGCCTGAATTCCTATTCCTCGAGCTCCCTCTTAGAACTTATTTCTTTGCCCAGGACCAGAGGAGCTTTCGCACCCCGTGACCTCCAGACAAGGAGCTACCAGATGGATGGGAGCCCCCCTCCCACCCCTTCTTAAAACATCACTATCCCGCCACTAATCTCAACCCTTAGCCTCGAAATAAACCTTAGCTGCCCCACACTCCTGGTCTCTGCTGCTTTCTTACGTCTCCACTGTTGCTCCCCGGGGGAGTCTGGAAGGGTCTACTGCAGCCCTCAGCTTTGGGAAATGGGCTGGAGATGGAAGGACAGGTAGGAAGGCGGGAAGCTCTGGGGGCAGGTCCTGGTCCTGAGGTTTCGCTTCAGGGATGCTGATGAGTTCTGCTGGGGAAACAGGGATAGTGACGAGCATGGGGCACGTGCCTGGGGAGGGGAGCTGCTTAGTGGCCCCGGAGATCGAGCCTCTCTCTCCCTCTGCTTCCAAAAGCCATTTTCTGGTGTCCCTGAAGACACCCGGCTTCCCCCAAACCTTAGTTTGGGGTGAAATTCTAAAGGCTGCAATGGTGAGAGTGGGAACAGGGGTGCAGGTGAGCAGCGGACCCAGCTCCTTGCTAACCTGCACCCCGCCTTTCCTCTACAGGGCCAAGTCCCACCCCCCAGCACACGGGCCCTCCTCTACTTCAGCCGGCTCTGGGAGGTAGGAGACCTCTCACTTTTTGAAGAACTGGGGATCCCGGTCACCTGTCCCTCTCACCACCTCCCTCAAGCTCCAGCCCACCTGTTGCAAAATTCACCCTCTCGTCACTTTTGAGATGGTGATCTCACCCAAGTACCATCAGAAGTGCTAACGCCCTCAGCCTCCCCTGTGCTCTCTTCATCTAACCCCCGAACCACACCCAGGCTCATGCCTGCACATCAGCCCAAAACTTCCCATCAAGCTGTCATACTCCGGCCCACTCACCTCTTCTCCTCCCTCCAGGATTTCAAACACAACACCCCTTTCCTGAACTGGAAAGCAATTATCGAGGTAAGGGTGGCAGAACCTCTCATTCTGGGGTTGGCTGGCTCAGCTCTGGGGACACGGGATCTAGGGCCTTGGCAATGGCTTGTGGACTCGGTCCCTGTTGTTTACGCTCCCTGCTGAGGGAGGGTGCCTCCCTCCCTTCCCACTCTCCTCCCTGTCTGCAACACTGAGTGGGGGTGGGGTGGGAGAGAGAAGCTGTGAGTCATTGGAGCAGTAGGGTGGGCGGTCCTCCCGCGGATAAAAGCTGAGGCCAAGGGCCCGGGGCCTCCATAGGCACAGGAATATGAAGCCGGCCACTGTCTCTGCTCTGCTGCTTTTCCTGCTGGGCGTGGCCTGGTTCAGGGGGAGCCACAGCTGGGTGGGTACTGCAGGGTGAGCAGGTGGTGGGGCACCAGGTAGGGAAGACACAGAGGCCTGGATCTGGGGTCAACTCGCAGCGCTGGTAAAGGGACTTTAGGGAGGAAGGCTGAAAGAAAACAGGAGGTATGGTACGGGGGAGAAGGTCAGGTCATGGTCAAGTGCAGGCAGGCTCAGAGGGTCTGAATATCTGGGTTCTGGGAAGGATGGGCAGAACCTCTAGGTGCTGCAGAAGGCCATACCTTGATTCTGTATGGGCAGTGGCCTTGGACACTGAGGCAAAGGTTGTCCAGTCACTCATCCATGTGGACCAGGCAAGTGAGGCTGGACAGATGGGGCCATGCAAAGGGGGAGGTCAAGGCCCTTCCGCTGCATATTGCCACGCGTTCATGAGTACCAGTGAGGCCATGTCATTTGATGGAAATCTGATTTTTATTTTTATTTTTTTATTTGAGAGAGAGAGAGACAGAGACAGAGAGAGCGAAGAAGGCAGAGGAAGAGAGAGAGAGCATGATCGAGGCAGAGGGGCAATGGGAGAGAGAATCCTAAGCAGGCTCCACACTCAGCACAGAGCCCAATGAGGGGCTTGATCCCATGACCCTGGGATCATGACCTGAGCCAAAATCAAGAGCCTGATGCTCAACTGACGGAGCCACCCAGGCACCCCGGAAATCTGAGTTTTGTTTGCAATTAATTTAATGTAAAAAATGCAGACCAAGCAAACAACGTCTGGAGGCCTGTGGTCAAGCAGTTTGTGACCTCAGTGTTGGGGCTAAAAAATCAATGGGAGTTAAGTAAGAGCTAGGAGGCACATCCCAACCCTGTGCATAGGCAGGTGAGCGTGGGGGCTCCAGGTGGCCAAGGGATGGCCGTGGAAACGGAATTCCTCTCCTGCCGCTGAGAACTCTCCCCTTGCCTTGACTGTGGAGGGGAGATGGCCGTGCACCTGTGCTGTGTCTCATCTGGCTTTCGGTGTTTCTCCCCTTACTCTCTCTCTGGCCCAGAGCTAATCTAATCCCTCCGCTTTGCCTCCACTTGCTGAGGGTAAGAGCCTGTCCTCCGGGAGCCCTGCGGGAACAATGTTTGTGAACAGGGATTGTGGGGCCAAGGAGGGAGCAGGACTTGGTTTCGGCAGAAGGTGGGCTGGGCTGAGGTGGGCGTCTGCCCCCGGGGAAGCCTGTGTGCGCACGGCTCCCTGCTCAGTCCCAGGCCAGTCTGCTGCAGCCCCAGGTGCACAGGTGGGGGTGGTGTTGCCTCGCTCTTCCACACTCAGTGTGGAAATCTGTCCTGTGTCTATTGGGGCCATCAGTTTCCTCCAGGCTCTCTGCCTTCTCTGTAGGTAGCGCTGCTCACGGACCACGGACAGGGGTGCGGTGGGGTGGGTGGGTGCTGGTGCTCCGGCAGGAGGGTCGAGCCTGGGCATCAGGCTGCGAGTCAGGCAGGGCCGGATGGGCCACGGATGAGGGCACCCTAACTATGGCCCCTCTCCCTTCCAGGGTGCCGACCCATCATCGCTCCAGAAGAGGTCGGGCGGTGCCGGCCAGGTGAGTCTCTCCGCTCTTGGTCCCTCTCGCTCTTGTCGTCAGGGCTGGCCGATCTGAAACTCTCTCTCCTTCACACCCCCGTTCTGTCCTTTTCTCAGTCTGGCACAGGATGGCAAGAGGCGGCAGCTGTAACGTCTAAGGTAAGACATCTGTTGCCGGACCACCAGGGTCAGACCCCGCTTCTTTCCTTGGTGTCCTGCCCTCATCTTCTAAGTAACACTTGAGGAGCTGGGAGAGGTACAGGGGAGGGGGGGGGCAGGGCCGCTGGGGCGCGGACCACAGTGTGGGGGGAGGCTGTGGGCCCTGGCTGGCCTGAGGAGATTCCACAGAAAAGAGTGGAAGGAAGGGAAGGGAGGGAAGGCAGGGGCTTGGAGACAGGTGTGGCCCAGGCAGGGAGGTGGGGTGTTTATTCCACAGCAAAATGCCCTCACCCCTTCTCTTCTGCCTCCCTCCCCCCTCCCCCCCCAACTCTCTGGCTTTATTTCACAGCACAACTATAACCAGCAGGCATACCCTACTCCCTCTGGTGGGCAGTACTCAGCCAAGATCCCCTCTAAGGTAAGATGCCCAAGTGCCCCGTTTCCTCGCTGGGGTCACTGCCAAGTTTAGCTGAGGCCGAATCCTGTTCATTTTGAAAGTCTGGTCTGCAGGGAGACTCGGGCTCCCTGAGAGCACTTTGGAAGTGGAGGGTTCAAGGTTTGGGGTTCTTCACACCCACTCACTGAGGAAAGGTTACAAGAGGGCAGTGGCTGCATTGCATGTGAAGGAGAAAACAGGAATGAACATCCTCTCAAAGAGGGATATACAGCTCTTATGCACTCACACGACACAGGGCAAAACAAGCAGCCTTCGCTTTTTTTTTTTTTAATCTTTATTTATTTTTGAGAGACAGCATGAGCAATGGAGGGGCAGAGAGAGAGGGAGACCCAGAATCTGAAGCAGGCTCCAGGCTCTGAGCTGTCAACACAGAGCCCGACGCGGGGCTTGAACCCATGAACCCTGAGATCATGACCTGAGCTGAAGTCAGATGTTTACTTGACTGAGCCCCCAAGGCGCCCCAGCAGCCTTTGCTTTCAGTGTCTGTTCCCTCCACCTCTTTAGCTGCTGATTTCTTGGGGGATGGGAGGTGGGGGAGAAGAAGGCACACCAGCACTTGGGGCAGGCTTGCCCAGAAACTTGTGGTTCGTGGGAAAGTTAATGCTTTATTCCACAAAAGAAGTAACAGAAAACAAACAAACAAACAAACAAATTCTGAGAGGGGCTCCTGAGTGGCTCAGTTGGTTGAGCGGCTGACTCAGTTTCAGCTCAGGTCATGATCTCACAGTTTGTGAGTTTGAGCCTCACCTTGGGCTCTGCAGTGTGGAGCCTGCTTGGGATTCACTCTCTCTCTCTCTCTCTCTCTCTCTCTCAAAACAGATAAATAAACTTAAAAAAAAAAGATAACAAAAAACAACCCTGAGAATTATGTTTCATTCAGTTGCAAAGAAAGCCATCTTACAGACTCCATGAATGAATGTGCTGAGTACTAATCCGGATGGTGAAAAAACCAGGCACTATTTCCCTCCATCTCTCAGAACAAGGAAGCCCCTGCCCTCAGGGACGGGACTTCTGAGAGATCAGAAGTCACCTACTGACTGGAAGTAGGCGACAGAGCAGCCAGCAGCGCCTGTGGGTGTCCACTCGCCAATTTCTGTCCACCCAGAATTTCTCCACCCAGAGACAGGGGGCACCCATCTCCCCTTTTCCATCTGCCTGGCCAGCGTGTGCTCACCTTGGGTCAGGTGTACTTAAGGTGATAAATCTGCTTTGAAAAAAAGTCCGTGGGCTGAACCTCCGCGGTCAGGCCCAAGGACTTTGACATGATCGTGGTCTGTGCCTTCCCCTGCCGTTAGGCCCCTCCTGAGCCCCGAGGACGTGGCAGAGGACACAGAGGTCCCTGTCACCCCACATCACCTCCTCTGATCTTCTCTTTACAGGGGGGAGCCACGCCTTCTTCCTCGGTGAGTACCGGCGCAGGGAAACCGTGGCTCGTGGGAGACAGGGTCTGAGGCCACAGGGCGCGCCACAGGGAGACGGGGCGACGTTGGCTCACACTCTCCTTGTCCTGCAGGCTTCCCGGGTGCAGCCTGGCCTGCTGCAGTGGGTGAAGTTCTGGTAGGTGAGTATTGAGCGGAGTGAGCTGCGTGCGCAAGGCA
>NW_027531899.1:4363142-4363946 GCF_008692635.1 Crocuta crocuta
ACCGGGCGGGGGCGGGGCGGGGGGGGGCAGGGCTGGGGTCCCGGCATTTGCTTTGCTTTGGGCGGAAGCTCTAAGGGCACTGAGGAGGAGCCCCTCGCGTGGGGGGTGGAGGGAGACTCAGGAGGAAGTGACGGAGGACACTGGGGGGCGCCCTCCGAGGGCCGAGGGCAGGCGTGACGGGCGGGCTGTGCAGGGCCAGCCAGGAGGAGAGGTTGAGGAGGGGTCTGAGGTGACTGCAGACAAAGGTGCAGAGGAAGTGAGTCTCCAGGGCGGAAGAGGTAGGAGATGACCTGGGCGGAGCCACAGACTCGGTTCCAGGGAGGAGCAAGAGTGAGGGGCCCCGCGGGCGAGACAGGGACGACGCCAGGAAACTCCGGGAGCACCGAGGCTGGATGAAAGGACACTTGGTTCGGACAGGTTCCCGAGTAGCCACCTGCTACCGTTTGCTCTTTGCTTTTTTAGAAAATTACTTCCAGTCACCACTGAGGCGCCGAAAAACCACAGTCTTCAAGGAGTCCGACCAACCCCGTCCNCACCTGCTTTTTCCAGGTTGGGGACCCAGTCTGTCTGTCCCTTGTCTCTTGCAACCGCACTGTGGTGTCTCCTTGGCCAGCAACCTCATCGGATAAACCCGCCGCTTTTCTTCACTTACTCGGTTTTGTGACCTGAAGTCAGTGTGACAATTCTTCAGAAGAAGCTTCTCCTCCTGAGTTTTGTGGAAATAAAGCCTGAATATTGTTACCCTGAGATTTCTCACACTGTATTCTTTAATGTTGTGCTGACGGCCGGGATCCGGGAGGATGG
>NW_027531899.1:4364021-4376960 GCF_008692635.1 Crocuta crocuta
AGGTAGCTGATCTCATCGTGCCTCAGTTTCTCCATCTGTAAAAAATCATCTTTGCCCAGTCTGTATCGGAGTGCCCTGCCCCTACAGGTGAGGCGCTCACAGGTGTTTTCCTAGCCTGCAAAAGGCAACAGGGAAGCGATTCACATCAGGAGGTGGGGGTAAAGAGGCTTTTCAAGAGAGGAGGCCAGTCCCAGAGGGTCAGGAAGGGGGAAGAATAGGGGCCAGGGGCTACCAGAGCATATGCCTCAGCCTTGTAAACACACGGAGGTGTGGATCTCTTTAGGAAGTTGTGGACAGGTGGCTCATCCCCAGTGCCTTAGCTCTGTGTGCCTGGGAGGCAGAGGAGGTGGAAGAGACTTCTACTCCATTAACATACCAAGGAAACAGGCAGAGGTCCTCGGTGCAGGTAGAGGTGGGAGGTCAGGCTTATCACAAGCCTCCGAGCTCTGCAGACTGGGCTGGAGAGTCTGTACTCACAATCTCTGAGCCAAAGTCTCATCAAGGCTACAGAATGTGCCCAAAAGACAGAATCCCCACCACTCATCTCCGACATCTCTGCAGGGACCCAGGAAGTAAAAGAAGGACAGGAAGCATGCTGCCAGCCTCGGTGACCCCCCCTCTGAGATCCCAAGCTCCCTGAGTGCATGGTCCATTTGCCTTACTCGTTGCTCTGTCCCCTGCACTGACCACAGGGCCTGGCACAGGTGAGGCCTCAAATAGTTGATGAATAAGTGAAAGAAACCAGGCCCAAAATGGACTTGGGGAACCCGTCTTGATCAAAGCCATCTGGCTGAGAGAAAGATGAAGACTATCCTATTTTCACGCTTGTCCTGAAATTGGGGCTACCACTTTATACAGACATACCTCATCGGATCGTGCTTTGAGGCTGTTACAGTTTTTACAAATTGAAGGTTCGTGGCAACCCCGCCTCAAGCAAGTCTACCAGCGCCATTTTTTCCAATAGCATTTGCTCAATTTGTGTGTCTCTGTGTTACATTTTGGTAATGCACTATTTCAAACTTTTTCATTATTCGTACTATCTTTGTTATGGTGGCCTGTGACCGCTGATGTTTGACGTCACTGCTATAATTATTGTGGGGCAGACACCGTTAGCCTCACCCATAGAAAACGACAAACTTGATCCGTGAATGTTGTGTGTGTATTCCACTGACGGCAATTCCCATCTCTCTCTCCCCTCCTTGGGTCTCTCTATTCCTTGAGGCACAACAGTATTGAAATCAGGCCAATTAATAACCCCACACGGGCCTCTGAGTGTTCAGGTGAAAGGAGTAGTCACACATCTCTCACTTGAAATCAAAAGCTGGAAATGATTCAGCTTAGCGAAGAAGGCGTGTTAAAAGCTGAGATAGGCTGAAAGCCAGGCCTCTGGTGCCAGTTAGCCATTTGTGAATGCGAAACAAAAGCTCTTGAAGGAAATGAAAAGTACTGCTTGAGAGAACATGTGAATTACAAGAGAGCAAACAGCCTCTTTGCTGATGTGGAGAAAGTTGGAGTGGTCTGGACAGAAGATCACACCAGCCACAGCATTCCCTTAAGTCAAAGCCTCCTTCAGAGCAGGGTCCTAATTCTCTTCAAATCTGTGAAGGCTGAGAGAGGTAGGGAAGCTGCAGAAGAAAAGTTTGAAGCCAGCAGAGGTCAGTGCATGAGGTTTAAGGAAGGAAGCCCTCTCCACGAGATACAAGTGCAAGGTGAAGCAGCAAGTGCTGATGTAGAAGCTGCAGGAAGTTCTCCGGAAGATCTAGCTCAGATTGTTCATGAACGTGGCTTATCACAAGATAACAGATTTTCAGTGTTGGTGAATCAGCCTTCTATTGGAAGGAGATGCCATCTAGGGCTTCCCTCGCTGGAGAGAAGTCAAAGCCTGGCTTGAAAGCTTCAAAGGACAGGCTGACTCTCTTATTAGGGGCGAATGCAGCCGGCGACTTTAAGTTAAAGCCACTTGCTCCTTGACCATTCTGAAAATCCTGGGGCCCGTAAGAATTATCCCCCATCTACTCTGCCTGTGCTCTGTAGAGGGAATGACAAAGCCTGGGTCGCAGCGCGTCTGTTTACAACATGGTTTACTGAATATTTTAGGCCCACTGCTGAGACCCACCGCTCAGGAAAGAAAAAAAAAAGATTCCTTTCAAAATATTAGTGTTCACTGACAATGCACCTCGTCACCCAAGTGCTCTGATGGGATGTATAATGAAATTCATGTTGTTTTCATGTCTGCCAACACAGTAGCCATTCTGCAGCCCATGGATCAAGGAATAGTTCTGACTTCCAAGTATTATTATTTAAGAAATACATTTTGTAAGGCTACAGCTGCCGTAGAGGGTGTTTCCTCTGACGGATCTGGGCAAAATACATTGAAAACCTTTTGGAAGAGTTTCACTGTTTGAGATGCCATTAAGGACATTCGCGATTGGGGCGCCTGGGTGGCTTAGTCGGTTAAGCGTCCGACTTTCACTTAGGTCATGATCTCGCGGTTCATAGGTTCGAGCCCCGCGTCGGGCTCTGTGCTGACTGCCAGCTCAGAGCCTGGAGCCTGTTTCAGTCTGTGACTCCCTCTCTCTCTGACCCTCCCCTGCTCATGCTGTCTCTCTGTCTCCTAGAAATAAATAAAACATTAAAAAAAAAAAAAGAACATTCGCGATTCGAGGGAAGAGGTCAAAATAGCAACATGAACAGGAGTTTGGAATTCCAACCCTCATGAAGACTTTGAGGGGATCAAGACTCCAGTGGAGGAAGTAATCGTGGATGTGGTGGAAACAGCAAGAAGTGGAGGCTGGAGAGAGGACCGCACTGCTCCAATGTCATGATCACGCCGAAGGGATGGACAGGTGCTTCTTAGGAATAAGCAAGGGAAGCACTTTCTTGGGGCACCTGGGTGGCTCAGTCAGGTAAGTGTCCGACTCTTGATCTCATGGTCTGTGGGACTCAGTACTGCAGTTGGGCTCTGTTCTTACAGTGTGGAGCCTGCTGTGATGATTCTCTCATCACAGAGAGATTCTCTCTCTCTGCACCTTCTCTCTCTCAAAACATACAAGCAAATAAACAAACTTACAAAAAAAAAAAAGAAAACAGTTTCTTGAGATGAGGTCTACTCCTGGTGAAGATGCCGTGAAGATGGTTGAAATGACAACAAAGGACTTAGAATATTCCATAAACTTAGTTGATAAAGCAAAGGCAGGCTCCAATTTTGAAGGAAGTTCTACTGTGGGTAAAATGTTATCAAACAGCATCACGTGGTACAGAGAAATCGTTCATGAAAGGAAGGATCAGTGGATGCAGCAAACTTCAGTGTTGTCTTAGGAAATTGCCACAGTCCCCCCCACCTTCAGCAGCCACCACCCAGATGAGTCAGCCGCCGTGACATGGGGGCGAGACCCTCCACCAGCAAGAAGATTCTACCTTGCCAAAAGCTCAGATGATGGTTAGCATTATTTTTTCGCAATAAAGTATTTTGAAATATTTTGAAAAATCTTTTTAACGTTTTTAATTTATTTTTGAGAGAGACAGAGAGTGAGCAGAGGAGGGGCAGGGAGAGAGGGAGACACAGAATCTGAAGCAGCTTTAAGCCCTGAGCTGCTTTTAGCCCAGAGCCCGAGGCGGGGCTCGAACTCATGAACTTCGAGATCATGACCTGAGCTGAAGTCAGATGCTTAACCAACTGAGCCACCCAAGCTCCCCAGCAATAAAGTATTTTTTTAAAAATTAAGACATGTACATTGTTTTTCTAAGGCATACTGCTATTGCACACCTAATAGACTATAGTATAGTGTAAACATAACAATATGCTTGGGAAACAAAACAATTCAGTGGACTCAGGTTATTGCACTATTTGCTTTATTGGGGTGTTCTGGAACCCAGCCAGCAGTGTCTCTGAGGTGTGCCTTTCCTCCTTGGATTTCAGCTATGAAGGGAGGGACTTGCAGTACCTCCTGAACGCCACAGGGGGGCGAACACAGCTCTCCCAGCGCAGGGGCTCAATTCTTCGGCAAACTGACAGCGGGCTTCCTGGAGTGTGAGTGATGGATCAGAAAGAGCTGGAACTCAGGTCTCCTGGAGCCAGTCCCTGAGGGATTGAGGGAGAAGCTGAGGTGTTCAACATGGTTCTAGACTCTCGGGTGTTCCTGGTCCAAGGCCTGCTGGAAACAGCCCGTTTAAAGTGTCAGGGTGCCTGGGTGGCTCTGTCAGTTTAAGCGTCTGACTCTTGATTTCAGCTCAGGTCATGATCTCATGGTTTGTGGGATTGAGCCAAATGTCGGGCTCTGTGTGGACAGTATGGAGCCTGCTTGGGATTCTCTGTGTCCCCCTCTCTTTCCTCTGTCCCCCGCTTTCTCTCAAAATAAATAAATAAATATACTTTAAAAAAACCAAACAAAAAATGTTGAAAGCACCACCTGAAGCAGGCAAAGGCCCTCCAATGTAAAGGACTCTCTAATAAAAGGGCAGAGCATCCTTTTCTCCTTCCTGAGTCTTTGCAATATCTTCTTTTAAAATGTACTTTTTTTTTAATGTTTATTTTTGAGAGAGAGAGAAAGAGCATGAGCAGGGAGGGGCAGAAAGAGATGAAGACACAGACTCCAAAGCAGGCACCAGGCTCTGAACTGTCAGCACAGAGCCCCATGCAGAGCTCGAATTCATGAACGGTGAGATCATGACCTGAGGCAAATTGGAGCTTAACCAACTAAGCTACCCAGGCGCCCCTGAAGTAGCTTCTTGACATAGCCCTTGACTTTCATTTCCCCCCTAAAATCCATTCTCCCATGACACTGAGGAAGGATCCAGGCTCAGAATACTCCACATGTTTTTTTCAGTAGACCTAGAATGAAATCCCAACTCTTCACCATGGCTCGGGGTGATCTGGCTCTGGCCTCCCTCTCCCATCAACCCAGATCTGCTGCAAGAAGCTCACAAGGAACACTTCTGGTACCTGTCCCTGACACTCAAGATCTTCAGAAGACTGGAGCCTTAACTGCTTTTGGTCTACATTCAAGTGACCTCCCATAGCCAGCTGAACATAGGACACCTACCCAAGCACTCTCACATCACCCCTGTTGTATTTTCTTCCCGGAACTTGCCATTCTCTGAAGTTATCTTGTTTCCTAGTATTTTTTTTATTAGATTATGATCCGTCCACAGATCATGATAAGTTCCGAAGGACAGGTATCTTATCCATCTTGAATTCCCAACACCGAGACCCCAAGTGGCTGCTCAGTAAGTATTTGCCAATTACAGAATGGAAGGAGGGATCAGAATTAGGTGGGATCAATCCAGGAAGTCTTCCTGGGAGAAGTTTAATAAGCAAAGGGTACATAGGGACAAAAGGTGGGCGTCAAAGGAAGAAACCAGACCTGCTGTGCAACGTGGCTGCCTTGTTGGGTGTGATAGCAACACTGGCACAGGCACAGGAGGGGAAGAGACAGCGATGTCCCGAATTCTGCCTCTCATTACCCCACACCCCGACCCCCTTTCTCTTCAAAGATTCTAGGCTTTCCACCTGGGTGCTCACCAAGGTCCCAAGGCTCCAGTGTGCATCCCTTCAAATCCCATATTCCCTCTCTGAACCCAGGAGGCTGGCTCCCAGCCCCTAGGTGTGTCTGTAATGTAGCAATCAGGGCTGGGCCTCGCCTCCTACCCACACTCAAGTTCTGGCAGATTTGGGGTGGGGTGGGGGCAGGGCTGTGGGAAAACAGGGGTTTACTGGTATTCTCAGAGAAGGAACTAGAAGATCAACTGGACTTGGAGATGGGTTGACGCAGAGCCAGACTGTGTGACTCTGCCTGATGCCATTAACCCTACGTGATGCATCCGAAGCAATGCTGAAATCTGGCGAGTCTCCTGCCGCCCATTACCCAAACCGCCGGGACGGTGAGGATCCCCGAGCCCTCCCTTCTTCCACTTGCCCAACAATTGGACACTGGGCACTGGCAGGGAACACAAACCCGCTAAGGCAGTACAGGGACACTAGATTCTAAAGTTAGCACTTAGAGCACAAATCATGGAAGGTCAAAATTGTCCTTGAAGATCCAGCAGTACCAAATGGAAACAAAGCAGCCCCGCCCAGCCCAGCCAGGATTGCTTTGGTCGTGCGCACTATGTTCAGAGGCATTACGCAAAGGTACCTGTCTGTAAACACTGAACACTAAAGCCAGAACTGGAAACTAGCAGATGGTCTATGAATACACATTTGGGGGACTCTCGGTGGCTCAGTCGGTTGAGCATCTGACTTTGGCTCAGGTCATGATCTCGTGGTTTGTGAGTTCGAGCCCCGACTCAGGCTCTGCTCTGTCGCCCTCTCTCTGTCCCTCTCCCCGCTTGCGCTCTCCCCAATGTAAATAAATATTAGAAAAATAATACACACTTGGTGAGGCGAGATGTTCCTATTACAAAAGGCACCTGCAGTCGGAGGCAGCCGCAAGTTCGTTCTGGGGCATATGCTTGTTGAGGGTCATGAATCTCTTTTTAAACGTTTTTATATATTTTTTTAATGTTTATTTCTGAGAGAGAGAGCCAGAGCCAGAGCCAGAGTGTGAGCGGGGGAGGGGCAGAGGGAGAGGGAGACCCAGAATCTGAAGCAGGCTCCAGACTCTGAGCTGTCCGCACAGAGCCTGAACTCACAGACCACAAGATCGTGACCTGAGACCTCAGCCGACTGAGCCACCCAGGCACCCCGAGGGCCGTTAATCTCTTAATTCTCTGTCTCCATTTTGCCAAGAGTGTTGATGAGTTAACTCCTTGCAATCAACGCCCGTATGCTTGGAGTTGCTCTCTCTGGCTGTGCAAGCCACATTGCCACAGGAGGACACCTGGGGAGCGAATGGGGGTTACATGTGGCCTGCCTGCCCCCAACTCTCTAAACACCTCTAATTCATGCCAGGTGCCATGTGGGCTGGCTGAGGCCCTTTGTAGGGCACTATTCCACAGTCCACCACAGGAGCACCACAGGGCAGGCCCTGGAATCTTGGGGTTCTCATGCCGGCCTTGCCACGCGCTGGCTGCGTGACCATGGGTAAGTTACTTAGCCTCTACATGCTGTGGCGCCCCTGCCTGTAGAATGTGGATAATTATAGTACCTGCCTCCCAGAATCACTGTGCTATTTCAACGAGCGCATTCATTTAGAGCACTTAGCACAGGGCCTGCCACAGAACGAGACATCAATAAATTAGCTAACAACCTTAGCAGCATTAGCATGAGGGGGAGAGGAAAACATCGGCAGGCCGATTTATTACAAAAGAAGTCTAGAGTCAAACAGATAATGTGTTTGGCTCGTCTGTTGCTTTGGATCACCCAGGGCAAAGTGTTCCTCCGTTAGAGTGCCTAACTGGGAGTGGATTATACAATATCGGTTCCCCTTTGTGCATCCTTCGTTCCTTCTGCTCCTGGAGCTGACCCTATGCTGACATAATGGTGGCTAATGAGCTCCTTCAGTCACTGTTAATTAATTAGTAGGAATTCATCGCACATAAAAACCTGTGTCCTCCAGAAAACCTTTTGGGAGGTGCTCCACCCACCCCAGTCACTTTCTCACTCATCCCCTCCAGTAGCTCCAACTGTATATGATGCCCACGTCACCTGGTCACCTGTGCTCAATGTTCCTTGAACACTGTCTCTTCAGGTGGCTCTGCAAAGGGCGATGCACTATTATAAAAACAGAGGAGGCTTCCTGAAGCTACAGAGGGGCCAAGATTGGGGTGCGGGGGCAACATGGGAACTGAACCGAAGCGCCAGCTTCTGGGGTTCCTATGGACCACTTGTGAGTGCCATGTAGTTCCTCTACCCTAAGCCTGCCATCCACGCGCACTGCACCAGGTCGGAGTGAAGAGGCTTGCTCTTAAATAAGGTCTTGTTTTGTTCTGGCAGCACCAGGCAGTGTTCCGACACCTCCCTATTACACCAGGAACTGGCTGGGCCACCTGGACCTCATAGTAGAGAAGGTGGCTTGATTAGGATATTTTGTCACTAAGAGGTGATACGACTCCCAAGCCGGGGAGTGGGGCAGGGGGGTGGGATAAGCTCAGTGTTATGGAGAAGGCACTCAAAGTTCAGGATCTAGCTCCTATCTCCAACTGGGTATCTTTAAGACCTACTTTGTGTTTTTTGTGTTGTTTTCCTTTCCCCCTGTGTTCTCTATTCCTTGTTTTCTTAGCTCAGTATAGTCACGTCTTTGAAGACCCAAGAGTTAAAGATGGGCAGCTGGATCACAATCCCAGACTTTAGCCTCTACTACAAAGCTGTCATCATCAAGACAGTATGGTATTGGCACAAAAACAGACACATAGACCAATGGAANGAAATAAATTTAACAAAAGTTAAAAAAAAAGAAGGAAGTAGTCAGAAAAATGAAAGGAGACATCTTTTTTGATGCCTCATTATTTTTTAATTTTTTGTATTTTTTATTTAAAATTTTTTTGTAGTTTATTTATTTTTGGGACAGAGAGAGACAGAGCATGAGTGGGGGAAGGGCAGCGAGAGAGGGAGACACAGAATCTGAAACAGGCTCCAGGTTCTGAGCTGTCAGCACAGAACCTGATGTGGGGCTCGAACCCACGAACAGTGAGACCATGAACTGAGCTGAAGTCAGATGCTTAACTGACTGAGCCACCCAGGCGCCCCTTGATATCTCATTATTAAGTAAACCATATTTTTCTGGATATTGCCATTGTATTGATTTTAACACCATCCACACACTTCTTATTTTATTAAAGCATGTGAATGTTTAAAAAAAAAAAGATGGGCAGCTGGATAATGGATAAAGGAGGAAAGCATACACCTTTGTGGAAGGATGCCTGATCTCTAACATATCCAATCTAACAAATGCTCGCTCCACCTGTACTCTGTGGAAGGCATGGCATAGGGGTGTATAAAGGTGATTAAGATAGAGTTTTTGGCCACAAGGAGCTTATGGCCTGAGAGAGAAATAAGAGAAGAGCATGAGTGACCCTAGGTTCAATGGCAGAGAGAAACAAATGAATTGCTATGGCAATCCCAAGAAGGGAAGGGTATCGGGAGGGTCAGGGAGGGTGGTGAGGGGTGATGGGAAAAATCAGGGAAGCCTGTCGGGTTCTGAGAACTGGAGACGATAGATGATAGCATGGGAAGGTGGTTGGAGGACAAAGAAGGATAGATTTGGTAGGGAGTCCAGTTTGGCCAGAATGTGGGGACACGTGCAAAGTTGGGAAGGCAGGTTGAGGCCAGAGCGTGAAAGGCCTTCAGTGCTAGGCTGTGGAGTTTATACAGAATTGGGTAGGGTGGGAAAAAGCCTGAATTGTAAGAGCAGAATGAAGGATAGAAAGGCAAAAGGAGAGGTTGTTTGGGTGACACTGCCAATCCCTTGGAGGGACAGGTTCAACCTGTCTGCATCCCAGCTCCATTTGCATGAAGCACCCCATTGCCATCTCACCTTCCTAGCACCTGGGGCAGAATGTGAATTGGGAAATCCAAGATAAGTGGGGAAAAGTCTACACCTCCCGCTCCCAGGGCCCCGGGGATGGGAGCGATGGGGCAATGGGATCTGGGGGTGAGTCAGTGGGGTGGGGACCCTATTTCTGTTCACATCCACCTCCCCAGGAATATAAAGGGTAAGCGGGGAGGCCCCGCCTCAGAGCACCCCAAACCTGACACCATGAAGGTCCCAGTTCTTCCTGCTGTGGTTCTTCTCTCCCTTCTGGCGCTCCACTCTGCTCAGGGTGCCTCCCTGGGTACTTCCGAGGTGAGCACGGCACCTGGATTCTCTTGTTCTTACCTATTGCCTCCCTTAAGTCCTCCATTTCTTTATCTGTATGCTCTACTGGATGCATGGCCCCTATTTTTGGACACGATCAGAGGCTAAACGAAAAGCAGGGGCTCTGAGGAAGGGAAGAAAGGAGGAAGGAAGGCTAAGTATTCCCAGGAAGACATGTAGATGGATGTGCTTTATTTCTGGAAGGAATGTTGAGAGTATGGGCAGAGGCTGGACAACTGAATCCTGGGAGGAGACAGGGGCTGACGTTGGTTGTCTGGGCTCAGCCTCACCTGTGTTTCGTTTGTCTCCCACGGAATGTCTTCCAGGCCACTGGAAGCTTCCTCCTGTCTCTGGAGCCCAGGCCATAGCAAGGATCCCTAGGCAGCAGTCTCCAGCCAGGAGGAAGCTGGAGGCCCCTCTCTCCCCATCTTCTCCCAAGGCTGGGGGAGAGTGCCCGTGCTGAATTTAAAAGTCTAAGATGGGGTCATGGGCACAATTGCTTGGGATCCAAGCAAGTGAGGTCAGTGAGCAGACAGGCTGGTGGAGTCCCAGGGGAGGTGGAGGGAACCCACCCAGTGGAAAAAGGGACAGTCCATCCAACTGTGGCTAAGCAGGAAAATGTACCGCGTGTGGCCAGAGTTTTAAATTTTTTAGGGGAAACCGGGAATTTGATTTGTGTATTCTTACTAATTAAAAATGTGTTATTCAAATTAAAAGAGCAAACAAGCCAAACTACTATAAGAGCTAAACATTTGGGTCTAGCCTGTAGGGTACCTGTTTGTGGTCTCTGTCGTAGGATGGAAGAAATAAGGGACAATGAGGCGGGGCAACTAAAGCACGGCAAGCAACAAGATGGGATGCACTGAGGTCTGGGGGAGTGTCTGTGTCGGGGAGGGAAATGGTGACTCTGACTTTGGTGGCAATAAAGTCACAAAGCAAACCACTGTCAATCAGTTAAAGGCAGGCAGGGCACCTCGGCAGCCCAGCTCCTACCTGTGTGCTAACCTCCCCCACCCAGCTCTATGGGCCGAGCAGAGGTGTCTCCAGAACACTCCAAGTCAAATGCACAGCAACACTAGCTTGGTCTTCTTTGGAGGACTCATCTCTTCTCTGCCTTTTGTGCACCTGCTGCCTGGGTTTTAGCTTCTCACACATGCCACTCTCCAATCCCTTCTCGCTGCCTTGCACATCTGTCCGCCATCTGTCTGACTGGAACAGAGCAGGTTATCTGAGGCCCCACGGAGGAGAACGGGCTATCTCCTCGGGGACTGGCCTGTGGAGGAAGGCCGGGCTGGCAGACAGGGCTTGGGGACGAAGACTTGCCATTATGTGATCATTTGACTTTCTCCCCTTTGCTTTCCAGGAAGAAACCACCATTGCTAACTATGCAGCAGGCCCTGAGGTAAACAACCTGCTTCCCCCCCACTCCCTCTCCGGTGTGAGTCTGTGCCCTCCTCCTCACACTCCTTAGCCACTCTTACAATGCCCCGTCTCTCTACCTAGAACTTTAACGCTCAGTTCTTGAACATCGACAAGTTGCGCGCTGTAAGTACCATTCTCTAATGCTGCCCCCAATATCCACATCATAAAAGAGATCAGTGACTTGGTAGAGAGCTCGTAAAGACACTGTGAACACCTCCCCTTTTTTAGGGGGCCAGGGGCCCAGCTCTGTCCTCCCCTGGAACTGACCCTCTTCTGGTCTCTCTGTCTCCACAGGCTTTTAAGCCCGATGAATTCCTGAACTGGCACGCCCTCTTTGAGGTAAGTGCGAGGGCACCCCTTCCTTTCCTTGACCGTTTGCAGTCTTTCCAGGGTAGGGTCGACATGTTCTAGTTCTAGGCCTTTTGGTTCTTTCCTGAGTTCTAGAAGGGAGTAATTGCTCTGCTTGAATGTTGCCCATGCGGAGAAAGTTTCTTCAGGAGGCTGACATGGCCACACTTTTTTTTTCCTAACGAGGCGGTGGGGGAGCAGGGCCATAAAGACAGTTCAGAGAAGGCAGAACGTAACCTATCAAGAGTTTATTTGAACGCCCATATCGTCTATGAAGAAACTGAGGTCCTAAGTTGGGAGGCTGGTCCACACTTCGAAGGTGAAGTTGGTGACAGCGTGGGCTTTAGAGGCTGTGTCATGAGACTCTGCATGTATTTGCTACGTGCCCACACACAAGTATCTTTAGTCTCTGGACCTCAGCTTCCTCACCTGTGATGTGGGCATGATAGTGTCTCCCTCAAAGGTAGCTGTGCAGACCAAATGAACGCATGCTTATAGGGCAGTCAGCATGAGGCAGACACAGAATATCAGCTCAGGGAATATCAGTTCTTCCTGTAATCATAGAATGATAACACCATCGTCACTACCAACAGCTCATTCACTGGATGTTTACTGATCCATGTTCACCTGACCTGTAACACATCACTCTCGCTCTTTCTTTTCTCTTTTAGTCTATCAAAAGGAAACTTCCGTTCCTCAACTGGGATGCCTTTCCAAAGGTAAGAGGTGGTGGGAAGTAGGAGGATAGAAGTTGGTGGTGAGGGAAGAAGCAGATGATCTGGGAGGAAGGGCGAGGACAGGTAACAAGATAAACCTTCCTATCACTAAAGTTGAGGGAAATCTCAGCTACTATCTTTAGAGAATGAGACCTTAGGTCAGCGCGAAAATTCCTTTCCGTCGCTGCCCCGGGCTTCATGGGGGACTTCAGCTCCCCGTACCCGAGGGTCCCCAATCCGACCAAACCCTCTCTCCTTCCAGCTGAAGGGTTTGAGGAGTGCAACTCCTGACGCCCAGTGACTGTTCTCTTCAAGACCCTGCACTGCTGACACCCGCTGGAAGAGGGGCTAAGTGTGGGATCTGATCACCATCTTGTCATCACTCTCTCCGGGCTCAGTGACGCCAATAAAATGTTTTCCAACCTAACAGCTCCTGTATCTGCGTCTGTCCTTATCCCACTGGGCTCTAGGAGGGAATCAGGATGAAGTAGGCTCCCATGTTGGGAGCCAGAAATCTTGAATTTTGAGAGGTGATGAAGGAGGAAGTGAGAAGGGCTTATCAAGATGGCAAGAGACTCTGCGTGTCCTACTCCCTCAGGACTGGCTGACATACTTGAGGAGCATGAGGCGCCCAGTTGCTTGCTAAGATCCCCATAATCTTAGCAAGGGGGTCTTATTCCTTAGCAAGGAATCACACGTGCTCCCTGAACCACCAGTGC
>NW_027531899.1:4376987-4408658 GCF_008692635.1 Crocuta crocuta
TATAACAGAGCCAGGAAGCCAAGGCTCAGGACACAGCGGAAATCATATGAGCTCATCTAAAATCCATTTTTTAAAAAGAATTAAGTAGGCTATAACCTATAAATAAAGAAAACTAGTGATGTGACCCTATTTCTTTCTAAATCTCCACTTCTTTATCTGTGGAACGAGTGTGGACATAAACAAGAATGATAATAACTACCCTGTGGCGTTGTTATGAAAGTCAAAAGAGATAAAGCCCCTTGCACGGGGCTGGGAATACAGTAGGTATTCAACAATGACGTGTTTCCTCCGTTCCCCCAGAGAGCTGCCGCAATGACCCAGAATCATGATTTACTCAGTCACCAATCCATCCATGCCACCACCGACTGCAAGGGGCTTGAAACACAGAATGGATTCCATTTCAGTTCTGCACACGTATTCTGCATGGGATCTCTGTGTCCACTCTGTGTTCTTAAAATGTTGAAGTAGTTGGGATTAATTCTGGCTTCTCTTGAAAACTGAGAAAATCCGAGAGTAATGGACTTGCGAGGGGCTTGAATCAAAGTTAACAGCTGCCCTCTTCATGGGACATAGTGTCCAGGTCAGTAAAATTCCACTTTGCAAGTTTCACTTACTTACATGGACTTTTGGGCCTGTATGAGCTACCGAGTTCGCCAACTGTGGCCTGTAGCCTACTTGAGGAAGTGGACTACAAACGGAAATGAAATGTGGAGGGAAGCTAAAACCCCCTTCTTCTCTCTGCCATTCTCAGGCTGGCCTAAGAAATAAACTGACATGAGACAGATTAACAGGAGAAACGCATACAAAGTTATTTAATATATGTTTACACGTATACAGGAGGCTTGAGAAGGAAAATGAAGACTCAAAGGAGCCATTAGGCCCCAAAGCTCATATACCTTTTTACACGAAGAATGACAGACTATGGGGATGTGACAAGTTAAAGGGGCTTGGACTACGGCGACTGTGCTTGTGGCATAGCGACTGGGACATAAATGGGGGAAATAAATGGAAAATAAAGGTTATTTTGGTAGCTCTGTTTACACAGACCAGAGTTGACTCCAGGTGTCTGCTGATAAGAACATTCTTTTCCTGGTACGGGTAGGGCTCCTTTCTCAAGGAAAATTTTATGACCTGCTTTTAGGTAGGAAGGGCAAGGTCAGAGAGGCCTCCCTACCACTGCTGTCTCTCAACTGCCTTCAGCTTAAAAAGCAGTGTCTTGGGGGTGGGGGGGTGGGGGGAGTGGGCACATTCCGAACCGCTTCACTGGGTTCCTGTTTACAAAGAGCTTCCAGACTAGACAAACAAGACATGTCAATGTTGCTTCGACCCTTCCTTCTGGTTAATGGACAATAACAGACACACACACATCAGTGAGAAGCAACTTATAAACGGGATTATCAGCAGAAAAAAAAAATGGAGGCTGCTCAAATGCCACAATCAATTAAAATATTTAGCAAAGATTATTGCTCGGAATTTGGGTGATAGGAAGAGAGTAGCTGGGTTTTAGGGGAGGCCAAGAGTCATCACACACAAGTCAAGAGCATCTTTGAGATAAAGCAGCGGTTCTCAAAGTGTAGACCTGGGATGGGTAGCATTAGCACTACCTGGGAACTAACGAGAAGCGCAAACCTTGGGCTCCACTCCGAATCTAATAGATCAGAAACTGGGAGTAGGGCACAGCAATCTGTGTCTTTTTTTTTTAATTTTTTATTTCTAGGAGAGAGAGAGAGAGACAGCGTGAGCAGGGGAGGGTCAGAGAGAGAGGGGGTCACAGACTGAAACAGGCTCCAGGCTCTGAGCTGGCAGTCAGCACAGAGCCCGACGCGGGGCTCGAACCCATGAACCGCGAGATCATGACCTAAGCGAAAGTCGGACGCTTAACCGACTAAGCCACCCAGGCGCCCCAGCAATCTGTGCCTTAACAAGCCCTCTTGGTGATTCTTTTTTTTTTTTTTCTAAATGTTCGTTTATTTCTGAGAGAGACAGAGCACAAGTAGGGGAGGGGCAGAGAGAGAGGGAGACACAGAATGTGAAGCAGCCTCCAGGCTCTGAGCTGTCAGCACAGAGCCTGATGTGGGGCTCAAACCCACAAACTGTGAGATCATGACCTGAGCTGAAGTCGGACGCTTAACTGACTGAGCCACCCAGGTGCCCCCACCTCTAGGTGATACTGATCCACTATAGCTTCAGAACCACTGAGAAGAGAAAAGCCAGGGAATGATTAATGTAAAAATCAGCACAGCATCATCTCCTTAGAGGGAGACACCATCCTGTGGTAGGCGAGAGGCACCTGGAGGGTGGCGGTGACATTAATCGTGTTTTTATTTTCTCCTAAAATATATCATAGTGGAGGAAAAACATCTTTTCGTTCTACCCTTCTAGGTCTGGGCTAGGTCCATGTAACAAAAGACCGATTAACAAGAGAAAGGCATACACATTTACTGAAAATAAATTTTACATGACACAGGAGCCTTCGTAAGGAAATGAAGGCCCGAAGCAGTAGTTAAAGCTCTGTGTTTCTTTGCTGGGTTTGATGAAGACTGGAGTCATGGAAAAATGCGATCCGATAAAGGGGGTATAAAGTCAGTGTGGTAAAGTGGGGGAAACTTAGCAACGCTTGTTCATCCAGATTCCTCTTGTGAGGGGTCTCCATCTTGGAGCTAAAGATAGTCCTTTCTTCAGGGTATAGGGACGGTAACTGTCACATGAGGGTCTGCTTCAGGGGAAGGTCAGAGAGTCCTTCAAGCATCTATGTTCTCAAATCATTTCAGCTTGAAATATTCAACGTGTCAAGGCACCATATTTGGGGGTAACATGTCCTGAACTCTGTCAGTATACATTTTATACACACTTATGTATGCAGTATTTCACAATGAGATGCTACTGAAATGAGAGATTATCTTTGAGTAACTTGTGAGTGCTACGGGAATACAGAGTAAAGTGATAATTTAATTCTAAGAGGACTGGAGTCCTAAGGGAAAAAAGGAAGTATATACATGTTTATGTAAATGAGTGATGGATGTATTCTAGAGCAAAGAAAACTGACAAAAATATACCACCACCGGCCAGGTGATTCAGAGAATTCGAAGAATGGAAGACAAGACCCCCTATATTCTGTGGAATGTGTAGGATGAGGAAGAAGCCAGGACGTAGTCGTACCTCACTGTATACTTCATACAAACAGCAAGAGCATCCTGGGTGCATACTATGCCACCCTCTAAACAGGATGTAGACACATATGTCGAGATATGGAACAATTTCTAAGATATAGCAAAATGAAAGCAACAGAGCACTGTGAATTGTACGTTAATAAAAGACAGCACAAATACGTGTTCTGACGTGCATAAAATGTCTCTCGGATGAAACTCAAGAAGTAACAGCAATCCCCTGAGGTGATTGCTGTTACTTCTTGAGTTTCGAATTCTATGTCTCCCTCTCTCTCTGCCCTCCCCTGCTCATGCTCTCTTTCTGTCTCAAAAATAAATAAACATTAAAAAACATTTAAAAAATAGCATTAAAGTAACAGGGCCCAGCCCATGCCTGAACTAGCCCAGACTGTGTACTTCTTCCCAAATCAATGAAATCCATTTCCCATCCATTTCCCATACCTCTTTGCTACGCAGTGTGGTCCTTGGACCAGCAGCATTTGCATCACCTGGCTTGTGAGACATTCAGAATCTCAGCCCACCTCAGAGCTGATGAACCAGAATGTGCATTTTAACCAGACACCCCCTCCCCACATGGTTCATATGCACAGCAAATTCTGAGAAATACTGCCTGAGGCATCATGTTAAGTGCTGTGTAGAAATGTCTTCAAGGAGCTTATGATCCGGCTGAAGATAAGGAAGTACACAGCTAGAAAGTGCTGAAAACCACTAGAAAAGATGGGTTTAAATGCAGCAGAAGGGAGAAATTCCTTTTGAGTCAGGGTAAGAAAACTAGGAGAAGTAACTTTTGAGCTGGGCATTCACAGTGGGACTAAAAAACTATGATTTGATTTCATTCATATGTAGAATTTAAGAAACAAAACAAATGATCATAGGGGGAAAAAAAGAGAGAGGCAAACCGAGAAACAGACTCTTAATTATAGAGCACAAACTGATGGTTGCCAGAGGAGAGGTGAGTTGGATGGGTGATGGGGATTAAGAAGTGCAGCTGTGGGGCGTCTGGGTGGCTCAGTGGGTTAAGCGTCCGACTTCAGCTCAGGTCATGATCTCATGTTTTGTGAGTTTGAGCCCTGCATCTGCTAACAGCAGACAGCCCGCTTCAGATCCTCTGTCCCTCTCTCTGTCTGCCCCATCCCCGTTGACACACACACTCTCTCAAAAATAAACATTTAAAAAAAAAAGAAAGAAAGAAGTGCATTTGTGACAAGCACCGGGTGATGTATATAAGTGATAAATAATTAAACTAGACACCTGCAACTAATATAATACTGTATGTTAACTAAGTGGAATTTGAAAACTTAGCTTAAAAAAACAACAACAACAATAAATTCTTTGGTTACCTTTAGAGGCTGCCAGGGACCAAATCATTATTTTGAGAAGTGGTAAATAAAGGGAATAGATGAAGCATTTATTCTCTTTCTTGTATAAATGTACCTCAGGGCAAACCAACAATTTTTCTTACACAGAGATTTGCAGTTAATAAATGCAAAAATGGAATAATGGAATTATAATGTTATCTTTTTGCAAAACTTAATAAAATAGTGGATTGAGGCTGGCGACACTGACTGCTAAAACCATCAGGTGAAACACTGCCAGGGTACTTTAGAGCCGTGAGGTCAGGCTGACAATCTGTGAACCCGTGGATCCATCCTACAAGACTATGGTAAGGAGGTTAGCCTCTGCAGATCAGATATGAGATAGGGGCAGATCACCACCAGGCAGGATTCTTACCAAAAGTCAACCCCAAATCTGATTAAACCTCTGGAATCTAGATCTAACTACCAGTTTGCAGGGGGAAACAGGTAAGAGGAACCTGATAAAGGGTTCCACGAGAAGAAATTGGCGAACCCCCCTCCCCCACATGTATTTCCAATGGGAAATTCTAAAGCCCTAATAATAACTCAGTTTCTTCAATAAAAAAGTTATAGGAAAAAAAGAGGGGGTAAGGAACAAAGATAAAAACAAATTTAAGGAGCATATCATGTAAATTCAATGTATAGATCCTATCGGTATCCTGATTTGAGCAAATCAACTAAAGAAAAAGATTTATGAGATGATAAAATCTTAACAGTGACAGACTGATACTGAGAAATTATTCATCTCTTTCAAATATGAGATAGTATGGTAGTTATTATTTTTAAATGTTTTTTGTTATTTATTTTTGAGAGAGAGACAGAGTGTGAGCAGGGGAGGGGTAGAGGGAGACAAAGACACAGAATCCGAAGCAGGCTCCAGGCTCTAGCTGTCAGCACAGAGCCGGGTGCAGGGCTTGAACCCACAAACCACGAGATCATGACCTGATCCAAAGTTGGGCGCTTAACCCATTGAGCCACCCAGGCGCCCCTGTAGTTATGTTTTTTTTAAAAAGCACCTTTACCTTAGAGATACATAATGATGAATTTACAGATGACATAATAAGCTGCTTGGGATCTGATCTAATGCGGCGAGCATGTTGGGGTATATATAGGAAGCAAGGCTGGTAACACCTGAAATTAAGTGATGGATCCATGAGGGTTCATTATACCAGCTTTTCTAACTTTTTTTTTTAATATTTTTATTTATTTCTAGGAGAGAGAGAGAGACAGTGTGAGCAGGGGAGGGTCAGAGAGAGAGGGAGTCACAGACTCTGAAACAGGCTCCAGGCTCTGAGCTGGCAGTCAGCACAGAGCCCGACGCGGGGCTCGAACCCACGAACCGCGAGATCATGACCTAAGCGAAAGTCGGACGCTTAACCGACTAAGCCACCCAGGCGCCCCCAGCTTTTCTAACTTTTGTATATTCTAAAAATTTCCGTGATATAAGTTTTAAAAAATCTTTTTTCAAAAAAGCATGCTTTCATGCTTTTGGAGCTAGCGAGAGGACAGAGGATGGTTCCCCGCAGTGGGCAGAGCATACGCACAGAACCGGTAGTGCTGGGTCCTGGACGAGACGTTGTAATTCAGCTTGTCTGCAGTGTAGGTGTTGAAGGCTAGAAATGCAGGTTGGGCCTGACGATGGAGGGCATGGATACAAGGCTGAGAGATTTACACTCCATCCTGTGGTCAGTGAAGATGGTCAGAGCCACAGCCACGACTGCAACAGCCATACTTATTTGGTTCTTATCACAAGCCAGGCTTTATGCCAAGTGCTTTGAGTATATTATCTCAGTTGAGCCACAAAACAACACTATTAGGTTGGCATAATTTGCCCATCTTACAAATGAAGAAACTGAATCTCAGAGAGATAAAGTAATTTGTTTAGGCTCACACAGCCAGTACCCAGCAGAGCCAGGATTAAACCCGCACATGCCTCTAATATTATCCCTGCCTTAACCGTGATGGTTCCAACTTCATTTGCCTTATATGCTGGGCTTTCACATAAGATTTTGCTGGACAAAATGCTTCCATCCCTTAAAGAAGATTTAGAAGCCACTTCTGAGAATCATGAGCAGCTGCTGAAGTCATTTAAGGCAGTATATCCTAATGGCTAGATCACAAGCTTGTGTGTGTATTGTTATTGTTGTTTGTTTTGTTGTTTTTATTTTTGCTTTTTAATTTTCTTAATGTTTATTTTATTTTTGAGAGAGAGAGAGACAGAGTCACAGAATCCGGAGCAGGCTCCAGGCTCTGAGCTGTCAGCACAGAGCCGGACGCGGGGCTCGAACTCACAAACCATGAGACCAT
The DNA here is from genome assembly GCF_008692635.1 of Crocuta crocuta. Taxonomy (NCBI): domain Eukaryota; kingdom Metazoa; phylum Chordata; class Mammalia; order Carnivora; family Hyaenidae; genus Crocuta; species Crocuta crocuta. Next base: position 4,383,817 of record NW_027531899.1, read on the forward strand.
GACCTGAGCCAAAGTCAGATGCTTAACCGACTGAGTCATCCAGGTGTCGCTGTTTTTGGTTTTTAAGTCAGTCAGACCTGGTTTCAAATTCCATTCCTACCACTTTATTAGCTATATGACCCACCTCTGGGTGGCCATGCGATCAAGGCCTCAGCCCCGTCATTTGCAAAGTGGGAATAATACTGGCACTTAATAGGAGTTCAGAAACAATACAGAGTAGCCCAATTTTATTCATGATAGTGAACAGCCCCTGTTATTATCCTGCTATACAACTCCAGTCAGATCATGACCCACACATTTGTATTTGGAGAATGGATACTCACAACTGCATTCATTTGCTTTCTTCTAACAGGTGAGGAAACGGAAGCTCAGGAAAGTGAATTGCCTTTCCCACGGGCAGCCCTGGAGGAAATAGCAGAGCCTGGTTTTACACCCAGGTTGTTAAGACTCCAAAGCTGCAGACCTTTTAACCATTTTAATTTCTTATCTTCATAAGATAGAAAAAGCCTCGCAGGTATTGATGCCCACCATGTGTAAGATACTGTATTGAGTATTTTGCATTCATGTTCTTCTTTAATTCCTATGACTTTGTGAAGTAAGTACTATTATCATGTCCATTTTACAGAAAGGAAAGTAAAATTTAAAGGAGGCAAAGCGCAGTTGGATTTAACTTGCTGTTACTGAAGTTTCTCATCAAAGTCCTGAATGATAAAACCAAGATATGTGCATAACAAAAACCAAGATATGGATATGTGCATCCCAGCAGCTATCATCCTAGGGCATGCTAGAAACTCTTACGTGTATTCACGAAACAGTAGTATCATGATTTTCACAGTAGCCAACGTTTGCAGGACCTCAAAGGTGGAAACCGCCTAAATGTCTATCAATAAGAGAATGGAAATGAAAATGTGGTCTATACACCCAGTGGCTTGGTAGGTATCTGGCAGTAAGAACCAGATAGAGCTACATGTTCAACCAGGCTCAGTCTGAAAAACATAATGTTAAGTGAAAAAAACCAAGCCATAAAATGATACTTCATAAATGGCTTCATACCATGGTGTGAAGACATTCACGTAAAGCTTAAAAAACATGTTTGTGGGTGTATCTGTTTACAGTAAAAATGTTAATAAAAGTGGATGGGAAGGATCTTCATTAACTTGAGGATTGTGTTACCTCTGGCGGGGGGGGTGGGGTGGTGGTGGTGGTGAAAATAGAATCAAGGAAGGTACAACCGGGGCTCTATCTCTGTCTGTAATGTTTTAGTTCTTTCCTTCTTTTTACACATTTTATTTTATTTTTTAGGTAATCTCTGTACCCAACATGGGGCTCAAACTCACAACCCTAAGATCAAGAGTCACATGCTCTACCATCTAGCCAGCCAGGTGCCCCTATAATGGTTTAGTTCTTAAAACAAGTCTGAAGCAAATAGGTTATGCAAAATGTTAAGATGGAGAAAGCTAAGGGAATGTGTACACAGGCTTTGTTAGTATGGTTTGTCATACTTTTATGAATGTTTGAAATATTTCAAAATCAAACATTTAAGGGGTGCCTGGGTAGCTCAGGCGGTTGAGTGTCCAACTCTGGATTTCGGCTCAGGTCATGATCCCCGCCCTGTGTTGGACTCCATGCTGAGCATGGAGCCTGCTTAAGATTCTCTCTCTCTCTCTCTCTCTCTCTCTCTCTCTGTCTCTCTCTTTCCTTCAGCTGCACTCCCCCACTCACACACACACTCTCTTTCAAATAAACAAAATAAAATAAGATAAAATAAAATAAAAATGAGAAAGGGGGGTACCTGAGTGGCTCATTGGTTAAACATCCAACTCTTGATTTTGGCTCAGTTGATAAGATTGAGCCCCATGTTGGGCTCTGCGCTGACAGCACAGATTCTCTCTCTCCCTCTCTCTCTGCCCCTCCTGCCTGCCCAGTAAATGAACATAAAAACATATTTTAAAGCTACAACAGTAAAGACACCCTAATTTCAACCCACCCGAGGGCATTTCAGCCATGAGGGGATTCTGTGGCTCACACAGAACTCATGCTACCTCCTCAGCACAGTCCCTCCTGAGAGCCTGACACACTTCATTACAAACCTCCACAGCAACACACTGAGGACGCAGCCCCAGAACGTCTACAGATGAAATGTCTTCAGATGCTCCTGAGGAGTGAACACCCTTGACCATCCTCCTACTGAGACCTCCCATTGCATTTCCTGCCGCCCAACAGATGAAGCTACTATAATATTCCTGAACGCCCCTCCCCCAAACCAGTGACAATCCAACAAAGGAGAAGCCATCAGACCTCTCCCACTGACAGACTCCTCAAGTTCCTCATGTAAACCTGAGTCTCCCTTCCATCTGGTGACCTGAAGTAATGGTCCTCAGCGCCCTCTACTGCAACTAATTGCTTTCACATCTACCAGCCTCTCCATCACCTATGGGATAGCTAATCACTTCCCAGGAGTTCTGAAAGCCCCCTTTTAAAATGTTAAATCTAATTCAATTAAATCCGATCACGCCACCTTTCCACTTTTGACCCTCCAATGGTTTCCCATGATTGCAGAATAAACCCAATAGACTTTATCATGATACTCATCTCCTGCCTCTCTCACTCCCTTGCTTGCTTTCCTCCATCCATTCTGTCTCCTTGGGGCTCTTCAAATGGGCCAAGCTTGCTCATTCTGCCTGCATGACTCAATCTTTCCTTCCCCTGATGGCGCACTTCCTTCAGTCCTCGGTGAAGTCTTCCCAGCCTGACCCACCCTACCTAAAGCATCACCTGCCCTTTGGGTCTGCTTTATTTTTGTGACAGCATTTACCATTACTAAGAACATCTTAACATTACTAAGAACATGTGTTCTATTTATATTACTCTAGAGGTGCACTCTCCAATGCAGTAGCAATGGGCCACATGTGGCTACGGAGCACCTGAAATGTGATTAACCATAACTAAGATATGGGCCAAGATAAAACACCTACACTGAACTGTAGACATCACACACACACACACACACACACACACACACACACACACACACAGGAATAGAAGTATCTCAACTAATATTTTTTATATTACATACTGAAATAATATTTCTGATACACCGGATTAAATAAAATATGTTAAAATTAATTTCACCTGTTTCTTCTTACTTTTTCAAAATTTGGCTATTGGGAAAAAATCTGCTGATGCCTACATCTGGGCATGTGCAATCAAGCCTCCTTGGAGACTGCCAAACCATAACTTCCTTCACCGGTTCCTGCTCAGAGGCGCCCACCCCAAGGTGCCTCATAATCCTGGCCCTGACATAATGGCTCAAACACCTCCCACAGCAAGAACCTCCCTTCATGGAACTCTCACTCCCTCTCCAATAGGCAAGGAACCCCACCTTAAAATCCCAGAGTATCTTTCCCCTGATGCCCTGCATTCCTGACAGGGTGTGTGGTCATAGGGTCCCTTGTGACAGACGTAGAGACCCTCCTCTACCATGACACACCTCACTCCACATCGCTCTTTCCTTTTTTTTTTATTAAATGTTTATTTATTTTTGAGAGAGGGAGAGAGAGAGAGAGAAAGCCCATGCATGGGGGAGGGGCAGAGAGAGAGGGAGACAGAATTGGAAGCAGGCTCCAGGCTCTGAGCGGTCAGCACAGAGCCTGACTTGGGGCTTGAACCCATAAGCTGTGAGATCATGACCTGAGCTGAATTCAGACGCTTAAACAACTGTGCCACCCAGGAGCCCCCTCAACATCACTCATTCCTAATGTAGCATCAGGGATCAATGTCCCTCCGGTGCTGCTGACCTGATGAAAAGATCCTTCAGGGCCTCATAAGAATCCCAGATCCCCCTTTCAACTTTTTCTCAGGACAGCCCTCCTCACTAACTCCTAACAGGACATCTGGGGTCTCTAACCCCCACCTCCATCATGGAAATAGGAGGCAGGAAGACTAACTTTTGACTCCTTATATTATCTCCAAATGAGATTAAATATTTAGAGACTGAGAAATCCGAGGTCTCACTCACCATACAACTTCAAATCTATGTCCCATTACCAGGCCACCTTGTTATTTCTTAGAACTAAAACCATCTTCACAATCATAATGCTCTACATAGACTTTTGCAGAATTCATTCAATGTAGAGCTAAAACATGGCACGACATTTGTAACAAAGTTTGCTCTGGCATTGCTTTGTCGATAAACTTCAAAGAAGCCCCCCCACCAAAGTCTTTCCTGACCTCAGAGAATCCCTGAGGTCCAGCTCCCTCCCCGCAAAGACCCTGCTCAGGAATAAACCCTCCCCTTAAGGCCCAAACTTAGAATTCTTATACCCGCAGTGGAGATGCCAATCTCCAGTTTCAACTCAGCTTCAGACACCAACACTTACTCCCTCCTCCATACCCCTGCTCAAAGGCATGAGCCTTGAGCTTTGCGATCTGGGCTTCTTGTCAGGAGGGACACCTCGCCCCCCGCCCCGGCGCATGCACTTGCGTGCTGTTGCTAACCTGCGCATGCTCCGTGGCTCTGGCGTCCCTTCTTTGGGGCTTTCCTACTCATTTACGGCTAAGACGATTGCTGGCCCGGCTGCTCGCCACTAGCCCCGAGTCACACCTGTTGGGCTCAGCATCTGCACAGGAAGGCATCTTCAGGCTTCCCTTGAGGGCTGCCTTCCCACTTTCTCACAATATAGGTCCTGGAGGGCCCGTGCACACCGAGAAGTACAGAAAAGGAGAGGGAAAGCTGAGGCGCAGTTTGGGGGGCAGTGGGGATCCGTCCTGAAGTGGGAGTCTTACAGTCCCCAAACTTTGTGGCAACGCAGAGCTCCTCATGACCTAGAAGGCAGAGAGGACGGATGAAGGAGGAGTACCAAAAATATTTTCTCTTTTATTTTTTTTAAATGTTTTTATTTTATTTTTTTATTTTTAAAAAAATATTTTTTAATTTTTTTTTCTAATTTATTTCTAGGAGAGAGAGAGAGAGAGAGAGANCCCCCCCTTTTTTAAATTTTTATTTTTGAGAGAGAGAGAGAGAGAGAAAGAGAGACAGCGTGAGCAGGGGAGGGTCAGAGAAAGAAGGAGACACAGAATCTGAAGCAGCCTCCAGGCTCTGAGCTGTCAGCACAGAGCCCGATGCGGGGCACAAGCCCACGAACGGTGAGATCATGACCTGAGCCGAAGTCGGACACTTCAACCGACTGAGCCACCCAGGCGCCCCTGTTTTCTCTCTTTTAAAATCACTTATAGGTTGATGGGGCACCTTGGTGGCTGAGTGCATTAAGCGCCAGACTCTTGATCACAGCTCAGGTCATGATCTCATAGTTCGTGGGTTCAAGCCCCACGTCTGGCTCCACACTGACAGTGCAGGGCCTGCTTGGGATCCTCTTCTCTGTCCCTTCCCTGCTCATACTCTCTCTCTCTAAATAAATAAATTAATTAAAAACCTTAAAAAATCTTAAAATCCCTTACATGTTGAAATGATAATACCTTAAACATGTTAGATTAAATATACACTCCTGTTAATCCCATCTGTTTCTTTTTTAATGTGGCTATTAGGAAATTAAAAACAGCTTACATTATATTTTCATTGGACAGTGCTGCGTGGGCAGAACACATTGCAAAGCTCTGAGCCCAGTGACTGGCACATAATAAAATATCTGATAAATTCTCTGAACAGATTTTTTGCAGATTGCTTTCCTGTGGAAAAGCTTTCCAGTGGTTACGGAGGATGCAGCCCTGAATAAAATAGAACCGCCCTGTGGCACTCAGCTCCAACTGGGGAGACGCACATTAGGTAAGTGACTACAGCAAGAAGGCGCTTTCAGACCATGATAAGTAAGTGCTGTGAAAGAAGGAAAACAAGAGCAATGGAATAACAAGGATTGTCAAGTCTCTTTTTTAAAAAAAAAATTTTTTTTTTAATGTTTTATTTATTTCTAGGAGAGAGAGAGAGAGACAGCGTGAGCAGGGGAGGGTCAGAGAGAGAGAGTGACGGACTCCGAAACAGGCTTCAGGCTCTGAGCTGGCAGTCAGCACAGAGCCCCACGCGGGGCTCGAACCCACCAACCACGAGATCATGACCTAAGCAGAAGTCGGACGCTTAACCGACTAAGCCACCCAGGTGCCCCAAGGATTGTCAGGTCTCTTTAATTAAGATATCAAGGAGGGCCTCTTTCAGCTGGTAGCATTTGAGCCTGAGGCCTGAATGACGGAGGGAGCTGGCTCTGGAAGGCCTGGGACAGTAGCTTCAGGCAGTGGGAACAGACTCGGCCTAAGTCCTAGGGCAGGAATGAGGCTTCTATAATTGAGAAATGGAAAACCGCTCTTGTTCTCAGGAAATGAGCTGCAGAGGTGGAAAGGCGTGTCCCTTAAATCACATGGGCCTAGTGGGCTCTAGCTACTGATACTTGAAATAGGACAAGAAGCTTTTGCAGCCTTCTCCTCCACCCAGTTCATGCAGAGAATCAAGCCCTAACACTCTAAGGCATCCATTACATGCAATGAATTAGGTCATCTAGCTTATTAGAAAATGGTGTTAGATAGTATCATCCTTAGGAAAATTGAGAAAACAGCCGCTCATACCATTCTCTGCACGGCTTTATTTCTCTCCCAGGACCTTGAGAAAGGCTGCATGAGAGGATGGTTAGCCAGAGATTTGAGAAAAAGCAACTGCATGTCAACAGCATTGTAGAGAGTAAATGGGATAGGGGCCAAGAGGAAGGAATGGAGATCCATGGGAAGTCCTTCAGAATGGCCCACATGAGAGTTTGATGGGGTTTTGGGGGTGATGGTGAGGCTTGGAGCCGACGGCCGAGAAAGAATTCTTGAAAGATTCTTGAAGAAAGGCACAAAGGTGACTTTATGAAAGCATGGGGACAGTACCCGTGGGCAGGAAGAGCTGCACTGGGGTTGTGACGAGTGACTGCTTAGATACTGTGGGGTTGGGGAAGGTAAAGTCAAGAGAAAGTTTCTGAAACAGATTTTCCTGTGCTAATGAGGATTTACCGATTACAGAAGGCCATATATTGTCAAGCTAAGGTGGTTTTTCCCTCTAGCAAGGCATTATTAAGATAGTAGGGAGTTCCTGGAGATTAGTTTATTGATGAGATAATTGTAAATGGATGGAGACGCTCTCAGTTTAACCATTTGTTTTCTGTCCTTTTCTCTGTTCTTGGGCAGCCAGAAGGGCCTGAGGAGTATCGCATGTATCCCATGGTGGCCGGGTTGGGTGGGGGGGAGAGTTGCAGGGTATCAGCTTGCCTTGGGCTCCCTCATCAAGTTGGCCATGGCGTCCACCTGGGTTGAAGTAGCTGGATAGTGAGAAGTGTGCTTGAATCTTGGAAGCTAGAACCAACCGAAACTAGACATGGGGAGGGAAAGGAAGGAGAGGAAGGAGTCAAAGGTAACTGCTGAGTTTTTGGTGGATGGAGCAGCTGGGTGGATGCCCATGTCACATGTGATAGGTGAAATGAAACCGCTTATGTCAAGGGGTTTTAGAACGGAGCCGGTGGCCATTAAGATGCACCTTCTGTCTGTCCTTCCCCCTGTGAAATGGTGAACTTCAAAACTGGGCCAAACAACAAATATTCCAAGGCTTCAGCCTGAACACCTGCAACAGTGAGCGACTGTGCTTACTGACGGCCTTAGCAATCAATTATATTCAGTTAAGATTAGTTTTTTGTTCCCAACACCAATCAAAATTCTTTGCAGACAATATATAGAAGCAGTCCCTTTTGTCTTTAGAACCCCTTGACTTTTCTTCCCTGAGGAGGGACAGAATCGGTGAAATAAGTACTTCCCGTTTTACGTTAGCTCTGCCTCTTCTCTGGGTGGACGCGTGTATGGCGATTTGGATTCCAGTCCCAATTCTGCTGGGTGACCCTGAACAAATAAGTGGCCTCAGTTTTCTTACCTGTAAAATTGAGGTTGCCATGGAGATTTGATGACCTCATGCATGAAGAGCACGGGTCCAGCCCACAGTAAGCACTTAAACTGCTATTATTACATTATGATCGTTCCTGCGTAACTAGCACACTGGGTAGGTAGAAGCATGGGCTCTGAAACCAGTCAGACCTGAGCTCAGTCCCTGCATTGTTATGTGACCTTAGTGAAGCCCATTTCCATTCCTGAGCCTCAGGTTCCTTTTCTGTAAAGGGGTTGAATGAGAATGCCCTCCTTCTAGACCAGGTTGTGAGAATTCAGCGAGGTTGTGAATGCGGAAGTCCTTAGCATCCAGCTGAGGACATAGTAATTGCTCGGTAAACAGGGCCTAAATGCTAGACTAACTTGAGTTTTCTTCTGTGTGTCTGTTTGGGGGAGCAGAATTATTACTTAAAATAAGGCTTTATATTTTTATTATAAAATCCTACATGTCCATTGAGAAAATGTAAACAGCACAGAATTAAGTACTAGAACGCAAGTTGACCTACTTCCCCTTCCCCTAACTCCTTAAGTTACCACTGTTAACTGTTGCATAGCCTTTCAGAATTCTACACACACACACACACACACACACACACACACACACAAATGTGCGCATGCGCGCGTGCGCGCGCGCACGCCTGTGTGCATAGATGGCCATCCTCTTCTTGAGGAGGCCGTGTACCGGAACGGCTGAGAGTTCAGATTAGTCCTACCCCTGCTACTTAGTCACTGTGAGGTAGCGGACAAGTTATTTAACAATCACTCTGAGTCTCAGTTTCCCTTTCTGTAAGGGGAGAAGTCATGGCAGTGACGGTGATGAGCATAAGGCAGGCTGAGGGCAAAATACAAGCTAGCACCCTGCCCTTCCCCCCATTGGGTGGGATGTTCCTTAGGCACTCCTGGCTGCCCAAGGACAAAGGAAAGGAAAGAAAACAGTGGTGCCCTGGGGGGCTCAGTCGGTTGGGCATCGGACTTCAGCTCAGGTCATAATCTCACGGTTTGTGGGCTCGAGCCTCACATCGGGTTCTGTGCTGACAGCTCAGAGCCTGGAGCCTGCTTTGGATTCTGTGTTGTGTGTGTGTGTCTCTCTCTGCCCCTCCCCCACTTGCGCACGCGTGCCCGTGGTGTCTCTCTCTCTCTCTCAAAAATAAATAATAAACATTAAAAACATTTTTAAAAAAGAAAGGAAAGAAAGGAAACAAATGGCTAACCGAGAGAGATCACAGTCACACAGGACATGAGTCTCCATTAGTTTGCAAATCTCTTAGTAAATAACAAGAAAAAGGCCATCTTATCAATAGCCTAAATCTCCAGAAACCTGTAGACTCAGTTTCCTGGAGCCCCAACATCACCCTCCGCTCCATAGTGATGTGGGGAATAAAAGCAAGCAGGAAATGGCAGAAAGTTAAATTTGTTCATAACCTGCAGCCCATTGACAAGTACTCGAGGCAGATACAGAGTATAACATTTCTCCAGGAAGCCCTGCCGTCCTGTTAATGCCTTACTGGAGGGAAGCCGGCCTTACCTTGACAATAGCAAGGCCTCAAGTATCTTAGGAGTCCTCTTTGGGGCATCAGAGCCCCTCTGGAAGCCTCCCATTTGACTTTACCTCCCCAACTTCATAGTATATATTCTGCCCATGGGTCCTGTCCCCGTGCTTTAATAAAATCACCTTTTTACACCAAAGACATCTTCAAGAGTTCTTTCTTGGCCATCAGCTCTGAACCATCCCCACGAAAACCTCTCCATCATCGTCCCTCAAAACCTCATGACCGGTGTGGTGTCGTGGTGTCATGTTGTGGTGTCGTGTCGTGGTGTCGTGCTTTGGTGAAGAGTAGCGGAATAGGGTGTGCTTAAAGGATCAGCACCATCCGGTGTGCGAAGGTCTCTGAACACTTAGTTGCTTTACCACATGCAGGCGTGCTTCATCTGTGCTTTGTTTTATTGCACTTTGAAGATAACTGTGGTTATTTTTACAAATTGAAGGTTTGTGGCAACCCTGTGTCAAGCAGGTCCATCGGCGCCATGTTTCCAACAGCATTTGCTCACTTCATGTCTCTGTGTCACATTTTGGTACTTCCTGCAATATTGCAAACGTTTTTGTTATTATTGTATTTGTTACGGTGACCTGTGATTGGGGATGATGACTCACTGATGAGTCTGCTCAGATGATGGTTAGCATTTCTTAGCAACACAGGAGGTTTTTTTTTTCTTTTCTTTTTTTTTTTTTTACAAATAGTTTATTGTCAAATTAGTTTCTACATAACACATAGTGCTCATCCCCACAAGTGTCCTCCTCCATGCCNGCAACACAGGAGGTTTCAATTAAAATATGTATATATATATATTTTTTCAAGACATAATGCTATTGCACACCTAATAAACTTAACAGTATTCCTTTAAATGTACTGGGAAGCCAAAAAATTCATTTGACTTCCTTCATTGCAGTGGTCTGGAACTCAAGCCAAATCCCATCTCTGAGATATACCTGTATATTTATTTTGAAGATTATAGATAGTACCGTTTGCTTTCCACTCGCCTGCAACTGCTTTCGTAGCTTAGTAAGATGCCTCGAACCTCTTTCCACACCAAGACTTGATTTGTCACAGGCTTACCAACTCGTCATCCCTAAGCTTCTGCTTCTGAGAGATGCCTGGCTGCCCGCGAGTCACAGAGGGCACAGCCTGTGCTGTGGGGGCCTCCCGGGCTCCGGAGGTAGGTAATAACCCTATCCACCCAGGAGGTGGCAGGCACATCCCAAGAGAGAAGTAGCACAAGGGCGCTCTTTACAGCCTCTTAACCTCTGTGCCCTGTGCCCTTGGGACTTGGTGCGCCTTCTGAGGTTGCATCTTGTTTCCCTCAAGGGGCCCTTGAACACTGCTTTCAGTCTTCCCTGGGGGTCCTCAGGGAGAGAGAGGTCAGATTCTCCAGAGTCTAAGCCAGTCTTTGATCTCAAGATCTTGATGTCATCATTTTACAGGAGTTGCTGTCCAGAATATTTTTTAACTGGCTTTATGATTATGTTATAGTTTTTCATTCCTTTTTTTTTTTAATGTGTATTTATTTTTGAGAGAGACTGAGTATGAGCAGGGGAAGGCAGAGAGAGAGGGAGACAGAGAATCTGAAACAGGCTCCAGGCTCCGAGATGTCCGCACAGAGCCCGATGTAGGGCTCAAACTTGGGAATGGGGAGATCATGACCTGAGCCAAGGGTGGACACTCAACTGACTAAGGCACCCAAAGGCCCCAAGTTTTTATTTTTTTTAAAGAGAATCTGCTGGTTATGGTAGATGGTTATTTCCATTCCAGTCTCTCCCCACCATAGCCATACTGCTCTATAATTCTGGGACTTCTTCCTTCTCCTTCCAGGATCTAAGCACCCTCCCAGGACCAACCTCTTCTCTATGCTCTATGAATTTGGCAAGTCCCACTTTTCTTTTCTCCTGCTCCAATCATGTCACAAAACTCAGACATTCTTTTTGCTCAGAGGCCCTTGAATTACTTACCCATGTGTGCACCTGCCTTTATGAGAGAGCTGGTCCTGGTCCTTGAGGACCATTTGCTTGAGAGAAGACAGGCCTTAAAAGTTCCACTTGCAGAGGAAATTGTGGGAAGGGCCAGACAAATGGCAATGTGCATGAGGTGAAAGGTCAGGAACAAGGTTGGTGATTTCTTTGGCATAGGATCGTTCTTGGCAAGGGTCATAACTATATTAGGGCCAGTAATAATCCTTTTCCTATCTGGCCTTTGAGCTATTGTCAAGATCAAGTGAGATAACATTCTGAAACCACTTTGTAACATGGAAAGCGCTTTATAACTTGTTAGGTATCGTTAGTTAGCAAAATTACCTATATCCCACACACGCTGTGGCAGGAAGGGCACTGGATGGAAAATCAGGAGCCACGTTCTGCTCCCAACTTTTTGATAGAAAGTAGCAAGATTCCCTCTTTGGCAAATTGATTCATTTGTTGAATGCCTACCCGCGTCGGTTGTTATGGGGATGCATAGGTGAATAAAATAGACCAGTTCTCCTGGAACTTACATTCAAGAGGGGAGACAGACAACAAACAAGTAAACAAACAAATAATAATAAAGAAGAAATACTGGAGGCTAATGATGGTGGATTGAACACACACATCCCCTTTGGCTCCCTCCTGAAGTCACACTATGATGACAGTAAAGGGATCTTTTAGAAAGGCTCTAAAGCCATAAGGGCAGGGAGATCAATAGGGGATGTGATGCTAACAAAGTTTTGGAAGCTGGAAAGCAGATAAGTGAGCAGTAACTGGAAACAAACTTAGTAGACTCGTGGAAGTTGAATCCTAAGCCAATAGTGGGAAAAGCCAGGACTCAACCAAGGTTTTACTGCACAGTCCACATAAGCCTCATGAATGAGACACAACAGGTACCTCTGGAAATGGAGGTGAAGGCACACTAATGTCAGAAGATTGGTTGAAAATGTATTTTAAAAAATCCCTAGCTCTCCTCCTCAGTTCTGTGTTTGAAGTAACTGCCCCTCACTCGGGAAAAGACCTACAGTTTATTTTCTGGAGAGGATAACACAGAGGATCTTTGGAACCTGGGACCCCAGACATACTTGGACGAGGTATCAGCATGTCAAAAGGAGCTTAAAAGAATGCTGGAGGCCCTCTCTTCGGCTTCTAACTGACGGATAGTCCAACTTTCATCCTCCAGGAAGGAGATTAGAAGACTTGTTTGTTTTTCTGGGAAATTTGATCAGCCCAAGAGGAAAAACCCTGAGTGTTGACATTGGAGGTTCCTCACCAGGTGACCCAGCAGAATCATCCTACAGTGAAGCTTAATTTATGTGCTCACAGCTTCCATTCATTATTTAGGAAGGCAGCCCCCAAGATGGCCCCAGTGATCTCACCTTGTGGTATTCACTCTTGTGTAATTCCCTCTCCCTTTGAGAATGGGCTGAGCAAAAANGATGAAGACTTCCAAGACTTTTTGCTCCATCCTGAACTGCTCTATGAATTGAGTCGGTCTAGATCTCCTGCTAGAGACTTCTGTAAATTCAGTATGAAGATAAAGACAGAGGGAGAAAAAAAAAAAAAAAAAAAAAAAAAAAATGGCAGAAGATCATGTTGACGATTAGGTTTATAAGAAGGCTGCTTTTTGTCTTGTCTTTTCTTGCTTTCTTGCTTGTTTTCTATGGTAGATGGCAGCTGCTCTGTGGAGAGTCCCACATGATAAGGAAGGTAAGGACTTTAGGGAGACCTCCAGCCCAAGTCAGTGAGGAAATGAGGCCCTCAGTCCCAGTCCTTAAGGAAGCAAATCCCATCAACAACTACATTCTTACTTTGACTATTTTCAGACATAATTGAAAGTAGAGGGAATAGTACAATTGGACCTAATTTATCACCCAGATTCAAAGGATTTTGAGATTTTACTTTAGTGGCTTCTTCCATTCCTCTTCTTTCTGTTTTTTTTTTTTTTTTTTGCTTTTTTTCTTTTTTCTTCTTCTTCTTTTTTCTAAGTAGGCTTCATGCCTAGTGCAGAGCCCAATGCAGGATGTGAACTCACAGCCCTGAGTTCAACACCTGAGCTGAGATCAAGAGTCAGATGCTTAACTGACTGAGTCACCTAGGTGTTCCTTTCTTTTCTGCTTTTAAAGCAAACCCTGGAATCATGTCATACTACCTTTTTGTACTTTTTATATACCTCAAAAAAATTAGTTCCTTTCTTTCCCTTTGTGAGTAAACAAGCAAGAATTACCAGATATCTGAGGAAAACCTCTAACATAAAGAAATAGAGACCCATGCCAACAAAGCAGCTTAGAATGGGGAGATGAAAATTCCTCAGAAAGATTAGAGTGGATATTACAACCATTAAACAAAGTCAAGAATAAAAGAGAATGCTTGGAAGTGAAAAGGGATAGCAAAAAGTAAAAATTAAATAGAAGGACTAGAAGATAAACTTGAAGAAATTGTACTGAAAGTGAAGCAAAAAAGTGGAGAGATGGTAAATAGGAGAGAAGGGAAAATTAGTGGGCCAGGCTTGGAGGTCCAATTTGCCCCAAATAGTAAGAGTCCCAGAAAGAGAGAAGAGAGAAAATAAGGCAAGGAAATCATCACAAAATGTTTTAAGAGAAATTCCTCAAATGGAAGGATGTTATTTTGCAGTGGAAAGAGCCCATTGAGTGCCTGGCATGAAAGGATGAAATTTTGAAATGCTTGTGAGAAATGTAAGGCCTCCAGGTTTCCTGCGAGATAAAGGCCATAAACAAGGAATTAAGGAATCAGAGTGTCTTGGGAATTTTCAGTAAGACCAGAAGCTAGATAGCAGAATCGTGATGCCTTGAAAATTCTGAACAAAAATTATTTCCAACCTAGAATTCCACACGTTGTCCTTACCAATGAAGCACAAAGGTAAAATAATTTCTGACATGCAGAGTCCCAAAACATTGACTTCAAAAAAATTACTTGTTTCAAATATTGTTTATTTGTGAGAGAGAGAGCATGAGTAGGGGAAGGTCAGTGAGAGAGGGAGACACAGAATCTGAAGCAGTGTCCCGGCTCTGAGCTGTCAGCACAGAGCCCAACGCGGGGCTCGAACTCACAAACTGTGAGATCATGACCTGAGCCAAATTTGGATGCTTAACCAACTGAGCCACCCAGGCGCCCCTCAAAACGTTTACTTTCTAAGGAAGCTGTTAGAGGACATAAACCAAGGAAGAGAAACAAGAGCAGAGAAGCAAAAAGCCTCTCAAGCGCATCCAGGGGCTGACTATACACCTGGCATAAACAGCCACCCCTCCAGACAGGAGTGGGTCGGAAAGTTCTGGGAGGGATTTCTTCAGGAAAATGAAATCCGTATCTTTGCTGATACCCCTGAAGGTCTCAGAAGGAGAGAAAGGAGACCATTGGAAAAGAGTTTGGGTAGAATTAGTGCTGGCTATATAGAAAAGCAAGCAAATGAAAAATAAGGCAATTATTAATTCTGTGGGTTGGGAAAATGTGTGCAGAGTAGAAGAATCAGGAGAGTGTACCCTAGAGCTCCACTCTGTATGTAGTCACAAAAAAGTAAGCACTGGGTATTGTAGCATAGTTATGATGTAATTGGGACACCGAGTGGGGAGGTGTGTGTGTGTTCATGTATTGGAGAGAGTTAAATCTTCATCTGCCATCGGGGGAAGTTAACAGATTAAACCTGATATTAAAAAATGAAGAAGTGTAGTAAAGTAAGCAAGTTCCTTGAGGATGTGGGGGATTTGTGATTAGTTGAAAGGAGGTGAAAGCCATCACCTCCAGGAAGGGGTAAGTGTCCTGGGTGGGGCGAGAGGTGAAGGATGCTGTTTTTAGCAGCAAACCATTTGACTCATTAAAGTCCATGCATGTGTACCTTTCATGAAAATAACAAGCATGACACCAATAGATGCTATCAGATCGTGCTCAGCGCAGTGAAGTCAGTAACTCGGGGTAACGTGAGTGAGCGTGTGAGAGGCAGGCAGGCACTTCTGGAGCGGGTTGAGGAAAAAGTCCTGTAAGCAAATGAAATTGAAGTCACAGGCAGCCTGATAGATGGGGACTCAGCCACCATGAGAACTGGGGGATGGGGGGTTCAGGAAGAGGGAACAGCCAGTGCAAAGGATCTGAGGCCGGGAAGATGAAGTGAGAGGAGTGGGGGGCAGTTGTGGGAGAGGGTGATGAACTTGGGTAGGTGGATGAGCGTTAGATCCCGCAGGGCCTTGCTGGTCACGGGGAGTTTTGCCACTTACTCTGCCAGCCCCAAGAAGCACTTGGAAGCCTCTAAGCAGAAGAATGGAATCACCTTTTAGAATGATTGCCTGGTATTAACATGCGTGAACATCCCCAGGGTGCAAGATGCCATTCAGTGTTTTGCATGTACAAGGTAAAACTGATTCAGTCCTCATATAAGTGTGATGATTCAAGTGCATTGGCCCCTTGTTTTTCACTTAGAAAGCTAAAGCCCGGAGAAGTCCAGATGCAAGTGGAAGCTTGGGCTCAGACCCCAGTCACTAGGCCCTCGCTGCTACCTTCCTGGAACCCCCTCTGGCCGGTCCAGCAGAAGATCAGGACCAGACAGAGCGATTTTCAACCCTCAGAGCTTCCCAGCCACCAGGGGTGGGGGTGTGTGTGGGGGTGGTGTTAACAAAGTAAAATACTCAAATGCACGGCATTTTTCAGAAGCTCCTCAGGGGGCTCCAGACTGCAGCCTGGGTGGAGAATTGTTGGACCGGAGGCTTTCTATGATGCCCCCAAGTGCCACGATTCTGTGCGCACACCGCCATATCTGCTCCAGGCCAGGGGACATGGGGCAGTGTGAGATGACTTGTGGTCCCCCACCTCGTGCTCAGAGCCCGGGCAGCCCGCCTTTGCTCGGTCACGGCTCCCTCCTGGAAGCCAGCTTTCCACACCGGGCTGCTCTGTGCTCTCATACCGGGGCGTCTTGTTCCACCTCTGGTTCCTTTCTTCCTGCAGCACCTCAGTCTCTGCCTCCCTCCCCAACGTTCTGTGCCCCAAAGCTGCCCACAGCACGAATCATGTTTTCTGCGTGCAGCTCATTTTGAGAGGGAATCTGGGGTCAACACCATTCTGATGAAGGTTGGCACATGGCACTCCACAGCTCTGAGCCTTGGCCTTTCTTGTTGCTAAGTAGGTAGAAGGTATCTGCTGGGCTTCTTATCCTGAAGCTTCGAGAGCTCCTATGATCTGACCCTTTCTCTATCTCCCAGCCACCACTAGACCCCAGTCACCCTGGCCTTTCTTGTGTGCAAGGTGGGCTTGCTCAGCCTTGCACCTGCCTTGAACCCTTTGCTTGGGAGGTTCCCCCTCCTTTGCCCCCTCCCCATTTCCCCTGCCATTCTTGGTATGCATGATTCTTTCTTTCCATTCTGCTTGCAACTCAAATGTCTCTCTCTCTCTTTTTTAATTTAAGTTTACTTTATTTTGAGAGAGAGCATGCATGCTAGTGCAGGAGTAGGGTAGAGGTAGAGGGAGGGAGGGGGAGAGAGAGAGAGAATGTATCTCAAGCAGGCTCCATACCCAGCGTGGAGCTTGATGTGGGGCTCTATCTCACGAACCATGAGATCATGACCTGAACCAAAATCAAGAGTCAGACGCTTAAGCAGCTGAGCCACCCAGGTGTCCCTCAAATGTCACTTTCAAGAGGCCTTTCCAAGCCACTCATTCAAAAATAGCTGCCTATTCCCCTGACTCTGTCTTCAGAGATCTTAGCACTGCCCGCACGTGTGTGGTCATTGGTCTCCCTGTCTGCTCTCCCACGGGAATGTGAGGGCCGTGAGAGCAGGGATCTCGCCCTTGTTCACTGCTGTGTTTTTAGCACCTGGAACAGGGCCCGATGCATAGTAGGCCTCAGTAAACATTTGTGGATTGACAAGTGCCTACACCCGTGGAAAGTCGAATGATGTAACGTCTGTTGCGGCATTTTAGGGACCCTAGACCACTGTACGCGCCTACTGGCTTTTTCAAACATCTGGATTTGAAAGTAGTGTATTTACTTTCCTAACGCCGTCTCCTCGAGGCGGATTGTGGTTCGGCCTGCCAGATGGCAGCGGCCGGGGAGAATTATACCAGAGCTGCGGGCAGCCCTCCTTGGGTAGGGCTGCGGCTGACCGTGGCTCCCCTCCCCCCCCCACCGGACCTCCCATCCTCTGCCTCTGCAGACCTTCAAACCTTTGCCAAGTGGGTTACTGGGCAGCCACCGCGGAGGACTTAGAGCTCTTTGGCCCAATTTCCTGGTTGAATGTGCAATTTGTAGATGAGAAATGTCCTCATTTCCTGTGACTAGAGAAAAATAATGAAAAGGAAAAAAAATGGGGCAAAGGTATTTAACCGCAGGAGGTAGAGAAAGCTGGAAAAAAAAAAAAAAAAGAGAACTGACAGCAACCTGGAGCGAAGGGCAGGCGAGTTTAAAGGAGTTAGTGGAACCTTGCTGTGTGTTTTCCTTCAGACCCTCTCCAGCGGCCCTCCCCTGCCTCCTTGGGCCGCAGTGATCACCCACAAAATCCCACAGCTCCGGCTGTGTGGTCAGATGAGAATTTCCGAGGAAGGGGCACAACAGCATCTTTTCCAGAAAGAGGAAGTGAAATAGTCAATGCCGGGTTCCCCTTTCCCTGCTGGCCAGTCCCCCCTGGTCAGGCTGAGCCAGCAGCCTCCACCCCTGTTTCCTGGTAGCAGCCCTAGGCTGCCGTCCGTGTTATTCATTAACCGGGCACTAACATTTCTGTTTACCCATCTGTCATCCTACAGGGGAATCAGGGGAGTCTCACAATCTAACCAGCCACCCGGATCCTCTTGGGTCAGGCCCAGCCGGCCACATTTAGCTGGTGTTTATTATGTCAAAAGTCCCCGTGCCAGAGCCCTGCACTAGGTGTAGCCAGGGAGAGAGAATGTTTTCTCCAGTAGGACGTGATCGGTCTGCTGGTTGAGTGTATGTGCTGGGGGGTGTAGCCGGGGATGAGCTTGAGCCGGCCTGCAAGAACTGCTCTAACGAGCATCACTTGCCAGACCCCGCGTTCAGCATCTTCATGTTGGTAGAAATCAGCCCAATAGAAATTGGCAAGTGCTACAAATCAGGGGTTCACCACCCTCCACCCTGCTCTTGTTACCCCCAACCAATCCCCCAAACTCGTGGTTTGAAACATTTTCTAGCCCACACGAGGCACATCCATTTGTCAAGTAGATGCACGATAACTTGTCGGGGCCTCCTCCTGGCTATTTGGCACTTGGACAGCCAATTCTAATGGAAGATGCAGTCCCCACTTCCAAGGAGCTACCTGTCTAGTGAAAACCCTGCATCCTCGCCGTAGTATGTTACGGTTCTTAGCTCTGTCCTGTGCATTATCTCCCTGATCGTAACAACTGTCTCCCTTCAGTGGTAGGCACAGATATCAGAGTGATTGTCTTAAAATGGAAATCAGACCATTTGCTCTCTTGCTGAGAACCCTTAAATGGCTTTCCAAAGCTCTTAGAATAAATTCAGACTCCTATTTGTGGCCTAAAAGATTTGCATGGCCTAGTCCCTGCTGACTCCTTGACTTCATCTCGCGTGGCTCTCTCCCCAGGTCACTGTAGTCCAGCCCAGTGGTTCCCCCAGTGGTGGTCACTGACCACCAACATCAATGTCACCTGGGATGTTGGAGGTACAGACTCTTGGGTCCCATCCCAGACCTACTGATTCTGAAACTTTTGGGAGGTTAAGACAGTAATCTGTGCTTTGGCAGACTTTCCACATGATTCTAATACATGCCTACGTTTGCAGACCATTGCCCCTCACTGGCCCTCTCTCAGCCTTTGAGAAGATAAGGTTTTCTCCCTCCTCCTTCCCTTTCCATCAGCAATTCCTATTTCTAGAATGCTCTTCCCATGGGCCTTTGTATGACAGTTCCTTATATTCATTCAGTTCTCAGCTGAACATCACTGACTCAGGAGAATCTTCTAAACTCCCTTAACCTCTCGTTGCACTTTCTCCCACATCCCTATTTTAGTCCAGTTTTAAAAACCAGTTGCCACATTTTGAAGTTTCCTTGCTTATTTGTTTACTTGCTTATTCACTATTTTTCCCCACTGGAATGGAAACCCCAAGAGGTCAGGTACCTTGTCTCTTCTGTGCTCTGCATCTGCAGCCCTCGGAAAAGGATCTGGCTTATAGTAGGTGACCCACACATATTTGTTGAACAAACGAACTATTAATTTCCCAGGGAAGAACTGGGCTGTATATCAAATGACTTCATGCAGATCAAATACTTGTTAGTGAGTAGCAAAAGATTCACCCTGAAAATCTCAGACCAGAGATTTTCTTGCGCTTCTGTGATTGGCAAGAGCAGCCATGTCCCTGAAACCTCAGGAATCTTCGAGCAGGAAGGGGTTTGGCACTTAACTGGTTCAGCTCTTATCAGGTGTGTCAGTTTCCTCAATGTCCCAGGATAGGTATTTTCTATCTTCCGCTTCAATATTCCTGGAACTGGGGAGTGACTACCTTGTTGAGTTAGCTCAATTCCAGTAAAAAAAAAATTGTTTTTAATGTTTATTTATTTTTGAGAGAGAGAGAGAGGGAGCCAGAGCATGAATGGGAGAGGGGCAGAGAGAGAGGGAGACAGAATCCAAAGTAGGTTCCAGGCTCCAGGCTGCAAGCACAGAGCCTGACATGGGGCTCAAACTCACAAACTGTGAGGTCATGACCTGAGCTGAAGTCGGCTGCTTAACTGACTGAGCCACCCAGATGCCCCTAGCTCAGTTACATTTTAAACAGCCCTGACTGTTTGAGATGCAGCTCCCTGCCTCTTCTGCCTATGATCTTCCCCGTGGAGCTACATAGAATGCATCTTCCATGAGCTGCACCTTACTTGGTTCAGCCACATATCCAACATTCCCTTACTTGCTTCTCTTGAGTCAATGAAAAAAGGCAGACCTGGATTTAAACTCACTTTCACTTGTTGACCTTCGAAAATTCCCTCCATCTTCTTAGGCTACTTCTCTGGAACAGTGCCAGGCATTTATTCAATCATCAAGCATCACCGTCATATGGTTTCAAATCTCCAAAACATTTTGGTTAATTTTTATGGGCTTGAGTCCTTGAGATAGTGTCTTCTTTAAAAAAAATTTTTCATTTTTATGTAATCTCTATACCTAGTATGGGGCTCAAACTCACAACCCCAAGATCAAGAGTCTCATGCTCTACTGACTGAGCCAGCCAGGCGCTCCTGAGTTAATGTCTTGAAAAAAAAAACAAAAACAAAAACCTGTGCTGTCCAGGTGCTGAACATGCTACTGATTAAGACCTCAGTGAAATGGGATTAGCCTTGACTTATTTAGATTCTATTTCTTTTAATGCCACCCAAAATCAAATTAGCTTTTTTGGAAGGTATAATACATCCCAGATGTATAGTCAGCAGAAAATGCCAGACTTTTTTTTCTCACACATTACTGTTAAACCATCCTATATGGTTGCCTATCTAACATATGATTTTCATCATTTCAAATTTTTACTTAGCTTATTTCTTTTAAGTTGGGGTATATTGGTGTTTCGTTTGGTTTGGTGTCTTAGAGCTAAGTGTTACTGTGAAATTTCTCGGCAACTTTATATACACAGTCTCATGGAAATTTCAGAATGGCCCTGGGAGGCATACATACATCGTCCTCATGATTATGGTTTGGAAAGGGAGGCTGGAGGTCAGGACTCGCCTAAGGCCAGCTAGTAAGCAGAAGCAACAGTGAAGCCTGTTCACCAGTCCAGTGGTGTTTGAGGAAGGAAAACAGAAATTGAGCTCAGTTGGGTGGGAATTAGAAGGGAAGTCTTTCTGGAGAAAGTGAATTTTGAGTGAGGTTTTAGAACAGTGGAAAAAGGGGTACCTGGGTGGCTCAGTCGGTTAAGCATCCGACTTTGGCTCAGGTCCTGATCTCACGGTTCGTGAGTTCGAGTCCTGCGTCGGGCTCTGTGCTGACAGCTAGCTCGGATCCTGGAGCCTGCTTCCGATTCTGTGTCTCCCTCTCTCTCTGACCCTCCTCTGCTCACGCTGTCTCTCTCTCTCAGAAATAAATAAAACATTAAAAAATCACATAGAACAGTAGAAAAAGTAAGCAATCAGAAGATGAGTGAGCATGGGGTTGTGGTGAGAGGGACTTAGAAACAGGAAGAGTCTCTTTGAAGAATATTTTCTTGGACAGATTGGGCCCCTGAGCTAGGCCAGCGATTCCTTTCCTGAGGTGGTGCCTAGTGTAATCACTGGGGGGCTTTTAAAGGCTCATCTTCCCTCCCCCCAAAAAGTGTCAGGAGATTGGGGGGGCAGCCATATGTACTATTTTTGTACCTCTTCATGCAATTCTGATGTAGAGCCTCTGTTGCAGACCACTAGGCTGGGGCTGGGATCAGTTAACCAGAGTGAGCGGGCCAGGGGTCCTTCTTGGGGAGAGATGAGTTAAGAAGGTGGGGCTGGGCTGGGAGAGAGGGTACAAAGTAGGTAATGGAATGACGGGATAGGAGTTCTGGGAGGAAAACTTGTGACAATAGGAAAACTGCAGGCTGCTAGGCCGGAGGGCCACGTGCTTTAGGCCCCTGAGATGCACCTCATAACGTTAAGTCAGGATCCGCCTCACATCCTCTTTCTAGGTCCCGTCTCCATGCATCAATCTAAAACAGGATCCCACCAGCCCCGTCACTCACTCTACTCATTACATCCCGACCCTCAGGCACTTCTGTGGTTTCCCACGCAGCCCCTGCCCGCCGTGCTGCTGACTCTGCTGCTTCATTGTGTTTTCACCGGCCCGGCCTTGCAGAGAAAGTGTGGACACTCACTTCAGAGTTTTACCATCTTTATTTTCAATCTACCAGGCCAGGTTGTCTACTCCTGACCTCGCCAGTGTTGACCTCTGACTGATGGGTGCCAGGCTGTGTCCTGACCTGTGTGGGGCACCACGGAGGGAGAAGACGAGACCCAGACCTCCGGCAGGTTCAACGCAGGGAGACAAGTTACACACATGAAGGCGACTGGAGCATACTTACAAGGCAGCAGGTTGAAGCGATAATAGTGCAAACCCAGACCGTCAGAGGTCTAAGTCCCCAGTCCTCCCTCTTAATTCCCCCCCACACACTTGGCTCATAACCTTCCTGAGTCTTCTTTGACCTCATTTCGTGTTCCCTTCCACCTCTTTCTCATTGGCTTCTTTCCAGTATCAACAGCTAGACCGGCGTCTAGGTGTTGTTTCAGAGCTTATAGCAAGATTGCTTGAAGGACTCAGCTTGAGCCCGGTCATCCCCGGCTACCGGTGACCTCACAGGGACCGGATCTGTGTTAGTTCTGTTGCTTCCGAGACCCTGGTCTGATGGTGCTTCTGTGTCAAACCATTTCTTCTTTTTGTCACGGAGCTGTGCTCCTTTGGGCAGGAAACTTCAGTCAGGAGGGGACACCAAGGTGCTGAGAGAGGTTTTCACAGCCCCCATAGTGGATCAGGGCTGAGGATTCCTGACCCTGAGCTAGGAACCCCCATTCTCCCCCTCTCCCAGTCTGCTCAACTCCTAGGTAACCCAGAGTGCCTCCAAAGGTCCAGGACACCCCTATTCTGTGGTGAAGTCGGAACTTGGTGCTCCCTCGGCTTGACTCACACCCCTGTCCCCACTCGCCCCCTCCGCTGTCTCTCTGCTTCTGCGTCCAATCAGGGAGGAGCCGTGATGTCGCAGTATCTGCAGCCCTTTTCCAAAGGCTCTGCGCACAGCCGATGAAGAGAAATAGAAGAGCAGGGGGTCCAGACTGGCATTGAGGGAACTTAACACCACGGCTTCAACCCGCCACGGGGGGCTTTTCCTCGTGTAATACCCCACCAGGTGGGATACGTTGTAAGGCCCGAAGCACACCAGGAAATTAAGGAGGGTCACGACGGCCAGCCCCACAGCTCTGCGCCGCCTCTGGGCCCCCACGTGGGGCTGGGTGAGCATGATCCACACGAAGCGCCAGTAGCAGAAGATGGTGATCACCATGGGGACGAAGAAGAGGAAGAGGCAGAGCTCCAGCCGCACCGGAAGCACCACGTTCAGCTGCGCGTCAGTGAAGTTCTCATAGCAGGTGATTCCATCCGTGTTTCTGGTCTCCCGGGTTGAGTTCAAGTACTGACCAATGATGACGATGGTGCAGTGACCGAAGGACATGACCCAGGCGACCACGGCGGCAATCACTCCGTACACAGGCTTGCGGGACAGCTTGTACTGCACGGGGAAGGCCACTCCCAGGTAGCGCTCGATGCTGATGCCCGCCAGGAGCCACGTGCTGCAGTAGATGCTGCTGTAGAAGCCGAAGCCCGTGAGGGCGCAGAGCAGCTCAGACAGGTGCCAGCGGAAGTTATAGGCGGCCTCGACCATCTTGAAGGGCAGCAGCAGCAGCAGGAGGAGGTCGGCCAGCGTCAGGCTGAGCAGGAGGATGTGCACGGGGGCGGGGTGGGGCTGGCGGACCCGCCCGATGAAGGCCCGCAGGGCCAGGAGGTTGGCAGGGAGACCGGTGAGGAAGATGAGGACGTAGGCGGCGAGGATGAGGGAGTTGCGCCAGTGCGCCATGATGGCTCTGGAAGAGGGTGAAAACAGGCAGGGTCAGGAGGTCCCACTCACAGCCCCCGGACCCTCGTCTGGTTCAGGCTTCGGACATCCTCCCTGCCGCGCTCTGCTTCCCAGGCCGGACCGTTCCGTTGCCACCACTGCTTGCTCACACCACCTGCCAGAACTGCCCAGAGCAATTATTGACTTTGCCTGGGGCGGGGTATTAAGCAGTAGTTATTACGTTTGCCATCATGTGTCTCTGGAGGGGACCAACCCTTAGCTTTCTCCTCTCCTCACAGATACAGGAAGTTACGGTTATCAGTTTCCAACTTTCCTTGGGCCCCTGATCAGAGCCCTGCAGACAGAAAAGGCATCTCAAGAGGAGAGAGCTGTGAGCCGTCTGTCAGGAGCACGCACGCCGGGAAAACAAACCCGGGCCTTGCGCCCCAGTGCCGGCTCACCACAGGACCCCACCACACGCCCAGGAAGCAGGTGCCCGGCCCCCAACCCATCTCCCTACCTCGTTTTCCTCCCCTTTTACAGAACACAGATTCTCCCCCACCTTTTCCTCTCCTGACCTATCTGGGACTGCATGGGAAAGAGGAAACTAGTGATATGTAGGGAGGGGCAGAGGGGAGGAAGGGTGAGCCAGTACTGACTTGTGGGGCTCGCCCCCTAAAAGACTTTAGAGACTATTCAGGCAGCAGCTGGCTCGAGCCCGGTGTTTTGACCGTAAACAGAAGAACTCTTAACGAGGTCAACTCAGTTTCCATTTGGCTTGTAACCCTCGCTGCTCACACACAGCCTGGCCCCTCCATCCTCGCTTTCTCTCTGGGCTTGATGTCCCGGCCTGTTTCCTTAATCCTACCTACGCTGGCTCCCGTCTCCAGGTCTGAGCTTCAC
>NW_027531899.1:4408682-4414649 GCF_008692635.1 Crocuta crocuta
TCCACACCCTGGCATTCACTGCCCATAGCGCAAGCACTTAGTCAGCTGCCTTGCCTTGTCTTCAGTCCAGACAGGTGGCTTCTTGGGATTAGTCCTGAAGGAAAGTCTGAAAGCTTCTGGGAAAGAGGAAGAGGGCTTTAGCCACTGCAACGGCCCATTTCACACAGCAAGAAAAATTGTAAGGAACCTGCTGGTAGAAAGCTTTTATACTAGCACAAGTCATGTGACTGGAGAGGGGAAGGCCGGTAATTGAGCACTGTCTCCTCTCAAACCTGAAGGATGGGGCACCCGCCTGCATCTCCATTCCCCACCCGGGAGAGCCTCACTCTGCCTGCCAAACCCAGATTCTCTGTCCCTAGGTCCTGAATTCTTTTCTTAATCCCAGGCATTTTCCCACTTCTAGAGTCAGATGATCCTATCTTCTCTTTTCTAGGCAATTTCTTCTATAATTCTTCTCATTTTCAGAAAAGAAATTTCCTACTTTCTTTTATCCTTCAATTATTTTTTTTTTCCTACACGGTCTCCTGTCCTCTGCCCGCAACAGGTCTCTTTTGCCCTCTTGATTGAGACAGACTGGTTTTGCCTGGCTGCGTCTTATTCTGGTGGAAATACCGTCATGCAGATGTGGGTTTTAGAGTCATGCAGATGTGGGCTCAAAGCCAAGTCCCTCCATTGTGACCTTGGGGCAGATAAATGTCTTTTTCTTTTCTTTTTAAAAAAACATAATTTATTTTTTAATTTACATCCAAGTTAGCATAGAGTGCAACAATGATTTCAGGACTAGATTCCTTAATGCCCCTCACCCATTTAGCCCATCCCCCCCCCCACAGCCCCTCCAGTTTGTTCTCTATCGTTAAAAGTCTCTTACGTTTTGTCCCCCTCCCTGCTTTTTTGTATTATTTTTGCTTCCCTTATGTTCATCTCTTTTGTATCTTAAAGTCCTCATATGAGTGAAGTCCTTTATCTGTCTTTCTCTGACTAATTTTGTTTAGTATAATGCCCTCTAGTTTCATGCACGTAGTTGCAAATGGCAAGATTTCATTCTTTTTGATTGCTGAGTAATACTCCAGTGTGTACATATAGCACATCTTCTTTATTCACCCCTCCATCGATGGACATTTGGGCTCTTTCCATACTTTGGCTGTTGTTGATAGCTCTGCTAGAAACATTGGGGGTGCATGTGGGGCAGATCAATTTCTGACCTTTAGCTTCCTTTTCAGTCAAGTGAGGATGGGAATACTCCTGTCTCAGGGTGTCTGTGAGCTGTGGATGAGCTAGCAAATACAAAGCATAAGGGCCAGTGCTTAGCAGTTAGTGGGTACTCATGAGTGGAAGCCTGCTGGCAGCGTCCGAGAGACTGAGCCACTTGGTAAGGTGTCCGGAGGCTGAGGGCACCCACATGTCATCTGACTTGCAGGAGTGTCAGGGACCCAGGAGGCCCAATGTCCCTTTTTTATAGGGAAGTTGTGCTCAGGCTCCGTGTCTTTCCCCTCGTATGTTCCCTCTCCTTATGGCCTGGGCCTCACCTCTGAGCCACCCTTGTTCTTTCCTCATTTCCCCCCACTCTACGTAGTCCTTCTAGAAGCTCTTCAAAGTCCTGTCCAGACAGATACACGCACCGATGAAACCAAGCCAGAAGATCTTTTCCTTTTGAGGTAGGGAAGGGTCTCTGTTTTGCCATCTGCGGCCCGACCCCAGCTCCCAGAATTCTTTCCCTGGGACTTATACTCGTCCCCTGTTGTTCGCTCACTCATTCACTCATTCATTCATTCAGTTAGGCAGGCATTTGTTTTGTAGCCCAGAACCCAGGCTCCAGGTATCTTCGTATCCAGCTTTTTCCTTCTCCAGCTCCACCCTCCTCTAGAACCAAGGAGTGCTATCCTGGCATTTATTTCCCTCTCCCAGCACGCATGCACTTCCCAGATAAACAGGGCAACTAAGAAAGAGACCATTTCCTGTTGCTTGCCGCCAAATTTATTTGTATCACTTTGCTTTTATGATTTTCTACAAATATTTGTGAGGATCTGGATTTAATGGCAAAGCAGAGACTTCCTGCACACAGGTGTTGAGTAGGACTGCCGCTTTACCTCTGCCCGTCGGTCCCCTGCCTGCGCCTTTCTTGTGTCACTGCGCTCCGTCACCTTTGTTGACGAGGCCCCAGTGAACCCCCTTCTCCATGTTCGAGGTAGTTATGAAGGTAACAAAATAAAAGAAACTTTGGGCACATGACTCACAACACCCACCTATGTCACATGAAAAGGAAATGCAACCTCTCCGGCCGAATTCAAGGGCTACGCTTTCACAAAAGCCATGTCTTTCACAATCTCTTCCAAGTTCAGCTTTCTTTCATCATCATTACAGCCCAGCTTGTCAGAATAGGAAGTGGGGCCCATTATCTAAAATTATGTATAATCACTTTCTCTACTTCCTTTTTCTTCAGTCACAACCTCGGCCCCGTCCACTCGAATCTGGGTTATGTCCCTGTTTTCCCAGAGGATTTACTCATCCTAAGATTAGCAGTGACCTCCATGCTACTGAATTCAGTGAACATTTTCTTCCTATTTTATTAGCCTTCCACACAGTTTCCATAGGCTTCTCGAAACATTGTCTTTCCGTGCATTCTCATACATCATGCTCTTCTGGTTTTCCTGCCTTTGCTTGGATCACTTAGTTTTCTTCGGTGGCCCCCAGTCGTCCTCTAAATGTTCGAGTCCCTTAAGACCTGGTTCTAGGCTCTCTCTTGCCCTGGTCCTGTGTAGCTGTCTAGTCTGTTGCATGCATTTCTATAGTGTCGGTTACTATCTTCATAGAAGCCAGTTTTGAATCTCTATCCTGGGCTTCTGTGAGCCTTCACATCCTCATGTCCACATCCCTGAGAGAAACTGTCATTCAGATGTCTCCCAGGCACCTCAAATTGAGTGTGTCTAGAGCTGACCTTCCCCAAAAGGTTTGGCCTTCTTCCAGCATTCTCCGTGTTGGGGCATAGGATCTCTTCCCATTCCATCCCCTGAGCCAGAATCTTGGAGTCAGTCTCAGCAGGGTCTTCTTCCTTCTCCCTTGAATGCAGTCCCACTTCTCAGAGCCCGTTCAAGGTGTCCGTCTCTCCCCATCTCCATCGTCCCATCTCAGCATAAGCCAGAGTCTATTACCAGGAGGTCAGCAGGGGCTGTGACTAGCTCCTTCCCGGCCACTCACCCCTGACAGTCAGTTCTCCATACTGTAGTCAGTGGGATCTTTTAAAAATATCAAGCCGTGGGGCGCCTGGGTGGCTCAGTCGGTTAAGCGTCCAACTTCGGCTCAGGTCATGATCTCACAGTTTGTGGGTTTAAGCCCCGCATCGGGCTCTGTGCTGACAGCTCAGAGCCTGGAGCTGCTTTGGATTCTGTGTCTCCCTCTCTCTTTGAGCCTCCCCTCTTCATGCTGTCTCTCTCTCTCTCAGAAATAAATTAAAAAGATAAAATAAAATAAAAATGAGGCCTGCTTGGCATGGCTCTTGCCAACTGCCAGACTAAAATACCTCTCTCCTGTCTCCTTGCTGCAAGACTGTCTCTCATGTCCATGAATGCACCACCTTCCCTCTGCCGGGGGCTCATGACCGGGCCCCTGCCGGCGGTGCTTTTTATTTCTCATGGCCCGGTCCTCCTTCCCAGTCAGCCCCCAGCCTCCTTTCAGATGCCCGCTTCCTCCTTAAGGAAGCCCTCCCTGACCTCCTAGGTGCAGTTAGATTCCCTTGGTACATGTTCTCAGAGCCCTACTGCCGAAGGGTATTCTGTGTCATGGATATTTCATATTTTATTTATCCATTCATCTGTTGATAGACATTTGGGTTTGTTTGGGGTTTTTTGGTTTTTGGTTTTTAGTTTTTGGCTGGTGTGAATAAAGCTGCTATGTATGTTGTTGTTTAGGCCTTCATGCAAATATGTGCTTTCAGTTCTCTTGGGCAGATAGCTGGAAGTATAATTGGTTAGGCTGTGTGGTCAACTTGTTGTTCAACTTCTTAAGAAAGTGCCAGTTTGCCAAGGTGGCTGTACCACTGTTATTCCCACCGGCAGTGTACGAGTATTCCAGCTGTACTGTGGTCCACAGTAGCACCAACCCCTTGGTAGGTGTTAGTCTTAAGTTTTAGGGATTCTGACTACATGGCCTGGTCTCTCGTGGTTTTAATTCTCATTTCCCTGATGACTGTTGACATTGTGCCTCTTTTTTTTTTTTTTTTTTTTTATGTTCCAGGTACTGGTCATTTGTTAGATTCCAGTATTGTATTTTTTTCCCACTGCATGCCTTGTGTTTCCAGAATGGTCTCTGGAAGAACAACGATTTTGAATTTCGATAAAGCCTAGCTTATTTTGTTTTCCTTTTATGTGTTGCGCTCTCATGTTCTAAGAAGTCCTTACCCACCTCAGTCCCACATCCTGTTGAATGACCTTGGTACCTTCACTTAGAATGAGTCGATTGTATCTGAGTGGGTCTGTTTCTTGAATCTTTCTCCTGTTGTAGCAATCCTTGTGTCTTTTCTTTCTCTGTCTCCACACAGTCTCGATGACTGTAGTTTTATAAGAAGCCTTGGAATCGGGAAGCCTGAGTCCTCTACCTTAGTCCTTTTCTAAGATTGCTTTGGCTCTTTCAGGACATTTGCATCTCTGTATAAATCAGTTTCTACAAAAAAAGTTCTGCTGGCGTTCTGCCTGCGACTATGTTGAATCCATAGATGAATTTGGAACTGTCAACACTGGAATCACATTGAGCCTTATTTCTGGTTTAGGAACATGACATATCTCCATTTATCTAGATGTTTAATCTCTCAGAAGTGTTTTCTAGTATTCGGCAGAGAAGCTTTACACATTTACACATTTTCTTACACTGATTCTTAGCTATTTTTGATGCTCTTGCAGGTTGAATTTTTTAAAACTTTCGTTTTCTAATTTCTGTTGGCCTCATAGCGCCTTTCACAATTCCTTCACCGCACGTACGTGTCTCAGTTTGTTATAATACATTTATTGTGTGAGGATTTGTTTAGTGTCCCCTTCCCTTGCGAAACTATCCGTGAAGGCAGGGAACATGGCTGTTTTTCTCCCCATTGTATCCCCAGGGTCTGGCCTAGAGCCTGGCTCATATTGGACACTTGATAATTATTTCCTGGATGATGTGTGGATGGATAAGTGGGAGAATGGGAATGGAGAGAAATGGATTTTCACAAGCTTAGAGCTACTTGCTTGCAGCTGCCTCATTTTATCTTCTTCTGGGACTATCATCAGAAATCCCAGCCAAGAATCACTTGAGAGCTCTTCTGTAGATTAAGGCACTCCCGTTACTTTTGTGGGAAGCTGCCTGGATCTTTCCTCATCGCCGGTATCGATAATTCAAGCTAATGTGTCTTTATGACATAGATCCCGCTTAGCGAACATGAGGGAGGTATGGATATCAAATATTCAAAAGGGAATGGGAATGCACTAATGGTAAGTAAAGAGCTGTCGTTTCATTCATTCAACAAAACTGTGTCTGTTCTCTAGGATGTGGTGGGATCTGTGCCAAGCACCAGGGAGATCAGGGTCACAAAGATAAACACAGTCTTACACTCATGGAGGGTGGTTATCTTGCTGGAGGAGAGAGATGGATGATAGTGAGCTATGTGCACATGGGAGTCATGCAGAGAGAGACCCTGTGAAGGAAGTAAAATGAGGTACTGGCAGTGGTCACCGCATGGCAGGGACTTCCTTGGCCAGAGGCGTCGGAGAGGCCCTTTCTGTGGTTACTGTTAGCTGACACCTGAGAGGCTGAGCCGGATTCTGGGGCTGGCCACTGTGAAGTTCCGGCAGAGGAGGGGTCTGGGCGGGGGAGCTGGCAGGTGGCATAGGAAGCCAGAAAGCACAAGTGTGTATATGCGCACACGCACGTGCACGGGCAGTGGGGGATGGGGGGTGGGGGGTGGGAGGCAGAGAGGCCGGGGTGGCGGGGGCGGAGGGAGAC
>NW_027531899.1:4414658-4425225 GCF_008692635.1 Crocuta crocuta
CGTGACCGTGGAAGACTAGACAGATGTCAGTAAGGACTTGGGATTCCGTCTGTAAGCAGTAGGAAGTCACTTATGGGCTGTAAGAGGAGAGTGACGTGATGAGATGGAGGATGTGAGAGGGCCGTGTGCTGCCGAGTGAGGAATGGTCTCCAGAGGGATGAAGTTGGAAGTGGAGAGAGAATAGAAGTGCATCGGGGTCACCCAGGGGAGGACGGGCTTTGGCATGCATTCGGGACGATGTGGCAGTGTAGGCAGAGATGGGTGGGATTTGGGTTCTGCAACTTTAGAGAAACAACACTGCATGAGGAACTACCGGACACCAGAGAGAAATGGAGCTCTCCTGGGGAGTGAGAGAGATGATTCTAGACCGGCATATCCGAGTAGGCTTTGAGATCTCATTGCTCTCCTGTACCGGCACATTTTGCCCCCAATCGGTTTGTGTATTACCCTTTCTGAGCCCCCGCAGTGGCCTTAGGCAGGCTCGGAGGTGCCATTTATGCCCTTCCCCACCTGCATGTCCTCTTTTAAATATATATATATTTTTTAATGTTTGTTTATTTTGAGAGAGGGAGGGGCAGAGAGAGAGGGAGGGAGAGAGAATCCCAAGCAAGCTCGGCACTGTCAGCCCAGAGCCTGACATGGGGCTCAACTCAGGTACCACGAGATTGTGTCCTGAACTGAGATCAAGAGTCAAATGCTTAGCTGACTGAGCTGCCCAGGTGCCCCCATCCTCTTTTAGAGGCCACTTGTCTGGCCTTTCCCATGATTCCAGTCTAGAGCGGTGTCCTTCAGTTCTGCAGCCTTGCCCCCGACATCCCCGGTGCTGGCGCCCCCCCCACATCCCCAGTGCTGGTGCCCCCTCCATCCCCGGTGCTGGCTCCCCCCCCACATCCCCAGTGCTGGTGCCCCCCACATCCCCAGTGCTGGTGCCCCCTCCATCCCCGGTGCTGGCTCCCCCCCCACATCCCCAGTGCTGGTGCCCCCCACATCCCCAGTGCTGGTGCCCCCTCCATCCCCGGTGCTGGCTCCCCCCCCACATCCCCAGTGCTGGTGCCCCCCACATCCCCAGTGCTGGTGCCCCCTCCATCCCCGGTGCTGGCTCCCCCCCCACATCCCCAGTGCTGGTGCCCCCCACATCCCCAGTGCTGGTGCCCCCTCCATCCCCGGTGCTGGCTCCCCCCCCACATCCCCAGTGCTGGTGCCCCCCACATCCCCAGTGCTGGTGCCCCCTCCATCCCCGGTGCTGGCTCCCCCCCCACATCCCCAGTGCTGGTGCCCCCCACATCCCCAGTGCTGGTGCCCCCTCCATCCCCGGTGCTGGCTCCCCCCCCACATCCCCAGTGCTGGTGCCCCCCACATCCCCAGTGCTGGTGCCCCCTCCATCCCCGGTGCTGGCTCCCCCCCCACATCCCCAGTGCTGGTGCCCCCCACATCCCCAGTGCTGGTGCCCCCTCCATCCCCGGTGCTGGCTCCCCCCCCACATCCCCAGTGCTGGTGCCCCCCACATCCCCAGTGCTGGTGCCCCCTCCATCCCCGGTGNTGGTGCCCCCCCCCACCACATCCCCGGTGCTGGTGCTCCACTGAAGAAGAGAACAAGAAGGCGCAGCCCAGGACTGGCATCTCAGGAGTACTCTTCAGGCCTGCCCCTTTCGGACTCCTTAGGGGGCATCGTGGGTTTTGCCACCCGCTGCTGGTAACCATACCCCAACCCCCCTCTGCAGAGACCTCTCCTTCCTTCACTCGGTCCACCTGCTTGCTGTCAATCAGACTCCGGTCTTCTGGGCAATAATACCAGCTGTGGTGGCTGAATAACGGCCTCCCTAAAAGATATGCCTGTCCTAATCCCTGGAACCTGTGAGCGCTGCCTTACATGGTGAGAAAGGACTTGGTGGGTGTGATGAAGAATCTTACGATGGGGGGGTTATCCTGCATAATCTGTGTGGTCCTTAAAGGTCATCAGAGATATTCTTTTTTTTTTTTAATGTTTATTTATTTTTTTAGAGAGAGAGACAGAGTGTGAGCACGGGAGGGGCCGAGAGAGAGGGAGACAGAATCCAAAGCAGGCTCCAGGCTCTGAGCTGTCAGCACAGAGCCTGACGCCAGGCTCGAATTTATGAACCGCGAGATCACGACCTGAGCCTAAGTTGGACACCTGCGCCACCCAGGTGGCCCCGCACAGGTATTCTTATCAGAAGGAGGCAGAGGGGGATTGCAGACAGAAGAGGGGAAGGCAACAGCATCACCAGGGCCGAGACTGGAGGGATGTGACCACAAGCCAAGGAACGCCACTGCCACCGGCGAAGGAAGACGCAGGGGCTAGGTTTCCTCAGACCAGTCATACTTACTGGTTTTGGATTTGTGGCCCCCAGAACTATGAGAGACCAGCTTTCTGTTGTGTGAAGCCACAGTGTTTGTGACAATTTATTATAGCAGACACAGGAAATGAGTACCTCAGCCAGCATTTACTGCCCATTCCGATATTGTGTATCAGGCACTCTGCTAAGAGCTTTTTAAAGATGAACCCATTTAATCATGAAAGCATTCTGTGAAACAGACTCCTAAACATAGAGAACAAACTGGTGGTTGCCAGAGAGGAGAGGGTGTATGGGGATGGATGAATAGGTGAAGGGGATTAAGAGGTACAGATACCCAGCTATAAAATAAATATGCCACAGGGGTGGAAAGTACAGCATAAGGAATATAGGCAATAAAAAAAATTCTATGAGTTTGGCACACTCATTCCCATTTTATAGATGAGAAAACTGAGGGGTGTGTGTGTGTTAAATAATTTGCCAAAAGTCAGACAGCTGGTTAATGGAAGAGCTGAATTCTGAACTTGAGAGCCAGGCGGTCTGGCTTAGGAGTCCATGGCCTTCACCACTGGACTCTGCTCCCCCTGTGCTGGGAGGGTCCAGGTTAGAGCCATCTCCCCCAGCAGCCCCTAGAAGTCCTGTAAATCCCACACAGAAGGACACGAGGGCATAGGCAAGGGTATAAGACCCTGTCATCTGCTTCTCATAGGGAGTGTCCGCATGGTCACCAGGCTCCCTGCTATTGGGCATTCACTCTTTTCTTGAACCCACAAAGGAATGACCTTCAACCCTAGTTCCCTGGGATCCCTTTCATGTGTTCTAGTTCATGCTCTAACCCCAGATCCCAGGGGCTGTCATCTTTCTTCCCTCCCTCCCTCCCTGTATCTAACTGTTTTGGATACATAGGGAATAGGGGGAAGATACCATCTTCTGTGGCTCTCTATGGAATTCACTGTGTCATTGAGCATTTATGAGCATGAATGTTTATAAGGGTCTGGATTTGGTAGTGAAACGGGACTATGAACTTGGGAGGAGACTGTTCCTTTATTTAAAGAATCTTGAAGAGGTTGTCTGACCTTTCTCCCCCGCCCCCCCTTCTCTGTCTGCTGTCCCTGTAAAACTGACCTTCAGACCAAGAACAGGACTAAAAATCCCCCACCCTCGGTCCCCTTGGCTACACACAGCTTCCAGCCCAGACTGCCAGGTAGCTTTTAGCAGCTCAGGCCTCCTTTGAAACAGCAGAAGGCAGCTGGCTGTTAGCTTAGACTGCCTTTCAGTGTTGACCAGGAGCAGAGGAGGAAGGGCAGACAGTCCTTAGAGGTGGAAGGGTTACAGGTTTCCTCAGTGAAACGGTGGTGTGGTTGGAGTCAGGTGCCGGCTGATCCTGCAGAAGTTACGCCAACTCAGGTCGAAACTGATGCTCTGTTCCTTTTCCCGGGCCAGCCTTTCCTCTGTTTTCCTTCCCTTTACCTGCTTCTGTCGCTATGCACCCTGCCTTCCCCCCCCGAGGCGTGGCATCACCAGAGCTGCCGGGCCGAGGTTTCTGTCCAGTTTGCAGAATCATAGGAAACTTGGATTACACCAGAGAATCTCAAGAGGCATGGGGAGACGTATCACAAGTTTCTGGGTGGGGAAAACGGTAGTACGTGTGGTTTGAAAATTGGGAGTTTTCCAGGAGAAGGGAAAGCCCTGATTTTCTTAACACAAACTATAGAAAGTACAGCTTGTGTCTATCAAGAACGGAAATTGGTTAAAAATAAGATTGAGAAACAGCAGTGCAGTTGATGTAATGCTTTACTACCAGCTCTGCTAAAAGTTTATACAGACTAAGATCTACATGTTGTCACCACTGCCCCCGCCCCAGCTCCTTCCGTGGCCAGGAACTCAGATCCCTCAGTGAGCAGCGAGGCTGTTGTGAAGAGAGGCTGGGCGAGGAGCACACAGACGGGGCTTCATGTTCAGGGTTTCCCTCTCTCCCCCCCGGGCCCATGCTCTGCCGGAATAGGAAGCCACAGTGAATCAGCACCTGTGACTCCCCTTGTGTCCTTGACACAGACAGAGCTAAAGCCCTTCTATTTCTAGTGAGCCTGGAACCCCAAACCACAGAGGCTTAAACACATACAGGTTTCTCCTTCTCCCGTCGCATGAAGGCCACAAGGTACACGAAGGTCACGAGGCTGGTGCAGCTTCTCAGACGTGGTCCTCAACAGCCCAGACTTCAGCTTTCTGCTCCACCATCCCTAGCTCTGACTTTTTGCTTCATGACCTTAAGAAAAGCATCTACATTTGGAGCAAATGGGAGGTGGAGAGTATAAAGGGCAAAGGACATGTGAGCTGAATGACCAAGAGACTTTAGTCTGTAAAGCAGTTTTAGGTTCAAAGTAAGACTGAGCTGCAGGCACAGAGTCCCCGTAAACAACCCCTCACCACACGCACAGCCTCCCCCATTATCGACGTCCCCTACCTGTGGGCCATTTGTTACAATGATGTACTTATGTTGACATATCATCATCACCCAAATCGATTCCCTTTTTTTTTTTTTAAATATTTTTATTTATTTCTAGGAGAGAGAGAGAGACAGTGTGAGCAGGNCCCTTTTTTTAAGTAAGAAAATGATAACTTTTCTCGAAGCCCTCCTTAGCAGACTTCTTATTTCTCATTGGCTAGTGCTTGCAGCCTGACAACCCTGGCTGCAAGGGTTTCTGGAAAAGTGAATATTAAATGGGCCTTTTCCCAATCTGACAAAATTGGGTAAAGAGGAAGGGGAGAATGTCAAAATTATAGAAATCCTGAATAGCACATAATAGGGAGGAAAAATACTTCTAAGACTAAAATATCCATGATGACATATAGAGGCATACGACTTAACAGATAGCCTATAGATTCAATGGAATCCCTGCCAAAATACCAATGGTATTTTTTCACAGAACTAGAGCTAACAATCCTAAAATTTGTATGGATAGCCCAGTAAGACCGCGATAACCAAAGCAACCTTGAGAAAAGAGAACAAAGTTGGAGGTGCCACGATCTTATATTTCACAGTATGCTACAAAGCTATACTAATCAAAACAATATGACACTGTCACAAAAATAGACACATAGATCAGTGGAACAGGATAGAGAGTCCAGAAATGTATCTATACTTATATGGTCAATTACCCTACAACAGAGGAGGCACAAATATACAATGAGGAAAAGATAGTTTCTTCAACAAGTAGCGTTGGGAAAACTGGACAGCTACATGCAAAAGAATGAAACTGGATCGCTTTTGTACAGCACACACAAAAATAAACTCAAAATGGATTAAGGATCTCAATGTGAGGGGTGCCTGGGTGGCTCAGTCAGTTAAGCATCTGACTTCAGCTCAGGTCATGATCTCACAGTCCGTGGGTTCGAGCCCTGCCTCAGGCTCTGTGCTGCCAGCTCAGAGCCTGGAGCCTGCTTCAGATTCTGTGTCTCCCTCTCTCTCTCTGCCCCTCCTCCACTCATTCTCTCTCTCTCAAAAATAAACATTAAAAAAATTAAAAAAAATCTCAATGTGAGATCTGAAGCCATAAAACTCTGAAAGTAAAATCTAGGCAGTAATCTCTTGGGCATCACTGTTAGCAATATACTTATGGATATGTCTCTTCATTAGAGGGAAAGAAAA
Organism: Crocuta crocuta; assembly: GCF_008692635.1. Classification (NCBI taxonomy): domain Eukaryota; kingdom Metazoa; phylum Chordata; class Mammalia; order Carnivora; family Hyaenidae; genus Crocuta; species Crocuta crocuta. Next base: position 4,420,620 of record NW_027531899.1, read on the forward strand.
GCAAAAATAAACTATTAGCACTACACCAAAATAAAAAGCTTTAGCACAACAAAGGAAACCATCAACAAAACAAAAAGGCAAGTTACTGTAGGGGTGAAGATATTTGCAAATGATATATTTAATAAAAGGTGAATATCCGCAATACATACAGAACTTATGCAACTCACCACCAACCAACCAATCAGCCAACAAGCTAATTAAAAAATGGGCAGAGGGGCGCCTGGGTGGCTTAGTCAGTTAACCGTTCGACTTTCGCTTAGGTCATGGTCTCGCGGGTCGTGGGTTCGAGCCCCGCGTCGGGCTCTGTGCTGACTGCCAGCTCAGAGCCTGGAGCCTGTTTCAGAGTCTGTGACTCCCTCTCTCTCTGACCCTTCCCTGCTCACGCTGTCTCTCTCTCTCTCCTAGAAATAAATAAAAAACATTAAAAAAAAATGGGCAGAGACCTGAACAGACACTTTTCCAAAGAAGGCATACAGGTACATAAAAAGGTGTTCAATATCACTAACTGTCAGAGAAATTCAAAACAAAACCACAATGAAATATGGTGTTAAAAAGGAAGTGTTAGGGAGGATGTGGAGGAAAGGGATCCCTGAGGCACTTCTGTGGGAGTGTAAATTGGTGCCACCATTGTGGAAAACGGTATGGAGTTTCCTCAGGAAATTAAACATAGAAATATCCCATGATCCAGTATTTCCACTACTGAGTATTTATTCAAAGAAAGTGAAGGGGCGCCTGACTGGCTCAGTCGGTTAAGCGTCAGACTTTAGCTCAGGTCATGATCTCACAGTTGGTGGGTTCAAGCCCCACATCAGGCTCTGTGCTGACTGCCAGCTCAGAGCCTGGAGCCTGTTTTGGATTCTGTATCTCCCTCTCTCTCTGACCGTCCCCTGCTCACGCTGTCTTTCTCTCTCAGAAATAAGTAAAATATTAAAAAAATTTTTTTTAAAAAGTGAAAACACTAATTCAAAAAGATACATGTATCCTGTGTTTACTGTTGCATTATTTACAATAGCCAAGATATGGAAGCAACCCAAATGTCCATTGATAGATGAATGGATAAAGATGTGGTATACATGTGCAATGAAATGTTACTCAGACATAAAAAATAATGGGCCTAGAGGGTATTAGGCTAAGCGGGATAAATCACACAGAGAAAAGGAAATGCCACATGATTTCACTTATATGTAGAATCTAGAAAACCAAACAAACAGAAACAGACTCATACAGAGGACAAATGAAGACAAATGCCAGAGGGGAGATGAGTGTGTGCATGGAGGGGTGGGTGCAATAGATAAAAGGATTAAGAGGTACACATTTCTAGTTACATAAACAAGTCATGGAGATGAAAAAGACAGCACAGGGATTATAGTTAATAATATTGGAATAATGTGTAGTGACAGGTGATAACTACCCTTACCGTGGTGAGCACTGAGTAACGTATACAGTTGTCAAACCACTATGTTGTACACCTGCAGCTAATATAACAGTTTGTCAACTACATTTCAATAATAAATATTTTTTAAAGCTCCAAAAAAAGGTGTGGGAGTTTAGAAAGGATTTTTATAAATTGTTTTTATTCAAGTGTGATTTACATACAATGAAACGTACAAATCTTAGAGGTGCAACTGACAATCGTTAACATAAGAATGTATTTGTGTAACCATCACGTAGGTCAAGATAGAGATCATTTTCAAGGCCCTAGAAGACCCCTTTGTGCCCCTGCTCAGAGAGCAAGCCTCCCACCTCTGAGATAACCACTGCTCCAACTTCTACCACAAAAAGAAGGATATTAACCGTCATAAATCTTGGAAGGAAAACATGGATAGAGAGGAACAAAAGGGAAGGAGAAGAAAGCCAAATTAATGGTTGCTTTTGTAATATTGCTGTTCCCCTTTGCCTCTTAAATTGTTCTGGCTCCGTTTTGAAAACCTTCCTCTTAAAATGTCATCAAAACCTGAAGATAGAATTTTTGGTTTGCTATGAAGTTGATGCAAGCTGATACTCCAGTCAGATAGGACTGGATTCTACTGTGTGTAATAGAATAACTCTAGTAATAGCTGTGTAAATGGGACAGAATTCTATTTATCTGTCGTATAAAAGCAGCCTGGACATTTGTAGTCCAGGCACCCGGGATTGTCTTTGACAGCCTCAGGAAGACTTCAAAGACCTGACCTGGTCTGCTCTACCAATCGTAGAGTAGCCTTTGTCTTCATGGTCCAGAATGGAAGCTGAAGCCCCAGCTTCTGTGTTCCTGGAAGCAGAATAACAGGAAGGGACAAAGAAGCGTTCACCTCTTTTCTATTTTTTTTAATAGTTTATTGTCAAATTAGTTTCCACATAACACTCAGTGCTCATCCCCACAAGTGCCCTCCTCCANACGTTCACCTCTTTTCAATTTCATAGACTTCTTAGAAGTTTCACACAACACTTCTGCTAATAACTCGCTGGGAAGAACTTAGTCAAATGACCACACCTGACTGTAAAAAAGGCTGGGAAGCAGGCTTTCAGCTGGGTTGAGTGCACTGTTAAAAAATCAGACTTTTTTACTAAATGAAGAAACTGATAATCTTTTCCAAAGTGCAGTTGTACAGCTTTTGCAGATGAGCCCTCACTCCCCCGATTCTGGAGCCTTCGCATCGCTGTCCCCAAAGGCCTAACAGATGCACATCTTAGCGCACACCATCCAGTCGGGCCTTGTTCTCGGGGAAAATGTCAGCACGTGGGAGAGAAGGTACCACGCAGGACACTGCAATCAACCACATTGTTTTCTGGTCCTGTGGTCCCCGGGGTGGATTAGTGTAAATCAGATCAGTTGCAGAGGTCAGTCTTGTCCTGGGAACACAGAATCAGATGTGGGCATTCCGTTAGCATCCCAGGCAGCTATCACCGGGCAAGTTTTAGATTATTTATATTTGCATTTTCTTTGACAAGTGCCATTTATCTCCCGAGGAAAGAACTCAACCACAGCACTGTGGGACAGGAGCCGGGAGTCCGGCCCCCCACGCGGTGGACAGAGGGAGACCACTTGGTCAGGAAAGCTCCTCTGCCACATCCTTCCATGTCGGTCCAGCCAAGAGCCACGGGCCACAGAGCATGCTACTCAGCAAGCAGAGGCAAGACTGGGGACAGGCAAAGCTTTCCGTTGTCAGAGGCATCTGAACTGGGCCAGGGGCCACGGCCTCAGCTGCCTGGAAAGGGTGGAAGCGGCTGGTCTGGCAGCGTTCGGCCAAGGATGTGAATGAAGTTGCTAGATTCATCATAGAGGAAGAGAATTGTGAGATCCGGTGAGGCTCTCTGAGAAAGTCCTGCTTGAGTTAAAAAAAAAAATTAGGATAAGGCACCTCTCTGATTTCATGTTCCTTTTCCTCACGCTTAACCGACAGAGCTTGGACCATTTGCCTTATTTGTTTACAACTGAAGTATAGTTGACACACAACATTACATTAGTTTTGGGTGTACAGCGTAGTGATTGGACATGTCAATAGGTTATGCTCTGCTCACCGCAAATGCAGCCACCTTCTGTCACCGCACGGCGCTGTTACAACCCCATTGACTGTCTTCTCTCTGCCGCACCTTTCAGCCCCGTGACTTCTTCATCCCGCAGCCGGAAGCCTGTCTCTCCGACTCCCCTTCACCCGTTTTGCCCATCCCCCCTTCCCTCTGGCAGCCATCGGTTCCCCGGATTTCTGCATCTGCTCCTTTTCTTGTTTATCAGTCTCCTGTTGGCCTTTTTGAAGCATCTGTCGGTGCCTCCTCTCCTGCTTCCTGTTAGGACCATTAGTGGAGTTCTCTGAGGGCGTAAGGATTCTACTGGTCAGATTCCCCAGCCTGTCTCTCAGGAGGGGCTGACTGTACATTCCCTGATTCCTCTCCTCGACACCTCAGACTTTCCACTTCTACCCTTGCTGGACAAGATGCGTTCTTGCAGGATTTTGAAGTTTCAGAAATGCCTCCCCACCATGTGAAGACGAGCTAACGGCATGACTGTCTGTGAGCTGCACCCGTGCCCCAGTCTATCTTTCTCCCTCAGAAGCCTCCGGGGCTCCCTTGAGAAGGGCGAACTTGGGAAGAGAGGAGGCAGGTGACTCCTTCCTCAGTGGGGTTACTCTGCACAGTGGCCTTTGGCAGCATAGGGTTGCAGCCTGTGCGGATGGCATCTCTTGTCCAGAGGTCCCGGCCGAGATCTCTCAGCTGGGCCTGTGGGCTCAGAGCGGTTCGGCCGGCCACACAGGCCCGCTTGTGTAGCCCAGGGCTTGGGTCAGCCCTGCTGGGTCACCCCAGGAAGTGAGGTGGGAAAGGCACATTCACAGAGCCCCGAAGGAAGAAGACCTGGTGTGCAATTCCAGCCTTCACCGTGATGTTCCCCCTTCCTGCTTCCTCCAGTAAGTGATGGAGCGCTCGTAACTGGCAGTGACATTAGAGCAGCTTACCTTGTATCCGCTCATCTCTTTGTTTACTTAAACTCACAAGCCCTGGTCCTTTCAATATTACTATGAACCGCTGACCTCCATTTCTTGTCTCTGGTTGCCACACACCAGTGTGGCTCAACACGTTTTTGTTTTTTTTTTTTTTTTTTTTAGAACAGCAGAGTCAGAGGACCAGACAA